>NC_077229.1:466950351-467325351 GCF_027887165.1 Monodelphis domestica | reverse complement strand
CTTTGTTCATAGACAACAGGTAACCAACTACCAACAAACAAGGTTTAAACAAACAAACAGAAAAAAAACAACAATGGAGATATTCAACATAGGGAAGGCACTAGGATTAAGATGGATCAGAAAAGGGTTCCTATAGAAGGTGGAATGTTAGCTAGGACTTGAAGGAAGCAAGGAAGCAGAGGTGAAGAGGAAGGCAATTCCAAGTCAATTATCTGTCATTGTTCCCCTATTATCATTTTGACTTGTGGTACATTGTAGAAAACCTCTTTTTAAAATAGCTAGGTGAAGCATTTGTGTGCTGCAGTGACAGCACACACTCATAGTTCTGGTCTTAGGAACCCAGGAAAACAAATGGTGGAAGTTAGAACCCCAATAAATGGTGCCAGCTGGCTGTGCCTTAGGCTGGCTGATGTAAAAGTAAAGCAATATTGAGATACAGAGGGGTAACTGGCTATGAACCCCCATTCTCTGACCCTGGGGCTGGTAGCACTTTGCATAGTGTTTTCACTAAGATAATATATGATGGAAAGAGTACTGCTTTAGGAGTCAAGATACCTGAGTTTCAGTCCCATTTGTGACATAGACTTTCTTCATGGCCTTCAGAAAGTCTTTTCTCCTCTGTAGATTTCCATTTACTTCTGCATAAAATGAAATTATTTTATTATATCCCTAATATTTCCTCCAGCTCAAGTTTCAAGTAGGAGAGAAAAAATTCATACCCGGGTCCATATTTTTTGCTACTTTACATGTTACCTTTTCTATGGCCCTACAGTATTTTTAATTTCTAAATGTTTGGAATCATTACTTTACTTCCTAACCTTTTGGCTTATGTGTAGACTGTCACCAGTTATTCAAAAATACTTCCCTTAAGAAGTGATAGAAGCAGGTAACCATGCTTTCACATCTTATTTTTGTGTGAAGGTGCTACTGCCCATTGCTGGTTGGTTAGTTGATGGGACAATAATGACACCTTCCCCTCTTCTTTGGTTAGTGAATACATCTGCTTCTCCTAAGATTATTCTTCAGATCAGAACAATAAGAACTAATAAACTCTAATTCAAGAATGCTACTAGAGGAACATTTAGAATGATGCACTGAAAATAGTTCTTTATCTGGAAACTGTACCATTTCCCATCACATTTCTATAAATCTTAGAAAAAAGGAAAACTCCACTCTTTCCATTGGAGAGAAAGACCAAGAGTACCAGAGAAGGTATTTAGATAAGTAGATATAGACATTCCAACCACAGACTAACCACATACATTCTCATCCATCAACCATTGTCTTTGACTTTTATCTAAACCTCAGGGAATTCACTCCAGAGGGGAGATTAGTGGAAGTAAAGCTTTTAGATATTATGATCAAACCATCTCATGTTATGTCTAGGACTCTTAAATATGTCCTGAAATTATCAGGGAAGTCTCAAACATAACAGAAACGTAGCTTATGCTGTCTCAGGAATGCCTTATCATCATGGACTAATCCTCATCCAAAAGTTGACCTCCAGCCATGAAGGAGGTACCAAGTATAGCTTTAATATACAAGGTGCCCAAGGGATGGGGAAAACCAAAGCCACATGCTCCCTTGACAACCATCTCCAGATATCAGAAAACACAACACACACACACACACACACACTGACATGGAGAAGGCTCCCAATGATCCCAAACAATGCAGGTGTCTGGAGTCACATACCACAAACATTATCTTGGGTGCCAGTTGCTCTTTGCAAACAAATCAGCCTGTACCCAAGACTCCACAGGAACATCAATTGTTAGAATTCAATGGTTCCTCCTCCTTAAATGTTTCAACTACATGCTACTTTATATGTCCGTAATGGTGAACATAACTCTTTATCAATAGTGAGTAGCCTATATCCACTGCCCTAGAAGCAACTGATGAAATCTGAACTCAGATGGAAGCATACCATTTTTCATTTTATTTCTTTCATACATTTTTTCTCCAGCATCAGCAATATGATGAACATGGAACTATATGCCGCATAATAGCACATGTACAAACTATCTTATAACCCTGCCATTTGGGGAAGGGGAAGAAGTGAAAGGGAGGGAGAGAACATGGATTGCAAAATTTCAGAAAATGATTATTAAAAAATGTGTAATCAGGAAAAAAAGTGTAAAATAAAATTTACAAACAAACAGACAAGCAAAAAAGTAGGTAGACTAGCCCTTTCTCTTGTCCTGGTGCTGATCTGAATCATTACTCTCAAATGCAGTATTCCTCTCCCTGCCAACAGGGTCAGTCAGTCAATAAACATTTATTAAGCACCTACTCGGTGACTGACTTTGTTTTAAGTCTGAGGATACAGGAAGAAGCAGAGGACAATTCCTGCCCTCGAGGAATGCCTAATCTATTGGTGCTGGAAGCTTGCACTCCCAAAGAAGGTACCAACAAAGGATCCAAGAAGAGGAATTATCATCAGTTCTAAATCCAGCAGAATCTCAATTATCTGTAATCATCAAGGAATGAAATATGTATGCTCCTCCATGGCAACTGCTTCCTTTTTGTCTTTGTAGTGCTAGTACCTGGTACAGAAGCATGTTCATGGTGTTCACTTGACAAATATGTGTTGAGTTGATTTGAATTCGATGCAAAAATTTTTCCCAGATAAATCATTTTCAAAATTGCTAAAACATTTTATCCTAATCATTTTGATCAAAAATCTTCTTTAAATATTTTGTGTCCCCATTCTAATAAACAGAGATTAAATATAACTTCATCTTTTCTCTAGAACGAACAAATGTCCATATTGCACTGGACTAAAATGCAGAAGTTACATATCTTTTTTTAATGTTTGTCTCTTCCCTCAATATTTGGCTGATAGCTATTAAAGCCTGCCAATTTTATCTTGGTGGTACCTATCACATATGCCCCCTATCCACCTCTGGCACTGTCATTACTCTGGGGAAGGCTTTCATCCCCTCACATATAGATTGTTGCAATAGCAAAATATCTGGGTTCAAATCTGACCTCACATACTTCTTAGCTCTATGATGCTTGACAAGTCACTTAACCCCTATTGTCCAGCCCTTACCATTCTTCTGCCTTAAAATCAATACTTAATAATAGTTCTAAGTCAGAAGATGAGGGTATAAAATTATAATAAAATAATTCTAGGAGGCAGCCAGGTTACACAGGGGGTAGAGTATCAGACTTGGAATCAGGATGATGTAGATTCAAGTCTCACCTCAGACATTTCCTAGCTGTGTGATCCTGGGCAAATCACTTAACCCAAATGACTAACCCTTATGTTTCTTCTATAGAAATGATACTAAGAAGATAAGGGTTTAAAATAATAATAATACTTGTGATTACCTCCTCACAGAATTATTGTGAGATTCTGCTTGGCAAACTTTAAAGTGCTATATAAATGGTATTATTATTGTCTTCGTTCCTCTCCCGGTAGCACTCCACACTTTTTCTGCCCTGTCAGGCTGACTAGAGTTTCATTCCCCTTTTATGTGTTCCCTTTCCCCATTAGAAATAAGCTTTTAAAGGGCAAGGACTGTCTTTCTAAATCTGCTTGTATTTGCATTGCCCATGCTTAGCTATAGTGCCTGAAATATTGGAAGAATTTAATAAGTATTTTGATTTGCAATAATCCCCAAGTACTATCCAATATTTTAAATTTGTCATGCCACTTATTTACACAACAATTTTAAATGCAAAAAAGAAGAAAAAAACAACAACACAGAATTAGTGCAGCAGTTTTGCATTTCACCCTGAATATGGATATCCAACAGTAGCAAACATAAATTTAATCTATAGGAAGGTGTGTTTGTACCTTTCTGTGGCTCCCAAATCCAAAGCATAACAAATTCACTGCCTTGGAGAAGTGAAATAAATGTTCCCCTCTGTTTGAAATGAAATGATGGAGTGTGTGAGTTGTGGGGCCACTAAATAAAAATAAATGCATTGGGTTGTATAGACCTTGGCTGATTAAAGAACTTGCATAGAAAGAGTGCCTTGTTTGGCTAATGAAGGCACTACCTTAAGAAACCAAAAATCAAGAATTATATAAGCTCAACTTTTCTTTTCTTCAGTGTATATTAAACTCAACCATAACTTCAGCACATTTCCTTTATTGGTCTTTGGAGCAGTCAGAAATGTACTCGCATTGAAAAAGTATGAGAAAAAAATTAACAGTAAACAAAAGTAAAAATTTTCCACTGGCATAATAACAGAGGGTTAATATGGAACAGGAATAAAGGATTATAAATCATTTAAAGCCCCCTACACACACACACACACACATTAAGCATTTTGAAACAGGAATCCTGATACTTTATGGCTATCACTTTTCCTAGAGAAGAAACAGGAAAAATCATACCAAGCCCAAAAACAAAGACACATTCAAAGAAAAGCAGGAAGCAAGTTGGCAAGCATCCATAACTTGATCAATCAAGTGGCAATAAGAATATGGGGAGAGCAGATTCATAGCCACTGTTTTGGCAGACTAACTTTATTGATCATGTAGTCTTCACAAAAGCATCATTGCAGGTTTTTAGGAAAGTGTCAGATCAAAAAGGAAGTGTGGTGGAAATTTCCAAAATAGTCTCTGAGGTTAGCCACAGAAAGGGCAGACTTCTATATTGAATTACTGGGCTTGGGTGGCCAGTCTGCTGTGATCACTGCCTGTCAGGGATATACTTTGATGAGTTTATGATGCACTAACTTCTCTGATGAATGGACAAATCCATTCTCCCATACCACTTATTCTTAGCTTATCCATCTGAAGAGTATTCTTAGCAGTCCTACAAACTCACACTTGGTGTATTGTTCAAAGGATGGTTATGTGTGAACTAGAAATGTCCCACTATCTCTAGCATGGAAAAATAGCAACAGAATGGGGACTGTATGGGGAATGGGAATATAGGGAAAGGGAACAGAAATGACTGGAAAAGGAAGAAAAGAGGAACTTAGATAAAAAACATGCTATTCACCAAAATGAAATTTTTTCTCATATATCATCAAGACCATCTAGAACAATCTGGCTAAAGCCACAATGTTCATCTATAGGGTAAATCTATAGGTGAGAATAGCTTAGATGTAGAATCACAAAACTTAGGTTTAAATTCAGCCTGTCAGTACTCATTTTGTTTGAATTAATATTTTTTATTTTAATAACAAATTTCCACATAAGTTTTCCAAAGTTTTATGATTCATAATGTCTCCCTCTTTGTTCCCCCCCTCCTGGAACTGACAAGCAATTCAATCTGGTTTATATATGTATTTTCATGCAAAATATATTTCCACATTATTCATTTTTGTAAGTGAATAATCTTATAAACCTAAACCCCAAAACACATACCCAGATAAATAAGTGACAAATCATATGTTTTCATCTGAATTTCTATACCACCAGTTCTTTTTCTGGAGGTGGATAACATTCTTTTTCATAAGTTCCTCAGAATTGTCCTGGATCATTGTAGTGCTGTTAGTAGCAAAAGTCTATCATATTTGATTTTTCCACAATATTGCAGTTATTATGTATAATGTTCTCCTACTTCCACTTATTTACTCTGCATCAGTTCTTGTAGGTCTTTCCAGTTCTTTCTGAAATCATCCTGTTCATCATTCCTTATAGCACAGTAGTAGTCCATTCCTGTCATATACCACAATTTGTTCAGCAATTTCTCAATTGAGGGACAGCCCTTTAGTTTCCATTTCTTTGCCACAACAAAAATAGCAGCTATAAATATTTTTGAACAAACAGGTCCTTTCCCATTTTTTTAATCTCTGGGATACAGACCTAGTAACAGTAGTAATGGATCAAAAAGTATGCATTGTTGTATAGCCCTTTGGGAATAATTCCAAATTGCCCTCTAGAATGGTTGGATCAGAAATGTATTAATGTCCCAGTTTTGCCAAATGCCCTATAACATTTATTATTCTCCTTTATTATCATATTGGCCAATATGATAGGTGTGAGGTGGTACCTCAGAGTTGTTTTAATTGCATTTCTCAAATAAAGAAGGATTTAGAACATTTTTTTCATATGATTATTGATGGTTTTGATTTCTTCATCTGAAAATATCTATTCATATCCTTTGACCATTGATCAATTGGGTAATGACTTGGATTCTTAGATGACTTAGTTCTTTATATATTTGAAAAATGAGATCTTTATCATAGAAATTTATTATAAATTATTTCCAGTTTGCTGTATCCCTTCTAATCTTGGTTGCAGTAGTTTTGTTTGTACAAAACTTTTTAATTTAATATAATCAAAGTTATTTATTTTACCTCTTGAAATATTCTCTGTCTCTTGTTTGGTCATAAATTCTTTCCTTCTCCATAGATCTGACAAGTAAACTATTCTTTGGTCCCCTAATTTACTTATATTACTCCATGTTTAAATCATATACCCATGTTGTCCATTTCTTGGTATAAGATGTGTGATGGTGATCTAAATCTAATTTTTGCCATACCATTTTTCATTTTTCCCAGAAGTTTTTTGGTAAATATTGAGTTCTTATCCCAAAAGTTAGGATCTTTGGGTTTATCAAACACTAGATTGTTGAAGTTATTTACCCCTAGTCTATTCCATTGATGCACCCTTCTATTTCTTAGCCAGTTTTGATGATTAATGCTTTATAGTATAGTCTAAGATCTGGTCAGTACACATTTTGACCTTGAGTCTGTCACCTAACTGCTTTAGGACTCAATTCCTCATCTGTAAAATGAAGGTTTTGGACTAGATTATTATTATTATATATTTTGGACTAGATTATAGATAATACAATGTCCTATGAAGAAAGTTTGATTATCAGCTCCCATTACTAGTTTTGAGACTCTGGGTAACACTCCAGACCATTTCCTCATCTAAAAAATGGAGATAATATTTGTACCCATCTACTTCACAGGATTATTTTGAGGAAAGCACTTGATTTTTTTTCCTTGCAGGAATGTTTCATTTTTTTTTCCAGTCATGTATAAAAACAATTTTTGGTGTTCATTTTCTAACATTTTAAGTTCCAAACTCTCTCCCTACCTCTTTATCCTCCCACCTTCCTGAGACAGTAAGCAATTTAATATTGGTTATACATGTGTAATCATGCAAAATGTATTTTCATATTTGTCATGTGGAAGAAAAAACATTTTTAAAAAGCATGAAGAAAATGAAGTGGAAAATGGTATGCCTTGATCTGCATCCAGACTCCCACATATCTTTCTCTGAAGGCAGATGACACGTCATCATGAGTCCTTTGGCATTGTCTTGGATCATTGTATTGCTCAGAATAGCTAAGCCATTCCCAGTTGTTCATCATACAGTATTGCTGTTACTGTGTACAATGTTCTTCTGGTTCTGCTCACTTCATTCTTCATCAGTTCATGTAAGTGAGGAAAGCATTTTTGAAATTGAATTGCTCTATATAAATGGATGTGTTGTCATCATCAATGTCCTTGCCACTACCATCACCATCATTCTTTCCCTCAACATTATCCATACCAAATAACAGACTGACTTAGTGATTGAATGGCTGAGATGCTGTTTGTTAATGGTGGGTTACCATCTTGGTAGTATGTTGCTGTTTGAGAAAACAGTGCATATAGATTACAAGTGCAAAATATATAGCTCTTAGTAGCAATTGCCCATTTGACTTTGTTTTCATTTACTTTCAGTCACTTATAGAAATTTACAAGAAGCTACTATGGCTTACCTTTTATAATTAGCAACCAAAATTAAAATTGTTGTTTTTGGACTTAAAATCTGATATTTTGACAATTCAGTAAGTTTTCATAATGTATTTAGCAAACTATTGGGTTACTTATTCATTATTATTAAGATTATTTCATTATTTATGTAGATATGTAAATGATAGAAATAGATTAGATAGGTAGGAATAGATGGATAGGTGTATATAGAGATAAATGGATAGATAAAGATACATAGAAATAGATGAGAGGAAAGAGAGACAGAGAGAGAGAGGGAGAGAGAGAGAAGTAAATAAATAATGCCTGATCCTTAAAAAAGGAACCAATATATTGGTTCTTACCCTTTCCTGTATATTTTGATACAAATCTATGGATGACTGAAGCAGCTCTTGTTCAAAATGTTTTCAAGTCATGATTTCTGAAATTCACCTCACTTATCACCATGTCAGAATATTTCTCCTCAGTCCATTAGAAGCAGGTTTTCCCGTTCTACTCCTTTCAAGTATTCCAAAGGTTCACTCACAATGTCAGACTACAATAAAATTCAGTGTAATGTAAGTCACTCTGTGATATTGCCTTTTCTTATTGCCTTTCAAGTTACATGGTTCTAAATGCAATAAAATGGAAGATATTCTGAATGGGATATACAGAAGAAAAATGAGTATCGTTCCTTGACTTGAAAAAAGTCACATCCTGTGATACTGCTAAGGATAGTGTTGCTTGTATTGGGAACTAGTTATGCATGTTTGAGCAGTTGAATGATTGAAAAAGCAAACAAGATTTCCTATTTCAGATGATCACTGGCATTATGATTGCTTATATTCGATCTCGATAGCATACTCAGTACAATGGGCAATAAAGCAGAAGGCAGCCAAGTGCTAATGCTGCATATCCATGAATTTTTTTCAACAGTCAGCCTAAGCAGAGATGTGGTCATGGGAGACTGGAACCAAGGACCACTTGCTCTGCAGAGCAGTGCTCTGTGAGTCTAAAGCTAGTCTTGTTTACATAGTGACTTGACTCCTGGCAACAGGTCATAGCCAGTAAAACAAAGGTTGCTTGAAATGTCAGTTAGGGGGCCATAAACCCAGAAATGCCCCCCAGATGATCTTAAATGGTGGGCTCACCTACCACCTTGGTAAATTACAGACATTTCTCTCTAGATCGATTAGCCCAAGGCAAGCTTTCCCCAAGAGAGCTGGAACACATCAAATAGGACAAATCGTCTACTTCTTCCTTTCACTTCTAAGGCAAGTCATGCCTTGAAGAAAGAAGTATTGGTTATTTGAGGGCTCTGCTGAGAATGTCCAAATGTGAGCAAATTAAAAAAAAATAAAAGGGAAATAATGGATATTTTTCTCTACAATTTTCTACATATTACTTCATGGAGGATGGGAGAGAGAATTTTAAAAAGAAAATTGTAAAAGGTGTTGCCTACAAATTCCCTTCCCACCTAGTCATTATTATAAGTGTTTCCCCCCTTAAATAAATGTAAATATAAAAGACATAAAATATCATTTCATGTGTCACTGTATTCATATTTTAAAGTAAATTGCCTTAAGAATAGGAAGGGTTCCTGTTGCTAGGTCACATTTTAAGACAAATTTTCATTGTTGTGCAAGGGGAGTCTTATGCAGAATGCCCACTAATGACCCCCTTTGCCTCATGCTTAAAATATACCCAACCATTCCTGCTCTCAGAAATAAATCAACAAAAAGCTCAATGGCTGCAATAAAATTATCCCTTGTGACAAGAGTGAGTCATCTGTGCTACTGTAGGCTTCCTCAGCTCACTGCTTTCCTGCTAAGGTAGCCTGCATTGCTGGAATAGAGCTGAAAAGCAGAAACCTAAGCATACTCTTGGACTCTAACCTGTATATTAGATGCAGTCGGCAATGAGTGTATAATGCTCATATCTGGACAAAAAATCTTCTTCCATCCATTACCATTGTAATTTTAGAAGTTTGACTCCAGAGACAAAAGCTGGGCCTAAAAGTAAATAAATTACGCAATCAAGATGTGTAATATTTGCTTCATAAAGATTCTTTATACTGTTCTAATGCATTCTTTTGTGTGCATTTATTCCTGTCTTGTTGATTTACACAAATGAGTTAGTCAAATGTTCTTTGTAGGCTTAGTAAAAGGCAGCTTGGCAAGTAATCTGACTGCAAAACAAGACAGATCTGAGTTCAAGACCTACTTCCTGCACATACTAGCAGTGACCCTGGGAAAGTCACTTCTCAAAACCATAAGGAATTCTCTAAGACTATTATATAGCTACCTATATTGATAGGGTTAGTATCCTCATTAGTGAATTTCCTCATTAGGTTTCCCATGCCAATGAAATCACAAAGGTAAATATGTCTATGTATATATGTAGGCATGCATGTGAATGCATACATGCATCCAGGTATATGTGTGTGCATATGTGTTATATGAGGTGTACTGGGAAGACTAGCACCTCTGATATGAGGGCTTGCCAAGCCCTTTTCAGGGCTGCTCATCTACCTTTGGTGTCCACCTTTCACCCAACTCTTACTTGCTCCATTGGCAGCAACCATACACCACCACCAACAACAAAAAAAAATCTTGGCAGACAGGATAAGCCACGTTTAGAGTAACCTATAGGTCTCATACTCATTGGTGGCTTAGGGTGACGTTTCTCCCAAGTATGTGAAGATTTCCTCTGATGGAATGGGTGGAGGAGAACAATTTGTTCCAACTGCATGAAGATAGCCAAACTAGGTGCTGTGGAACTCTCAGAATTTGGTCAGATGTTGAAGACATCAAGGTCATCCACTGCATCCTGGGCCATTGCCAGTCATCTTGACTCTTTCCACTGGACTTTAATGCCTAGAAGAAAGAGTGATGCTGACGTCTTTGTACAACTCTGCCTCACTTAAATCCAATTCACTTGCAAGGAAAGATATCACCCTGCAATATCATTGGTCCTTTTCAAAATGAAGGGCAAACAACTATAAACAAAAACACATACACATAAACATATATACATATGTATGTGTGTGTTGAATTGCCTAGGGTTCTAAGAAGTTAAATGAATTGTCTGGGATCATTAGCTAGTATATATCAGAAGAAGGACAGGGGAATGAGGGCAAGTCTAAGTATATACTACTATCTAAATTTAGTTTTAAACAAGTTTTCACTGATGTGTGACACTTATTGAGTAAATACATTGGCTGTGACATTGTTCCTAGTCTTCTTTTGAAATCCCTTGCTGGAAAGTCATAAGGAGTCCTTTTTGTGAGATTACTTACAACAATGTTGACTTATCTACATGCATTTGGAAAATGTTAAACATTATATTTAACACTTATTTGCTTAATAATATTAAAATTTAGTGCTGAGAGAATCAATGGATGTCATAGAATGCAGTAAATTGTACCTGTTACTGATTCTTCTACAGCTTTTTTCTATTCCTTCCCATTAGAATGGATAATTTGCTAAGAGTATCAACTTTTACATGATTTAGTTCTACTATGTACCACAAAAATCATAAGCTGATTTCCTATGCTGTTTGATTTACTTATGGAAAAATCATTCATTGTGGATCTACTGCTTCCAAAGAATTGTTCCAGTCCTTTAGAACAAGATTCCAAAGGTGATTTGCTGAATTGGGGAACGTTCAAAATTCATTTTTCTAGCTTGTTTTAATTTAAATAGTACTTCTTAAACACCAATTTTAGACAGGGCACTAAGGGCAAGTTCTTGGAATAGGAAGAAAAATGGAAAACCAGTTCTTCCCTCCAGGAGGCTACATTCTGTTGAGGGGTTTAGCTTTGATACAGATTAACAAATGTGGGATAATTTGAAAATGGAGAGAGTTCTAATAATTGGTTGGATCAGGAGAAGCATTTGAGTCATGCCTGGAAAGAAACCAAAGATCCTAATGAACAAAGGTGAAGAAAGAATGTATTGCAAGCTAATTCAATATGAAAGCAGAGAGGCAAGAAATAGAATGCTAAGTCCAGGGAATAACCAGTAGTCCATTTTGACTGGAATGAACAATGAAAAAAAGAGAATGATGGCAAATAAATTTTAAAAGATGAGCAGGAGCCAGACCAAGAAGGACTCTATTTTATTGAATCCTTTATTGGAACTAGAGGACTACATGAAAAGAAAAAAAAAAACAACCCAGGTACATTTTAATGGAATTTTTATCAAGAATATCCAAACTGCTAGCATATCCTCTATCATACAATTTTAAGAAACATAATAGCAACACCAAGATAAACTCAGAATTTAATATAAAGAAGAAAGCTATAAGTAAATTAGGTGAATACAGAATAGTATACATGTCAGATCTTTGGGAAAGGAAAGTCTTTAAAACCAAGCAAGAGCTAGGAAAAAAATCACAAAATGTAAAATAAATAATTTTGATTGCATTAAATTAAAAAGGTTTTCTACAAACAAAACCAATGCAACCAAAATTAGAAGGGAGGCAACAAATTGGGAAACAGTCTTCATAACTAAAATCTCTGACAAAGGTCTAATTACTCAAATTTATAAAGAGCTAAATCAATTGTACAAAAAATCAAGCCATTCTCCAATTGATAAATGGGCAAGGGACATGAATAGGCAAATTTCAGTTAGAGAAATCAAAACTATTAATAAGCACATGAAAAAAATGTTCTAAATCCCCTATAATCAGAGAGATGCAAATCAAAACAACTCTGAGGTATCACCTCACACCTAGCAGATTAGCTAACATGACAGAAAAGGAAAGTAATGAATGCTGGAGGGGATGTGGCAAATTTAGGACATTAATTCATTGCTGGTGGAGTTGTGCATTGATCCAACCATTCTGGAGGGCAATTTGAGTCTAGCCTTTTCAGAAAGAGCTTTTCTAGACCCTCACAGTAGTACCCAGCAGACACCCTGAATAAATGAAGCCCGGAGGTATGAGTTACTCTTCAAAACAAGTGTCCCATCTGCATATGTACCCCTCCTCATGCATCCTCAAATGCATGTTTTCTATATATGTTCCCTCTTCCTACCTATGGTGCTTATTTGTGGGAGAGTGGCCCCTAAATAAAGAGTTACAGCCATGTTGCAATGAGTCTTCCGAGTAGGAATTCAAGGAAGATATTTTTGTAGTTTGCTTAAGATAATTTTAACTTTCTTCGATAATTCATGATAGTCACTATGAATCTTAAATTTTTAGAAAAAATCACAATGAAAAGTGGCATTCATGCCCACCTTAAGAGATCTTTAAACCAAGTGTACAACATAGCCTACAGAGTGGTGTGCTCAGGGCCCAAATGATTCCAATCTCCTAACCTTTTTTGAATTCTTGCCTTTGATAGTTACATATCTTTGTTCAGCCTCCTCCCTTGATGTTAGATTGTCAGCTGTCACTGTGCCTGTCTCAGCAGCAACCCCCCCCCCCATCCCTTCTTGCTTCTAAATTGCTGCTTTAAAAGCATAAAAATCAGTTACATACTGGGAAACTAGATAACTAAGCTTGTTCAAGTGTCTTAAATAATTACTTTGAGCAAAGTTCTGAAGGCCTTGCCTATGACAACAGTATATGGTCTTTCCTATATGTATTTTAGAGGCCCTAAAAGTTTCATCCTTTCTCCCTTTTCAGAAATTTGAATACCTGAGTTTGTAAAATAAGCGTCCTCTGAATTAGTGAGGAGCACCTAAATACCAGTCTTCAGAGACCTTGTTGTCTATCAAATTTAGGTCTGGAACATAACATATTATTTTAAAAACCAGAAATACATATGTAATTGATTTTCTTATATTCTTTTTGCAGCTCTAACATGCTTGAATTTGGCCTAAATATACAAAGTATGGCTCATAAAAAATGAGAATGGCTTAACACAAAACCTCTTTCTAGTCCATTGATATTTTCTACTTTTTACTTTAAATTCTTAGGTGCTCTTAAATATCTATGATACAGTGAGAGGATACTTTGAAGGGGGACAGATTTTCTATATGCTCTGTTGTACCCAAGGAAAAAGATCTGTAGATATTCCTAACCTCATTAATGCTTCCAGAAGTAATATTATGCTTATGGATGCCAGAGAATGCTCAAAAGCTATACACACATCTCTCTCCTTTCACATGCCCTCTCTCATCTTTCAGTTAGAATCAATAATATCAAACAGTGGAATAAATGGCCTGTAGCAATAATAGTACAACAAAATTTTAGGCCAATTGCCTTAACTAGCCTCATGAGATACTCACTTTAAATCATATATATGGTTGAATAGAATAGAAATGATCTTTATCATCCCAATAGTAAGAAGCAGACTTTGAGTACTTATTGTTAGGGAAAGAGAAACAGGGTTATGGAAAGGGGGTAGAAAGGGAGATAGCATAAAGTGTTTGCTCTTAGAAAAAGAATCTTAAAGAAATCTGAACAGACCTAGAATGGACTTGGAATACTGTCTTTCTCTGTGTCCCTGTCTATCTCTCTATGACTGTCCCTCTTTCTGTTTCTGTCTCTGTATGTCTCTGTGTAGCACTATCTCTCTCTGTCTCTGTCTCTCTGTCTGTCTCTGTCTGTCTGTCTGTCTCTCTCTCTCTCTCTCTCTTCTCTCCCCTCTCTTTCTATCTATAGTATGGTATGTGAAGAAATTACTCAAAAATCTTGTAGAGTTCTTGAGTCTCAGGACATAGAAGTTAGAAAAGAGCATCCATCCTGTGATTGGGGTGAGATGAGAAGGAAAACCCAAAGCAAGAATACAATACTAAGACTTGGTAATTCTCAAAACTGATGGGTTGTTTCTTATTCTTTGATATATCATTTCTCAAGTGAAAAGGTTATTATTGATATATGCATGAAGGATTAGAAAAAGAAAATATGTAACAAAAAAGAAAATATTCCCTAATGTCATTATTTCAAGGCTCATCCCAATTGCTCATTCTTCTCTTCTGATGCACATTTTACTGATTTGTATATACTCCTACTCAACATTAAAAAGCCATGCTTGCTTTTCAAGTATTTTAACCAGAGAATCTGTGCAATTGACAAGAAAAAAAATTTCCCAACCATCCTCCTTCCCAACCCCCCAACTTTTTGAAAATAAAAATGTGAACTCACTGAAAAATTTTGTGCAGAATTTGGGTTTTATATATATGCATATATATATATATATACATATATATATATGCATATATATAATTTGACAATGTTAAAGAGATAGGCGTTAAAGGTTAATACAATTACATTGACTTTTGGTTTATTTCCATTGGCAACATTTTGTTACCTTTTCAAAGAATGCACTGTTGCTTTGACCCATTTTTTAGATGACTCAAAGGATCTGAAAAGCAGTAATTTTGGATTTTAAATCTGAACTTTGAATGCCTGTATTTTTAGTACAACCTAAAGATGCTTATAGAGAAAAATGTAGATCTAGGTTAGAAAATAAAAAGTGCTTTCAGAGAAAGCAGCCATCCCTTTCAGTTTGAGTCATTTTTCATCCTTAATTATTTCTAAAGGAGCTTTTCTTTATAAGCTAAGTATGTGATAATGGTTTATCACATGGACAGAGGAATCATCCTCTAGTATGAATGAGACTTTCTGATTAGGTGCACATGTTACTGACAATACTAAAAAATAAAAAGATACTTAAAGTAAAAATGAAATAAAATATCACAAATTTCGTCTCCAATTTCCTTTTTAATTTACAACAAATTTTCAAATATGTCACTATCTGTATATGTCTTTTCTACTCCTGTACAAAATACTTGAAATTCAGGAACCATGAAACGTGCTTAAGTTCTTGGAAACTATGTGTCTGCTCTGGTGGCTGTCGGCTCCCGTGAATGGAAAAAAGGGGCCACAGAGAATTTCAACTAACATGAAGCAACTGTTCTTAAGAATGTGGCTTAAGATTTTCAAAGTGAAGTCAGACCATTAATGCACACAGCTGTACTAGAAGATGATCGAAAGCAAGAATAGACAAACCAAATAACACATGTATCCTTGAAAGATAGGTTTGAAGTAATATCACTTTCTTTTTTTTTCTTTTAACTTGCCTTTAAAACAAAATGTCATAAAGAAACTCACTGAATTAAAAATGTGAGCCCTTCATTCATCCTAAAAACAAAATAGAACTTGAATTTCGAAGAATGGTATGAGGTCATTAAATGCTTGCTAAATCATTTGCTTAAACACTGAAAGTTCTAATGTAGCTTGAACTCATGGAAAAGATACTGAAATGGTAATCAAAAGATCTGGCTTCATATCCCTGTCCTACCACTTGCCATCTCCCTTCCAGCTCTGAATCTTTGAACTTAAATTGAAGTAAAAGAAATTCATTATATTTCAGTATATTTCAAAAATATAAAAATTTAACTGGACAATTTTAAAGAATTAATTAATTTCTATTAACTTAAACCTAGAAAGTCTTTGAAACGTAAAAGTCTTAAGAGAATGCCTTCCATGGAATCACATTCATCAAGTAGAATAAAAAGAGGGTAGCCCTGGAGGTCTGAAGACAGACAAAATAATATACATGAGTGTTCAACTATCTTTAATTCCATCACTGGTGAATATAGTTTACTATCTTTAGAGTAAAACAATCTTGACCAATATTACTGTCAATGAATATATGAGAAATGAAAGTCCTCCTCCCCCCCCAAAAAAAACACCTCCTTTATCTAGAACTTTAGGTCAGCAGCAGATGTTGGCAAATTCCTACAGAATGCATATCCGGAGGAAAAAAAATTTAAATGACAGAAATCTGCTAGCTATTCTTGCCTTATCTGCAACAGCTGAGCAATCTTTCAGTGCCACACGGAGACTGAAAACTTGGCTCAGATCGCCCATGGACAAGCTTGCCGTAATCACATCGCTCTTTTGCATGTGTACCAGGACATCAACATTGACAGTATGAGAGTAAAGCAGCCATTTGCTGAAAACAACTGTCAGTGTCATCAAGTTTTTGGAACCTCTTCTAATGGGATTTGTATGACAAATCTCGTGGCATTTTGTTTGTCAGCAAAAATAGTGAATTTCCATGTATCTGGTAAGGCTAGAAGACTGTTTGGAAGGGTATTCAAAAAAATTTTTTTCCATTAGGAGGTGATATAAGAAGAAAGAGACCACCAATTTTTACATGATGGATTTCTAACACTTTTTTGAATGCTATAAAAAAGTAATTTCATTTGGAAATGTTATAGTCCTGAACTTTTTTTCTGAAGAAAAACAACCCTTCAAATGTTAAAGTTGTCCTCTGTTTTCCTTCAATGCACAGTAGGTTATAAAAGCTGTACCTGTTTAAGAAAAAAAAAAGGAAAAGAGCATCTTCTAGGACTCGAATCACTGTAGTGATAATTACTGGGTTGTGTTTCTAAGTGACAATACGAAGGACTCAATCCCACCCTCAAGTACATGGTGTACATTGCCATATATCTCAAAAAAGCAGTTATAGAAAATATACTAAAATAGTAAGCACGTACCTTAACACTTTACATCTTTCCTTTTTTCCTACTATGAATTATGCTCATTGCATCACCACTACAAAACTCATTTTTCAGTATACCAACTAGACTGAGGGTTCTTAATCTTTCTTTTATATTATGGACTCCTTTGGCCATCTGGTGAAGCCATCTCATAATATGCTTTTAAATGCATAAATAAAATACATAGGACTGCAAAGGAAACCGATTATAATGAATTAAAGTGACCAATACATTTAAAATATATTTTAGATATGGTATTATATTTAGTAGAAGCTCTGATTACAATGGTAAATTCAAAGTAATGATGCTCATGAACAATATTTCAAGATACTTGTAACAACTAGATATGACATATCTGTAATTTTAATTGGTGACAAAATTGTGGGTACTACTAATACTACTATAGTTTGTTGCCTATATTCATAATTAAAGGAAAGCTAAATTCAGTTAAATATTAATGAAAATAAAGATTTTTTTTCCCCATGCCAGATGATGGATCTCCTGAAATTTATCCATGGAAGGGGCCCATGGATGACAAGTTAAGAATGTCCAATCTATACTCAGTTTGTGTCTACATGGAACAAAAATAGGCCAAAATATTGTATTATTTAAAGCTAAATATCCCACACCAACCCAGGTTTTTATTGATGATCTGTACAACACAAGATGTAATGACTTTGCAATTAGTTTGCATGTCTGTGGTGACACAAAATACAATAGCCGATTCATGAGCATTCATGGTTCACTGTCTTTATAAATATCTGCTACGATAATGATGATACTTCTTCCTGGCTCACCAGAGCTTAAAATCTCAATAAGAGAATTTGATACCTATCACACCCCCTTCACAGACCCCAATGTAGTGACATCATTGGTGTTTGCATTTCCTCTCTCCCCAGAAGTCAACTAATTTAATAATAAAAAGGATATATAGATATATAGATATATAGATACATCAAGTCATAATATTCATATAGATGTAAAAGCTCAGTGTTTTTCTCTCTTACCTACTTATTACCACACTTTTCATTGTCACTTCTTTTCGCTTCTTTCTTAAAAAAAAAGTACCAGTTCCCCTCATTCATTAGCTAGCTACATGACCTTAAGGAAGTAACAACCTCAGAGGGCCCCAATTTCCTCATCTACAAAGTGGTATTCATCCCTCTTGCACTACCTACTTCAAAACATTATTGAACAGATTAAAGGAGATATTATAAACAAAGGTGTTTTAAAATTATATCATAATATATTTATATTTGACAGTGTCCTATATAAAAATATACAGTCACATCATTTCCTTATCTCCTCAGATTAGAATGTTGGTTCCTTTAAGGAAAGAAATGGGTTTTTGTCTTTTTTTGGACCTCTAGCTCTAAGACCAGTACGTGATATTTAACAAAAGTCTCCAGTAAAAAGTATAGATTGGATGATAGACTCTAAGATGTAAGGCACCTTGGAGATCATTGCATCCGACCCTTTTATTCTACAGATAAGGAACTTGAAGCAAAGGGACATGAAGGTGAAGTGATTTGGCCAGGATCACACTGCTATGTCTAAGGTCTTTCTGACTCCAAGTCCAGTGCCCCGCCTATTCAAACAGATGGATGGGTGGATAGATAGATAGATAGATAGATAGATAGATAGATAGATAGATAGATAGATAGATAGACAGATAGATAGATAGATAGATAGGCACTTTTAAGACACTTGTTACCATCACCATTATTACCCAAAAAGGATTTCTCAAGCAATCATCAACATATGGTATATTGCTATGTCTAGCAAAAAAATAAATAAATAAATATGAATAATTCCCTCCCTTTAGAAACCTGTGCATAAAATAAATAGCGTAAAAGCATTCAGGCCCACAACCTTCCTAGTTGACCTCAGAGCAGGAACTACTGAGACAACAGATGTTAAGGACTCTTGATTTCCTTTCCCAACCCAGGTAAAAAGTGTGTGGACTCTTCCCGCTGCCCAGCATCCAGACTTGGTCAGTCATCAAAGTAATCCAGATTTGTAATGACAAGAGTGGTAACTGCAGAAGTATTTAATCAGCTGTTGCTCAGGTGACTAGCATCGCCCCTTAGCAATCTGAGCCTCAGCCCAGGCAGGGTTGGGGATTCCAGAAGCCCAGAGCTGGGAGAAGGGGGCTCAGCTGCCGATAGAGTGAATTCAGCTGAGAGTAATGGAAGGCTCAGCTGTTATTGGTGTAACCAGTAGCTGGTGGCCCAGTGGGAACCCTAGAAGAACAGTTGATATAGTTTATTTTGTTTTGTTTTATCTAGGCTACTACACAACAATAACAACTGAAATTTAACCCCAACTATTTAGGATTTAACTAGTTCTTCAATTCTTTGAAACATTCAAGGACAAACAGGTTTTCAGTTCAGTCTCTTCACTCCACAACAGGCCAAGGCAGAATCCACAGAGAAGCAGGTACAAGAGCAGTTGGAACATCCTAAAAGTTTTAGGAAGAATTCAGAGGTTATGAGGCTTGAATGTCATGCAGAAGGTAGCCTGGCCCCTCTGTCACAGCTCTAGAAATGATTTTTAGTCGAGAGAAAGTTATTATGTTTACAGCATATAAATATACCATAGATAGAGTGAAAGGGAAAACTTTGTATCAAGTCAATTTTCTGGCTTCTCTAAGCCTTCAGGAAATAAAGTAGCATCACAAATATATCAGGCTATCCGCATAGGATACATACAAGCATGATCACATGGACAAAACTATGCTGACTAGACATTGAGGAACTATGTTAGCTTGAAAAAGCTCCTCTCAATGGGGCAAAAATCATCTAATTCAAAGAGTATTTTCACATGGATGTTAAGTCAGACCTTACAGGACTTGCTTTGTTTAATTATTGTTACTCCTCCTAATGTCTTCATGTGCCCATTTTTCTCCTGCCTGAACAGTTGCTTGACCTCCGGTTAAGAAACCATAGAGCAGTATATTTCCTTCCTCTCTCTTTCTCCTAAGCACCAGTCCTGAAAGACATCATCCCAATTTTTTTCTCTGTCTTCTCCCTGAATTTCTTTTATGTGTAGCATGTGTTTTGGACCCCTTTGGAGTTTAGCCGAGTGTCATAGATATGCAGTGATAAAAATTGGGGCCTCTCTACCTAGATCTATTTTAATCATTCTGCTGATCTCTAGTTCTATATTTACTGTTTATGTGAACCAACTGCTTGAAACTGTCAGCTAGCTATCTATGGTACAGTGCATTTGTACAAGTCCCTGTCTCCTATTTGCAAAGCAGTCTTCCTTTCACTTCTCAAAACATCCCTTGCACAGTAGATTCTTCCTTCCTACTTCTCTCTTCATTGTTGTTTCTGAATTACATCACTCTGTTTCAGAATAAATCCATTTTCAGACTAAAGCTAAACTTTATACCACTTCCTTTCTTTATCCTTACTCAAGAGCAACTTATGTTCAATACTGAGCACACTGCAAGAATTAGCATGGCCAAAGTGACAAGTGGAAATCCCACTTGTTATGGAATCCAAGGACTTGAGTCCAGAGCCCCTTATGTGATCTTAAATAAGTCATTTGCTTTTTGAGACCTCAGTTTCCCTGTTTGCAAAATCAAAGAGTTCTGCTAAATTGCTTACAGTTCTATGAAGTATGGCCACAGGTTTAAAATAAAGTATGAATTGATCTCGTGAGCCCTCGATGAGTCGATAACTGATCTCTTCTAGAGTAAAGTAATTAGCTTTAAACACAGTTCTAAGCCTTGTGTTTAAGAAAATCCTTTCTCAATATAATCTTCACCTCAACTTCAAAAGATTTGTCTTTGTATCAGCTGCAGCCCTCCTGACTAGTCTATCTATACTGATTGATTTTCTAACATATACTTGCAATGTCTGTGGTATCTCATCATGTGCTGTACAATTATTGGTATTTATCTAAAGCTTGGGGGAGATTTTGTGTACAGAACACATCTGGCCCAGAGTGTTTCATAATTCCCAGGAGAACATGAGGCTCTGGTGTTTGCTGTCAAGACTGAATGGTGTCTTACAGCTAATGTGTTTGGTGGCCAGGGGCTACAAATAATTCTCTTGTCCGAAGCCAGGGTTACTCAGCTGTATAATAACCTCTAAAGTCTCTACTTCAAAAAAGACTCAGGATTCATGAGTTTAATTTTGCCACTGATAATATGAAAACTGTACTCCATAACAAGCACCCACTCTCTGCTTCCAGTATAATGAAATTCTAATTGTTTCTAAAGTTTGGGGAGGATAAAATGGTTAATCTCCATGATGACAAAAGGAAGCAGGGAAAATAAAATGACACACTTGAATGAACTGTGAGGAAATAAAGTGCACAACATGTGATAATGCCATGACTCTGTGTTATTGCGCATTTCTGGGCTGAAAAGATATGGCTTGATGGGTAATTTGTCAAGCTGTGCAACAGAGAACAACAGTAAAGAGACTTCAGACAGAAGAAAATTACACAAATAGTAGGGTGGAAAGGTATAATTGAAGATGGCAAAAGATTGAAAGAAAGACATTTAAAATTACTGTACTGACCTACTAAATGCACTTGGGCGTGGAATCCTGGCCTCACATGAAGAGGCATTAAACGTCTGCGGGCTGTGACACTGGTTCAGGATGATGCCAATCTCCCTGTTCTCAGGAAAGTGAACTACAATGCACAGCCTCCCTGGCTAACACCCGACCCACAAGAAGAGTCCTGGCTTCTAGAAAGTGCCCTTGGAAAGGAAAAAGTTACCTAAACTAGTTTTTTAAAACTACATGTACAATAACCCATTGGCATCAGAGCTCATCATCACTCCTCCCCTTGTTAGAAGTCAGAGTATCCTCTCCCTGTTGAAGTCAGAAAACAAAGAGTTGGGAGCAGTTAAGTGGCACAGTGGATAGAACTCTAGACACAGGAAGACCTGTGTTCAACTTTAGCCTCAGACATTTACTAGCTGTATGACCCTGGACAAGTTATTTCACTCCTGTTTGCCTCAGTTTCCTCAACTATAAAAATAGGGATAATAATAACACTTACCACCCAGGTTATTGGAAGGATCAAATGGGATAACAATTGTAAAGTGCTTAAGATAGTGCCTAGCATGTGTAATAAAACATGCCTGGAATAATACATGCCTAGTCTCTTTTGATCTTCACAAGAACCTTGGGAGGCAAGCACTATTATTATCAGCATTTTACAGTTGGCAAAACTGGGGTGAACAGAGGTGAAATGACTTGCCCAGGGTCTGAGGGAGGATTTTATTCAGGTCCAGCATTCCCCTCACTGTAGGATATATATAAGTGTAAGTGTAAATGTATATGGGTACATGTGTGATATATAATGTAGCATGTGTGGTATATGTATAGGCATGTATAACATATACAAACATACATGTATATGGGTCTGTATATGTACATGTATATATGGCTATTAGCTATTATTCTTAAAATGCTTAGCATAGTCTCTGAACATTGCAAGTGCTATATAAATGTGAGCTATTATTATTATTGTGCCTAATATAGTGCCATTAAATAAATATTAGCTATCATCATTATTGTTGTGGGTTGGGCATTTGTTGTTTTTCAGTTTTTAAATAATAATGATACATGTATATGATGCCTCCCATAACTGGTCATGTTTCTTCAAGACTGGAGTAATCCAGAAGCAGGTCAATCAATCAACAAGTATTTTTAAGTGCCTGCTATGAGCCAGGCACTCAGGAAGAATGGGAGCATGTCAAAATCCCAGTTGTATCACTGACCTAGACTAGAGCAAGTTGTTGAATCCCTGTGAGCCTCAATTTCCTCATTTATAAAATGATTCAACAAGGATAGTGAATCCTCTCCTTTAAGAGACAAAACAAAGGGTTGGAAGTGGCTAGGTGGCACAGTGGTTGTAACAGAGCAAAAGTCAGGAAGACCTGTGCTCTAACTAAAAATTTTATAATTATATGCAAAACTACATAATGGATGAGTTTACCTATCTGTAGAGAGAAGTCTATTTATTCCTTAGTTATTTTTATTTGCAAAATGAGGGAAATGGTAGTTTTCTTATTTACTATGTACAATTGCATGGGAATTATATTAGGAAATGAGTGTCTCAACTGACTTTATGTCTGATATTTGAGGGACAGACAAGTGAAATTCTGAGGAATTCATCATCAGGTCATCTAAAAAATCTTGTGATTTTGAGAAGGATTATGGAATCCTAAATTTAGAGTTAGAAAGGACTTTAGTGAGAGCTCATCTGCTCTAACTCCATATTTCTTGCAAATGAAGGAACTAAAACCCTTAAAAATTAAGCAACTTACCCAAAATCATGTTAACAGAATTGAGATTTGAACCCAGGTCCTCCGACTTGACTTAACTTCTCTAACACCCTTTCTAGCTCTAAATCACAGATCCTGATATTTTCTCATCTCTCTCAACATCTCAAAATATCCTAGAAACATTAACATTCTGCTATCACAAAGAAATAGGGATGCAAGAGACAAGCATCTGTAATACTTTCTGATCTGTAATAAATTCCAATAATCCAATAATTTCCAAGGAGGGAATGCTTTCCCTTCTTGTAGAAATAATATAACTATGAATTAAAATGGGGGGAAAATTACTACCAGATTCAATAGAAGAGCTAATGATAACTGTGAAATGATTATAAAAGGGGTTATGGGGGAATTTAGATTAAAAATTAAAACAATTAAACAGAACTTGGAAGTCATGGAGGAGAAATTCATCTCCTATCTCTGAAGATAACTAATAAAGATAATTACTGAACTGTGATGGCTCAGGTAAAATTGAACTCTAACAAATGAATCTAAATAAACAAAAGACCAATTATAACAGAAATACCAATTACAATATTAATACTGGTATAAAAGCCTTCCCTCAGTCAAATTCTGAAAAAAAAAATCAATGATTTTGGGTTTTGTATGAGTTTTCTTTTATCTAGTCTGATCTTACAGTATTTTCTTTAGAAATATTTATGAATAATATTGTGTAGAATAATGTAATATTATGAAGAATAATGGTGCTTTCCCAAATGCACCTCGTTCAAATTTCACACAAGGCAGGAATAAATTAACCACATTTCAGGATGAACATTAATAAGCCGGACAGAGTCCAAAAGATAACAAGAGCTTACATGAATATAATAACAACTAACACTTAAAAAACACTTGAAGTTTTGCAAATAGCACTGCACCTACTGTCTCATTTGATCCTCAAAAGAGCCTTCAGAGACAAATGCTATTATTACTTTCTTCTGTTCAGGAAACTGGGGCAGACCAAGGTTAAATGACTTGCATAGGGCCACATACCTAGTCAAGGCTTGAAGCAGGATTTAATATAGGTCCAGCATTCTACCAAATAATGGACAGAATGGTAAGGGAACTAGAGATACTGAGGAAGCCTGGAGAAAATGCAAGAGGGGATATGATAGCTCTTCTTCTAGGACAAATGAGTAGAAGAAGCAAGAAGCTTAACTTGGATCATAGATACCAACATCCAGAGATACCTCAGGATGTAGTGTGTTTGCTCTTACCAGAAGTCATCAACAAAGGATGAATGACAACTTGTATTTTGCAAAGGGGATTCTCTCCTCTTTTTCAGTTTCTTTTTCTGTACTGTCTTCCTGTACTAAAATGTAAGACTCTTCCTCAATCAACTGATGCAGAGTGAAATGAACAGAATCAAGAGAACATTGTACACAAAAAGTGAAACACTGGGGAACTATCCAGTGTAATGGACTTTATTACAAGTATATTACAAGTAGCAATCCAGGACACTCCAGAAGGACTTAGGAGAAAGAATGCTATCCACATTGAAAGAAAGAACTATGGGAGTGGAAACTCAAAAGAAAAATGTATGACATCACTTATCACTTCTATATATGGGTATATGATTTGGATTTTGGCTTTAAAAGATTGCTCTAAAGAAAAATGAATAATATGAAAATAGGTATCAAGTGAAAACATTTGTATGACTCAGTGGAATTGCTTGTTGGCTCAGAGAGGGGGAAAGGAAAAGGGGAGGGGAAAATGTAAACCATGTAAATGTGGAAAATAGTTTAAAAATAAGTAACTAAACATTTTAAATAAATAAAACATAAGGTTTTTAAGGAGCAAGGACAATCCTTTTTGCTTGTGTTTTTATCTCAGTACTTATCACAATGCCTGGCATTTTTCCTACCTTCTATCCTTCCCCTTTTCCTTCTTCCTCTCTTTCTTTCTCCCTCTCTCTCTTCCTTTCTCCTCTCTTTCATCTCCCCTTCTCCCTCCCTTCTTTCATCTCCTTTTTTCTTGCTTCCTTCCTCTCTTCCTTCTTTCCATCTTGCTTTCCCTTCTCATCCTCAGATTCTGTTACATGAAATTTCTTTTCAAAATGTTCTTCAAAATAATTTCAGAGTGTTTTGTTTTATTTTAAAAGTCAGAGAAATTTTCTGGATGGCACTAGGGGAAAAATATGCAATAGGTCAAATTTGTTTACCTCCAGCTTTCTCCATGACCTACCCCCTGTTGCAACCCCTCCTTTCCCTACAAGTGCTCTACCTTTAGGTTCTTTCTTCTCTTGCCCACTGCCTAAACCTGCTCTCCAAAAAGGATATCTCTCAGAAACACACCAATTGACCAAGGTATTTGCATTTAAACTCAGAGCTAAAAGTAAACCAAAAACAAACAAACAAACAATAAAAGAAACTTGTACTTCAGAAATTCAGAAGCTCAGTATTCCTGTCCCTGCTTCCAACATTCCAAATGGTCCCTCTATGTCAGAATCCTTCCTACATATGAGATCAACTGGAGTACTTCCCATTGGCTATCATGCCCAACATTAAAGCAGTCCCCAAGAGGGACAATGATTGCCTCAAAAGGAAGGATAGTAAATATGCAAGTCTTAGTTGCTAAAGTTCAAGTATTTTCATGTCACTCTCTCACTCTTTCACCCAGGAAACTCCAGTGTCTCCATATTACCTCCAGAATCATATACAAAATCATCTGTTTGGAATTTAAGATTCTACACAAACTTGCCCTTTCCCACCTTTCTAGTCATCTGACATTTTACTTTCCCTTTCCATGAATTCTACAACTATCATGCTCCACTGTCCTCCTTACTGTTTCTTTCACACAGCTCTCCATCTCCAGATTTACCCTCTCTGTCACTAGTCCTGGAATATTTCATCTAACTCCTGGCTTCTCTAGCCTTCTAAAAATTTACATCAAATTCTACTTTTCTGCAAGAAGCCCTTCAATGCTCTTTCTCCTCCCCTCAGCTAACACCTTCCCTTGTATCTATAGAGTTGTTTGTTTGCAGGTTGTCTCCTCTGTTAGAATGCCAACTCTTTGGGGCACTGTTTTTGCTGTCTTTGGTAACCACAAAACTTTGTGCAGTTCTTGGCACATAGAAAGTATTTAATAAATGCTTGTTCATTGATGAATGAGCAATGTGGAAAGTTCCCTACAAGCCAGACTTTGTTATCCCAAGAATTCTGATCAGTGGACTCACTGGAACAAGATTCAGTAGTGTCTATTTACTTGAGGAGAAGAAGAGTTGCACAATTGTAAAAGGTGTTTATATTGAAATCTCAACAAAGGTCAGCTAAATAAATTTTAAAAATTTCCACTCTCTTACACTGAAGTGACATTGGGGGTTAAAGGACAGAGATATTAGAATAGAAAGAGTCCTAGACTAAGTAATGACCTGAGTCCCATTCCAACCTCAGACTTTGAACTAGCTATGTAACTGAGAAAATCACTTTACCTCTCTCTGCCAGTTTCCTCATTTATCAAATAAGGGAGTTGGGTTGGATGGCTTCTAAGGTCTCTTCCAGGCTCAAATCTGTGATCCTTTGATTTACAGGTATATGTGATTTTATTAATAGAGGAAACTCCTTCTATCAGTACAAGTCGACACCTTCTATCCAATGGCTAGTCTTAGAGAGCTGCCTAGAGCTCTGAAAAGGTAAGTGAATAGCCCAGTGTCACACAGGCAGCATGGCTTAGAAGCAAGTTTTAAAGCCAAGTCTTCCTGACTTTGAGGCCCACCTTCTACCTACACTTCTAAGTAACTGGACATTGGGCTACAAGCTCCAATCTCTGAAAGCCAATAGCTTACATTTCTTCCAAAAGCAAATGGCCTTCGATGTATCTAGATCCATTTGAACCCTTGGCATTTTAAAACTGTCCTTGATACCCTTCTTCCATGGATTGACCCAGGGCCACCTTTATTCCCCAACATAAGAGCATTGCATTGCACACCTCAACAGAATTGCCTGTATATCCTTAATGTATCTTCAAGCCATTTTTATGCAGTCAGCACCCTATACATTAGGGAAGGAATGGATGTGTACTCTATGAGTTTCCTAGAATAGCCATGAACCTTCCTAATCAGACTCATTCCTTAATTTTGCTTACTTTTTTATGCAGCAGCATTCATACTACATCGCCAGACAAAGACAATGATGAACATGACCTGAGTTAAAAACAATGCAGTCATCCAAGTAACAAGTGCTGAGTTTGTGGAAAAAACAGCTCTCGTTTTATTAAATAATATTGTTCATGCTGGGATGTCTGAGGTACTCTGCCAAGCTAATTAGAACAGATCAATGTACACTTACCTCTGCAGAAGGCTGAAAGGTGTGTAGTGACTGGGTGTCATTAAAAATTTACTTGACCATGGGCATCAAATGTCCATGAGAGGATGACCCTGGTAAGCACTCAAGTTTCCATTTTGCACATGTCACTTTCAATGCATTGAAAATGCCATGTGCTCCATTACTATCACCCCAGCTTCCTAGCAGCTGATGTTCTATATATGTTGGAGAGGGTGGTATCAATTAACTATATTATCTATAAAGCCATGCTTGCAATTACTACCACTTCACAATTTATCATTAACACATTTGACAGATTTTTTCTAAAGTAACATTTATTTAAAGGTTAATCAAAATTCTTTGAACTGCATTTATTATAATGTGATTTTTGATAATTGGCTAAATCAGTGGCTCTTAGAGAAAACACCCTTGTCTCGGTCCTATTGCGTATACACCACAGTACCAAAAAAGCAGCAAAGAAAAGGAAATACATATTATAAATGTTCATTTCAGAACTCGTCATGAAAGATCATATATTAATGCAATCAGGTGGTACATTTACATGCTCATTAGTAATCCATCATTAGTCCAAACTATTAGGAAAAAAGAACAACTGGGTGGTTATTCAGAACACTCAGAATAGTATTTCAAATTTAAGCACTCTGAAGAAGAAAATTGGAAAAGTTCATAGCTTCACTTTAGTCTTTTAAAGTCTATCAATAAATCATGAATCAACTCTATCAGAAACTGACTTGATTTCCCATGCCACCATTCCTACCTTAAAGGAGAAAGACCCAGTCTCCTAACTCTCCCTATGTAGCACAAAAGACATTTTAAAAGAATTCCTGATGAGCTATGTGTTTAAAGATCACATTTTAATATACTGCATGCTGATTTAACTGAAATAGCCGCTTTATTCTATTTAATTGTATGTTAAATCCTGTCCTTGCATGCTGAGGTGGTTTGATTGCAATCTTATAAATCAGACAATTAATAAAAAGGAATAAATACCAAGTCACATTAATCTTTTAAATACAAACCACAATCCATGCATTTAGTCTAAAGATGCCTATTAACTAAGAGCCAACACACAAGAAATAACTTAGAAGAAAAGCTATGTGAGTGAATAACTGATTTTTAAATACTCTGATTTCTTAGTCACATCATGGATCTGTACTTCAAAATGCTTAACATGGGCAAATGGAAATGCAGGATAACCTAGGTTATCTCAAAGAGCTCACTAGATATTTCATCAACTTATGTAGTATACATTTCTATAATATGACAAAATCTGTCTCAGTAATGGCAGTACTTTTTCCACTAATTTAATGGGAAATTCTTTTGTAGCAAAAACTGGAGTGTTGGAGGTGCTCTGCCAGGCTAATTAAAACAGGTCAATGCACACATAAGATAGGATCATAGGATGTGGAGTTGGGAAAAGCTTGAAACTTAATTTTCTCAAATCCCAACATTTTAAAGAAAAGGAAATATAAGCCAAGAAACTAAGGAAGCATATAGGTTGGTATACTGTCCAGAAATAAAAAGGTTTGATAAATTATTGGTCTATTGGATAGAATCTGAGAACAAAATTCAGAAGATGAAGAGACTCACCCTAGTTCAACTCAACAAGAATTTATTGATGTAATTCAATTAAAATTTCACAAATATTTATTTATTAGGCATCTGCATGCACAAAATATTTGCTGAGATATAAAAAGGAGTAACATAAAGGGGATATTCCATAATCCAATTACTGTCATTATAGAAGGCCTAGATACTCTATTGAATTAATCAAAAGTATAAATTATATATGAGAGTCCTTAATCAACTTGTGAGAGGTTAAGTACTTTGATCATTGGATAAAACCAGATCACACCAAATAGGAAATATATTGAGAATGACTGAAGATATTAGACACACCACTAGACTGTAAGTTCATGCATATCATACCATGCCAATTCAGAATCACATATTCAAGCAAAAACATTCTAGCAATTTGCTAGTCTAGTGGTACTGATGAAAATTCTGTATTGGGGTAAGGATAAAATTCTCTCTCTTCCCACTCTCTGACCACCACTATATGACCTTGTGAAATTTGTAGTCAGAAGACATAGATTTCTTGTTATCAGTGGTATTTGTCCCTGGAGTAGCTGTGGTTAACACTAGTAGCAGGGGATAAGAGACTTACCAAAGGCTGTTTGCATTCTCTACAAAGGCACTAACCATAGGAAAGATATGATGAAGGGGAATTTCATGAGGAATCCACAAAGAAAGAACTGACTTCCAATAATTAAGAGCTGTGCCCTTGCCCTTTGGTTGAATAAGCTCTATAAACTTGAGTCTACTCTCCCCAGGAACTTGAGAGAACTCTTGGTTTGAGGGACATTTCTGTGACAACTGTTCTGCCTATATAGTAAATACCCTTTTTAAAAAAAGCTAATGGTCAGTAGGAAATACACAAAAAGGAGGTATTAGAAACTATAGTCCAGGAGAGAAGAGTATAGTCAACCACCCTCTGGGACCCACCACACCCTTGTAAGTAGGAATTGAAAAATTGGAAAAGTAGACCTGGGTGCTACATTTTTTTTAAATGTCACTACCCTCAGGGCAGACATAGGAACATCAACAAAGAATAAAGAAGCACAAAGACAAACCTCTGGAAAATCCAAGGAGTGAGGAATTATTTCTTTCTGGAAAGTATGGAATCTGGGCACTTTCTGGTCAACTTGGTCTCTTTGTCATTTGGAAAATGAGGGGTTTGGAATTAATGACCACAAAGGTCTAAATACAAGAATCTATGGGGAGTCATTAGAGTTATACCTCGGAGGATGAGCAGGGCAATGATATGATTTTGAGAAAAGGTATTGATATGATTAAAGGTATGAAGGAATAAATGAATAGATAATGAATAAGCACTTATTAATCTCTCACTGTGTCAGCCACTATGCTAACTGCAGGGCATACAAATATTAAAGAAAGACAGTTCCTGTTCTTAAGGAACTTACCTTCTAAAAGGAGAAGAAAATATATATTGTGGAGGAGTGAGTGGTCATGAAGAGGATTTTGATCTCAGAAGTCACAAGAATAATGAGTGGAGCCATAGAGTAATGGATTAAGAAGTTATTTCAAGAAATAAGGGTAATATTCTTCTCTTCCATGTAGTGTTTCAAAAATAAGAAGTGGAGAGTAGAAGTTGAGGGGAACCTAGAGCAAATGTTCCCAAGTTCAACAGTAATAATATAGCAAGAAGAGAATTGGGAAGCGTGATAAGGGAGCTGGGGCCAGCTAGATATGTTAAATTCTTTCCAATCTGAACAGTGTGGCATCTGGACTGGAGCTGAAGTATTAATGGGACCTTAGTGTACACTAAGTAGTAGCCACTAGGGCTATATGCCTTAGCAAATTTACTCATATTTCTATATAGACTATATTGGAATAGTGGAAAATAGCAGTAGAGATTATAAGGGTGGAGATATGAAAGGAAGTCTTTCATCTTGAGTAGTGGTCGTGGTAATGGAAAGGAGGAAACAACCTGGAGAAAAATATCAGTGGTGACGTTACTAGAAATGGACAAGTAATTAAATATCATAAAATCATAAAAAGGAAAGGAATCTCAGAGGCCACCTGGCCCAACCCATGTGCCCAAAAGTGGTCATCCAGTCTTTTCTTAAAGACTTCACCTGCAGGAAACAGGAGAACATTGCACACAGTAATTGCAATATTGTACTATGATGAACTATGAAAGTCTGAGCTATCCTCAGCAATACCATGATATCCACTTCCAGAGAAAGAACTGTCAGGGTTGAAATTATTTTCCACTTTAGTTTATTTGCATTTGTATTTTAGGGTTTTGGTTCTATATGAGTATTCTCCTACAATAATGACCAATATTGAAGTAAGTTTTGCATGACAATACATATATAGCCCAGATCAAACTGTTTATCATCTCAAGGAGGGGGAAGACAATGTGGATCTTGTAATTTCAGAAAATGTATGTTGAAAATTGCTACTACATGTAATTGGGAAAAATTATTTGAAAATTGTTTCTTTTAATTTTACCTACAGATGAAACAATTACCTCCTGAGGCCGCTCATTCAGCTTTAGGATAACTTTAATCATTAGCAAGTTTTGCCTTACTTTAAGTCAAAATCTGCCTTTCTTGGAGTTCTACTTGAGAAGTCTGATAGTTGGATTATGCTTTTGAAAGATAGCACATGATTTCTATGAATGCTCTCAAGAGATTTGACCCACAGAATGTAATGTATACATGGCAATTGATATTACCATCGAGAAATTCAGAGAGAAATTAAGTGCCATTTAAGTCATTATAAACATACCAGAGATTCCAGCTCCTTGGTTTTGTGTTTAATGTCAAATGCACCACATGTAAATCATTTCAGCATCATTCAAATGAAACACTGAATTGAGTATCTGCTAATTCTTTTATCAAAGGAGCGATGCGAGACTGAATTTGGTGTACGATTTCACAATGTAGACTTGGTCAGTTACAATTATGCTGACCAGGGTCAAGGCCACAAATAGGGTATGGGTATGAATGTCAAATCATCATGCACATACATTTCATTCTCCTCCCAAGAATGTCAAATTAGGCAGAAAACGTTCATAAAGACTTTTGTCCAGTAACTTTTTCCAATAACTCATTCAGCCATCTAGGTTCTACGCCACTTGGGGAAAAGCTGCTGAGTTATTCAGATGTGGAAAGAAAAAGGGTCTGTATAGGAAGCAGGATATCCTAGTGCCACCCTGTGTGGTATGTGTGCAAGCATTCATGGATTCATAGAAGAGAATACAAGATTGAAATAGAAGCTGAGAGCCAGATTACTACAATCTCTTGAAGAAATGACTTCACAGTCAATATGACAAGGGAACAAATTCACACTGAGCAGCTTTTCTACTACTTTCTACTAAATACAAATAAAAACATGATATATAGATTTTCTCCAACCCATCAGAAATAATGAAATATTTTCTATTTAGTACTGAAGAAGAAAAATATCTGTATCACTTAAGAAAACTCAAAATATGTGTCAATCTGTCACTGAATTGAAATGAGCAGCAATAACAAGTGGCTGCTATAAAACCTACTCCTGCTGTGAATCCTCCACACACAAAGACTATTTCCAAAATGGTTAGAGTAGAATATTTTCCAGCTAATTCTTTCTTATTTGTTCTAATGGACAAGAGCCAATCCAAAGCACAGGATGGTAGAACATATACATTCATTAGATGCTTACTGTGTGTTTCATATTTTGCTAAATTATCCCCACTTCCATTTTTAAAAAGTGATCTAACAGTCCTCATAAATCCCAATTGAGTGTAAAGGTTTTTCAATCATTTTTTGCTCTTTTACTATCTTTTTAATTACTCTAATTAGAGGAGTGGAGAGTAGAAGACTAAACTCTTCCTCTCTAGAGAACTGGAATCTAAATTTTCTAAGTAACTCTTAATTTTTCAGCAGCAGCTCTTCTTAGTCTGAACTCCACAGAACATTATGCCCACATGCCTGGTACCTTGAAGCCTCTCCCTAGGCCCAAAACTTTACAGCTTCCTTTTGTTTGTTGTCTTCCCCCATTAAATTGTAAGCTCCTTGAGGGCATGGACTATATTTCTTTTTTCTTTTCTTTTTCTTTATTTTTTCTAATTCATATCCATAGCACTTAGCACAGTGCCTGGCACAAGTCAATGTTTATTGTTTTATGTCATATATTTGAATATAGGTTAGAACTGCTACCTTCGAAATTCATCATAAAGTCACATTAAGAGTCAAATCATGGGGGCAGCTGGGTGGCACAATCAATTGAGAGCCAGGTCTAGAGATGGGAGGTGCTAGGTTCAAATCTGGCTTCAGACACTTCCTAGCTGGTTGACCCTGGATAAGTCCCTTAACCTCCATTGCCTAGCCCTGCTCTTCTGCCTTGGAATCAATATTGATTCCAATATGGAAGGTAAGGCTTTAAAAAAAAGTCAAATCATGACAAATTCGTATTCATATATTCATATAGACAGAAAGTCCTTCATTCACTTATTAATCATGTATTTCTTAAATACTGGGTGCCTAGCAATCTGCTCCAAAGTTTCAGTTTCATATCTGTGATCAATTCTTATATTAATCTAAGCACAAGCTTGTTATGAACAATACTTTCTCTCTAGGTTTGCTTGCTCTCTAGCACATGCTTTCCTAAATAGGGAGGAGTTACTTCAACGTTTCCATTTTTAAAGGAGGCAACCTCAAATGCCCTCTCTTAGCTTATCTGGCTTCAGGCTACAGCTCAGAGTAAGGGGGAAAAACTAGTTGGTAAAAAGAAAGGCATTTACCTTAAGAGAGGAAATGACAATGTTACATGGAATTAAGACAAATCATCATGATGGAAATTATCCAGGGTACTACCATTCTTCCTGTCATTCAAGTTCAAAAGCACAATCATCTTTGACTCTTCTCCCTCATCCACTCAGCCTTGTCCCCAAATCATGTTGTTTCTTTTTTGAAATTCCTGTCTCTTCAATCCTTTCCTTTCCATCATCCTGCCACAAACTTAGTCCTATCATCTTGTGCTCAAATTTCAGGAAAGGCCCTTACTGGCTTTCTTATTTCCATGCTTTCCCTCTTTCTCCATAACCCTAACCCTTCACATTACCACAGGTCATCTTCCTAAAACATTCAATTTACTTATATTTTAATTATGTTAATTATGCTCAGGAATCTACATGGGTTTTACTTTTGCCTGCAAGATACATTCTAAATTCTTTAGCCTACCAGCTAATTCTAAATCTAGTGTAGTGATGAGGTAGGCAACATTTTAGATAAGTCCACAGGAGCTGGAGACTTGGGAAAAATCTCCTCCCATTACCTACTATCTTCTTTTGTCTTGGGTTCATTGCTCTGGATTTGCCTGATTTCTCAAAAATGAACCAAGGCTTCCTGATTCTAACATTTATTAGCTCATCATTATCCTCCACTTCACAATCCCAACAATTGAAGAAAATTGTTAATTATAGTCATAATTATAGATTTTTCATAACAAGAGGATGAGAAAAGTGTCCAATGTACCAACATGAAGCATATTCTCTGAAACCTTTTTAATGAATATAACCAACTCTTATGTATCCATTAGGGAATTTATTACTTTGTTTCACCTCGTATCAGGGTCATAGAATTTTAGAGTTGTAAAGGTCCTCAGAGATGATCTAATCCAATACAATGTTGAATTAATATTCCCCTTTTTGTACTTGGGAAATGGATTTTTTGAACCCAAGCGTAAAAGTTTACATTTATTCCTTTTGAACTTTACTTTGTTAGATTTAGCTAAATACTCTAGTCTGTCAAAATCTTTTTTAGATTCTGAGTCTGTCATCCAATGTGTTAACTATTCCTCACAGTTTGTGTTATTACAAAAATGAAAAACATAATTCTATATTTTAATTCAGTGATAAAAAATTAAATAGTACAAGACCATCAAACCTCTGGGACATTTAACTGGAAATCACCTGCTAAGTTCATATCATACTACTGATGATTAATTTTTGAGCCTGGCTATTCAACCAGTTCTAAGTTTATTTATTTGTACTGTTGCCTACCTCATAACTCTCTTTTCTATGAGACTGTAAAATATTCCATTAAATGTAGGTAAACTAGGCCTACAGCATTCTCCTGCTCTGCCTGACTTAGGAAGAAGAAGAAGAAAGAGAAAGAAGGGGAGGAAGGAGAAAAAGAGGAGAAAACATTTCATAAAAGGGCAAATGGATTATACTGTAGGTAGAATAAGGAAGCTGTTTACATTTATGTAACATCTCCTAGTGATACTCCATTTCAGAATTTCAGCTAAACATTGATTTCCCCTCTTTCAGAACATGGGATAATTTCCTCTGATGCATTTTACAGACACTAATTTTCATAAAATACATTATAAAGTGCATACATGGCGGAAGAAAGGAGGTGACTCAAGCATGCATTTATAGTGAAGGATGACAAATGCCCCTCCCCAAATATTTTTTTTAAAAAGGAAAGTTTCTAGCTCATTGCTAGGATCTTCAACAGAAGATAGGCTATGTTAAGAGATACAGATAAAAGTATCACAATGAATAGGAATGTGTAGAGGAGTTGTTGTTTAACGTAGTCAGAGGCGAAATGACCTTAATAAGATTGTGAAAAAGTTCTGCATAGTTCTCTTAATATAACACAGCATTGGCCAGAGGTGAATTAGACATTTAATCTATATTTAGGATGGGCAGAAGTGAATGGGAATGATATTCCTGAGGGAGGGGGTTGTTGACTGATTTAATTTGGCTCATTTAATTCTGAGCAGATTCTTACCTCTAGCCCACCTCTGTTTATTCTATCTTTTCTCTCTCCTAATCCCTCTCACTTTTTTTCCCCATTCTTCCTTTCTTCCTAAAAACATCAGATGAAAGGTATAAGGGCAAGGAAAATATCAGATTTGGTAAGATAAAGTTATTCCAGCTTATTTTCTATACTTCAAGAAGTTTTTTTAAACATGTTTTTTTGATGATGATAATGATGATAAAGATGCTGGCAACTTCTGGAAGGAGTCAAAAAGGGAAATGAATGATGATTTCTCAAGAAATTTGGAATCTACTGGGGATAAGGAAAACACACAAAAATACAAAGAAAAATAAAACAAATGTTACAAACACATGAGGAAAAGATCAGTGCTTTCACTGAGTTATGTGCACAGCTCAGAAGTGAGGAAAATTCTTTTACTAATTTAAGTTGGACCCTTCTTTGCAATGTATAGTCTTAGAGAGGTATCTAGAGAACTGAGAAGTTAAGCAATTTCATCCAGGGTCACAGCCAAGAGGTATCAGAGGAAGAACTTAAACCCAGGTCTTCCTGGCATTGAGACTGGCTCTTTATCCACCCCACCACATTGTCTCATTCTTCTGTGTCATCGGCACATAAACACATAAATAACCAATTTCATTTGCATAGTAATATATACTACATAACCATAGACTTTGTTTTAAATTAAATTTTCTTTTTCAATCAAGAAAATTCTGACTTCTCTCCTTCTCACTTTCCCCGTCCTGTAGAGAAAGAAAAAGAAATGCCACATATATATCATAGTTGTTGCTTAATTATATGTTCCAGATTACCTGCCAATATGTTTTTAATAACTATTTTCTGATATTTCATGCCCCAAGGTCTCTCCCTTCTTCCCATTCCTCCCCACTCCCCAAGCAGCAGGCAATATGATTTAGGTTGTACGTGGGTTTTCATGTAAGGCATATTTCTATTTCTATCATGTTGGAAAAGATAGAGATTGTGTATACTATGTTGTTGTTGTTGATGTTAAGTTGTTAATCATGTCCAACTCTGTGATGCCATAGACTATATAGCACTCAAGGCCCCCTATTTCTTGAAATATGTATGTGTTTATATGTGTATAAACATTTATATCTTGTGTAAACCTATACTTATATTGTGTATGTTTACATAAAATATACATACATGCACACATCATATATGGGTATCCTTATTTATACATATCATGTTTGCACACATACATAGATATTTTTGTACATACATACATACACAGCTTCCATGATATTTCCAATGCTGCTCTTCACTTTGCCTAACTAGATAGGATTTATTTTTGTATATCTGCACTCTTAGTCCATCACCTCTCTATCGAGATGTGTGTAGTATGTTTCATCATGAGTTATTGGAAATCACGAGGGCTGATTGCATCCTTGCATTACTCATAGTTCATCAGGCTTTCAAAGTCATTTGTCTCTACTATATTGTAACAACAGACTTGGAAGTATTCTTTAGTCCAATCCCCTTATTTTCTAGCTACTGAAGCACAGGCACAGAGAAAGTTGTCCAAGTCATGCAGTAAGTTAATAACAGAGGTAGGACAAGAATCTAGTTTTTTTCTTACTCCCATTCCAGTAAATTTTTCATGTCTCACAAATGGATTATTAAAACATAAATATATGATATTCATTCAAAAACACTGTGAATGAATGAATAAACATTTTATTAAATTCATACTCAGTAAATTAATGGGGGGGAAAGATATGAAGTCGGTCTGATCCCAAGGAGCTCATACTCAAATTGGGGGAGACAAAACACACACACGCACACTGAGTGATAAGTCACAAATCAGATAGAAAGGCCCAAGAGTACTATGGATGTGCACTATATCAGATGACGAGGTCCAGGGTTCCTTAGGTTCTATCAAAAGGATAGAGGCCCTGCAAAGAGACTGTAAGGCATAGAAACAGAGTAGGCAGTAAAGCCTAAAGAATTTTTGGAGATAAGAGCAAAGTAGATACTTTAAGTCCTGATGATCCTCCATTTCATCAGAAGGTATAAAGTTGTTATTCATTGATTTAGTCAAATCTATTTTACCTATTCTCTACTATCTCTCAAAGTCTGTCTGATCTCATGTTCATTGCTACCATGACATTATCTGTCCATCTCATCTTTTGCCATTCCCTTTTCCTTTTGCCTTCCCTCTTTCCCAACATTAGGGTCTTTTCATATGGGTCCTCTCTTGTCCTTTGGTGGTCAAAGTATTCAAGCTTCATCTTTGGTATTTATTTTCTAATTAGTCTGAATAAATTTCTTTCATTGACTGATTTGATCTCCTTATTGTCCAGCAGACTCACAAAATTTTCTCCGACACCACAATTTGAAAGTGTCAATTTTGTGGTGCTCAGATTTCCTCATGGTCCAGTTCTCACAGCCATATATTAGTAGTAGAAAAAATACACTTTGATTATAGGGACCTTTGCTGGCAGAATGATGTCTATTTTTTTGTATACTGTCCAGATTTGGAAATAGCTTTCCTTCCAAGGAGAAGGCATCTTTTAATTTCATGGTTGCAGTTACCACTGGCAGTAATCTTTGAGCCTAAGAATATAAAATATGACACTGCTTCCATTTCTTCTCTCTCTATTTGCTAGCAAGTAATGGGACCTCTTACCATGATATGTGTTTTTGTTTTTGTTTCAATGTTAAGCCAGCTTTAATACTATCCTCTTCCACCTTCATCAAGAAACTTCTTAATTCTTCACTTTCTTAGGGAAGAGAAATGAAAGCAATGCAAGAAGAAATGAAAAATGAGAACCAAAAGCTGATGGAAGAAAATCAGGCCTTAAAAATTAGAATTAAGCAAATAGAAAATAATGATGTAATGAGAAATCAAGAAACAACAAAACAAAATCAAAAGAATAGGGAAGAAAAAAAAAAGAAGAAAACCGGAAGTGTCTTATTAAAAAGACAACTGACCTGGAAAATAGTTTCAGGAGAAAAAAATTAAGAATTATTGGACTACCTAAAAGCCATGATCAAAAACAAAAAAAGAAAAAGCTTGAACATCATAATATGATAAATTATCAAAGAAAACTGTCTAGATATTCTCAAACAAAAAAAAAAGAAATTGAAAGAATCCACAGATCACCTCCAGAAAAATCGTTAGGTGTCAACTTCCAGGAATATAATAGCCAAATTCAAGAGTCTCCAAGTCAAGGAGAAAATACTGCAAACAGCCAGGGGGGAAAACAGTTCAGAGACCATAGAACTTCAATCAGGATCACATAGGACTTAGTGGCTTCCACATGAAAGGATCAGAAGGCATGGAATATAATATTCAGGAAGGTGAAAGATCTAGATCAGTGATGGCAAACCTATGGCAGGATGCCAAAGATGACACACAGAGCACTCTATGGGGACACATGGCTGCCCTCCCCTACCCATTTCATTAGTAGAAAGGCAGAGGGTCTCTGGTGGAGCTGCTCCCCTCCCCCTCTCCACTGCACCTGATGACATTTTTCAAATCCTCCACCCCTCTGTCCAGCAACCCAATGGGAGTGCATAGGGTTTTAAGGTGGACAGCTCACAGACAGCAGAGTTGGAGGGGAGTGGTACTCTTGGGCTACTCCTCTCCCCCTCACTACACTCACAGAGAACATTCTTAACTTCACCCACCTCTCCACCCAGTACCCCAATGGGAGTGCTTTCTCCCTCCCCTTTATGGGGTACAGGGAGGAGGGTGGGTACCTGGCACTCATGGGGAAAAGAGGCATTGCACATGGTTTTGGGGGGCAGATGGGTATAGCACTTGATCTGGAGGGTGGTATGGGGATGAGGCCTGGCACTCTATCTCTAAAAAATTCATCATCACTGACCTAGGTTTGCAACCCAAAGTCACCTATCCAGGAAAACTGAGTATATTATTTTAAGAGAAAAAAATGGATATTCAATAAGATAGATTTCCAAGTATTCCTGAGGAATAAGCCAGACCTAAACAAAATATTTGAAGCCTAAATACAAGACCTAAAAAGAAGCCTAAAAAGGTAAATAAGAAAGAGAAAATTTAAGCGACTCATTAAGGTAAAAACTGTTTGTATTTCCACATGGAAAGAGGATATCTATAATTCTCAAATATTATTCTTAGTAGTAGAGTAAGATGGAAGGAATATACTTAGAAAGAAGGGGGGAAAGTAAGCTGATTATGATATATGATATATAAAAAAATCAAGGGGCATAAAAGAGGATTGCCTTGAGAGGAAAGGGAAGGGAGAGATAGAATGGGGTAAATTATTTAACATAAAAACACATGAAAAATTATTACAGAGAGGGGAGGATGAGGGTGGTGATGGGCAATACTTAAACTACTCTCATCATAACTGGCTCAGAGAAGGAAAAACAAATATACTCACTGAGGTATATAATTCTATCTTACCCTACAGAGATGTAGAAGGGGAATAATAAAAGGGAAGGGGAAGGTAATTGGAGAGAGAGGGAAGTGGAAGAGGGAGTACATAAAAAACAAGACAGAGGAATGAAGTGAAAGGGAATATAGCAGAATCAAAAGGGGAAAATAAGATGGAGAGCAATACACAGTTATTGATCATAAGTGTGAATGTAAATGGGATGAACTTACCCTTAAAACAGAAGTAGATAGCAGAATGAATTAAAAACCAGAATCCTACTATATGCTGCTTACAAGAAGCACATTTGAGGCAAGATGACACACAGATTAATGGTAATAGTCTAGCAGAATTTATTATGCATCATCTAAAGCAAAAAAAAAAAGCAAAAGTAGCAATAATGATATTAGACAAAGCTAAAGTAAAAATTGATCTGATTAAAAGAAATAAGGAAGGAAATTATATCTTGCTAAAAGGTACTATAAACAATTAAGTAATATTAGTACAAACATTTATGCACTAAATGATATAGAATCCAGATTTTTAAAGGAGAAATAAAAGGAACTTAAGGAGGAAATATATAGTAAAACCATACTAGTGGAGGACCTCAAACTTCCCCTATCAGAACTAGAAAAAATAAATATGAAAGAAGTAAGGGAAGTGAATGAAACATTAGAAAAATTAAAGTTAATAGATATCTGGATAAAATTGAATAGGGATAAAAAGGAATATATCTTCTTTTCAGCAGCACATGGTACATATACCAAGATTGACCATGTACTAGGGCATAAAAACATCACAAACAAATGCAGAAAAGCAGGGTAATAAATGAAACCTTTTCAGATAATACAATAAACATTATAATTAATAAGTTGTTCATGGCAAATTTAAAATTAGTTGAAAACTACATAATCTAATCCTTCAAAATAATTCTTCACTTTCTACCATCAGATTGTTATAATTTGCATATCTGAGACTGGTGATATTTCTGGCTTTTGATTCATACAGCCTGGCATTTTTTCATGATGTGCTCTACATATAAGTTAAATAAATAAGGTGACAATATACAGCATTGTTGATGTTTTAATCTTTTATCCAACTTACCTTAGTTTATAGATCTTACATTCCATATACCCAAGAAAAATTCATCTCATTAGTATCAGAAATGTCTTTCATTATCAGATATATCTTCAACTAAGCTTCCTGTTAGCTTTGTTCCAGTTATTTCATTCTTTCTGGAGTTACATGAATTTGTCTGCTGCTCTTCCCCAGTAGTGCATTGGAGGGGCTTATCTTCTGGTGTAATCAGCTTTATCACATCAATACTGTCCATGGGGTTCTCTTGGCAAAGATACTAAAGTGGTTTTTTATTTCTTTTTCCAGTAGATTACTTTTTTGTCAGAACTTTCCCCTATGATTTGTCTGTCTTGGATAACCCTGCAAGACATAGCTCATAGTTTCATTGAGTTACATAAGTCCTGCTGTCCTAATAAGACAGTGATTCAGGAAAAGGATGTAGAGTTAATGACTCCCAGTTCATCTGAATTCTGTAGCTATTAAGCATCCCTAAGAAGGGAGAAGGAAAAAAGAGAGGGTACCCCTGGTGGTAGTAGGCCTTTAAAACTTCCAGCTGTCCTGGATGACTTTTGCAACTAGACAATGAAAAGTGATACTGTCAGTGGCTTTACAGAACTTACATTCCAATGAAGGTGCCAACACATAAGCGAATGGTGAGCAAAAAAAAAAAAAAGGGTTTTGGTATGTAGAGTTGCAGGAATGATGAGTTGTACTATAGAGGAGCCTGTTGTTATATTCTCTGTGGCAGCAGAAATAATGTTTATTGTTCATTGCATAGTGAATGGAGAATTTCTCTCAAAGCCAAGAAGACCAAAGTTAAAATCTTACTTTTCCCACACAGTGTTTAACCCTGGATAAATCACTTGAAGTATAATTATTCTAGGCACTTCTTCAAGACTGTAGATTGCAAAGAAGGCACTAACCTACATTTATTTGAGGGAATTTTCACATTCAGAAATTCCCAATAGATATAAGGAAGTAATTGGCAAAAGTAAGGGATTTTGATGGTGAGATGAACCACAGGGAAGACAGTTATTACCTTTATTTTGGTAGCAACACAAAATTGAAGTATCAGGGATATTACTTTTCCTACTTTTCTCAAAGTGAGAGTAAGAAGTGGAAAGTGGAGTCTGTACATGACAGCAAGGCAGATACAAGGGGCTGAAACTGGGTAAGCTCTGGCTTCCCAGTTTATGGATGAATGCAATATGAAGCATAGTCTGGGACCAGCTATGTACAGTGGGTTAGATAATTTGTGTTTTTTCACCCCACCGATCACTCAGTCAGAGGTGAAGCACCAAACTTAATGAATTACTTTCCTCAGGGCAGAATCTCTCAGGATGATTGCTGTTCTAAGTGATGAGAAGAGGGGCAAAAGCAAGATAGATGACAAGATGCCCACACTAAGTAAACCTTCATTTTCTGGAGAATAGAATGTGTGTTGAGCACTGCCAAAGACATCAAATCAATCAATAAATATTTACAGAATATATGCAAAGTATTCTAATAGGTCCATGTTAAATAAACCAATTTCAAAGTCTTTGAACTCTTTATGGACCAGTTACCATGGCTTTGCTTCACAGATACATCCACAGTCATCTTACAGATACAAATATATGACCCTGGTCACAAAGAGGCTGAGAAAATCTGGATTCATCGGATAAATATGTCTCAACTATTAAAGAAAAAAAAGAAATACAAATTTAACATACCCTATTAATGTTATCTCTGTATCCAGAAGTCAGCACATAGTCACTGCTTTTGAAGAATGAACCAAGAATGAGTGCCCACAGTAGAATACCTGCTAATTCTGTAATTGGAGATAGTGTCTTGTTTTGGGAAGGGGAGAACTTTAAGCAGAGTTTTGAAGAAAGTTGATTATGAGAAAGAATTATATTCATAAGTAAATGTTATGGAAAAATAACTCCTCTTCAATTCCATGTAAAGGTTGTTGGATTCAGAAATATTTTTTATTTGTACACAGGATAAAAGAATCAATAAATCAATTGGCAAGAATTTATTAAGTACCTACATTGCACCAGGATCCAGCAGATACAAAAGCAAGGGTGAAACAGTCCCTGACCTTGAAGTACTTTCATTATAATAGGAAGGCTACATATACCTAATTTACATATAGAATATACAAAGCAGGTACAAAGTAATCTGGAGGGATAGCTCTAGCACTTACAGAAATGCTGCAAAAGGTAATACAAGGACCCCTTTCACATGGGAGTGGAGTTAGAGGTCTGACCTCTGTGTCTGGAAAATCCATGTAAAATTTTTGACCCTTCATTTGTACCAGAGAAAAAGTTTATTTTTTTCTCTTATAAGGTGTTTATAGTATCTTATATGCATTCATGAATTACTAAACTTTTTAAGATATCTCTACATTTTTAGTCTTCCTGTGTCATCTGCTGGCTTTTGTGTTCTTTTTGCAAACTTTTTTAATTTTAAAAAAGAAATTTATATATTTATAGTATTAAAATATAGAATGTGTTGATATTATATAATGCTATACATATATTTTATGCATTTCTAACTCTGTGTTGTCTGCTGGCTTTTGTGTGTTATCTACAGCTTCTGCAAAACTCCAAAAATCCCTCTTAATTTCTTATGCTGACCTGCAATATATTGAAACCACAATGGGGAAAGTCAAAACGTGGAAGGACACTTGTACTTTAACTGAATTTGAAGGAAACCAAGAACTAAAATTGAGAGATTGAGAACATTCCAGAGATGGGGATGACCAGGGTGAACGTCCATCATAGATGAGAAATGGAATGCAACATGTGAGAAATAGCAAGGAGGATAGTTTGACAGGACTATAAACTGTATAATGAAAGTGATGTGAAATAAGGCTAAAAAGAGAGTTTAGGGTCTTATGTGTCCAGCAGAAGAGTTTATTTTTAATTCTAGAGGTAATAGGAAGGCATTGAAGCTCACTGAATGGGGGGGGCAGGAGAGCAAGGGTTGACATTTTCAGATCTACACTGTAGTCAAAGTTTTTTTTTTGTATGATGTCAAGCATGGATTGGAGTGGGGAGATTTGATTAAGTCAGGGAAAGCAATTAAGAGGCTATTGTAATCTTCTTAGTGAGAGGTGATGAGGTCCTGAACTAGGATGATCACTGTGTCAGTAGGGAGGAGACATGAGAGAGATATTATGGTGATAGAAGTGTCAGGATTGGCAACTGATTAGATATGTGGGGTGACAGTGAGAAATCAAGTATACCACCATGTTTAGGAGCATTATGACTTTAACAATGGTAGTCCCTTTACAAAAATATGGAAAATATAAAACAGGCCTATGTAAATCATAATATAATTTTTTTAAATCATCATTTAATGCTGTAGCTACAATTTATCACCTAAGTATGTCTAAGCAAATAATTAGAGTAAATGTTCATTGTTATCTTCACCTTTACTCTATACTATAAGGCATTGTTTCCTATTTTTTCACTTCAAAAATGGACATGGACTTTGATCACAACTGTTTTTGTTTTTTTTTTAACCCTAGCTTCCATCATAGAATCAATTCTGAGAATAAGTTCCAAGCCAGAAAAACACTGCGGGCTAGGCAAGAGAGTTTAAGTGACTTGCCTAGGGTCACAGTGCTAGGAAGTATTTATGACAAGATTTGAAACCAGGACCTCCTGCCTCTAGGACTAGCTTTCAATCCACTGATCCACCTACCTATCCCCCACAACACTGTTGTAAATAATATCTCTAAGAAGTATTCTCTGACAAAACTCTTTGTAATCTTACCAGTAGATAATGACCTCTTTATATAATCCTTTATTTTCAAACTCTCTAATGAACTTAACATGTATCAAAAATTTTTATAGTTCTGCTTTGATATTTCATCTTCCTACTATAAGATATATATATATATATTATCATCATCATGATAACAAATATATGATATTTGAGAACAATAACTGAATTTAATCTAAACTTAATATCTCCTCTTGGCACAATGCTCTACATGCAACCCATATGTTGTATTGCTTTGCATTACATTACTCTGTAAAGAAAACTTATATTTCAATAAACTAATTTAAGAAAAGCCTGACTTTTGCCAATTTATATTATAAATTACCCACACCTTGCCATCTTGTATGATTTCTGAACATGCCATCACATAAATCCAAAGAACCTTTAAAAAAGTTTTATTTAATGTGCTAGGTCAGTGATGGCACACAGAGTGTTTCCTGTGGGCATGTGGCCACACATACAAACCCCCAGCTCCAATTCATTACCAGAAAGGCAGAGGGACTCAGGTGGAGCTACTGCCCTCCCTCTCTCCACTATGCCTGATGACATTTTTTTAATATCACCTCCCCCCTGTCCAGCAGCCCAATGAGACCACTTTCTCCCTCCTCTGTGTGAGATAAAGAGGGGTCAGGGCATGCTTGGCACTCATTAGGGGGAAGGGCATGGCACTTCATCTGGAGGGTGGCTCGGAGTGGGACTAGGGACTCCATTTCTAAAGGGTTCACCATCACTGCTCGAGATATTTTCTCTAAGGCTTTCCCCCTACATTATCAATAGGTACCAATAATGCCTATAAGCTACTCAGGCTGTACATCTTTTCTCTTATTATTATTATTGCTAAATGATTAACAACTTGATTTTCTGCTCAAACTTTTCCCAGGTGCTATTTTTCATACTATTTATTGCAGTCAAACCACTGTGTGGATTGTGCCAGACCCTTCTAGATTATCAAATACCATTTCCACAAATAAAATATTACTTAGCTACTTTTTCATTGTTAAAATGAATAATTGATTTTCTTCAACTGTTGAGAGCACAAATGGTCAAGATGGAACTAGAGCCTGAAAAAAGCATTATAGAGAAAAATATTATGATCAATAACATTTTTCAAAATTATATCCTATGATCTTCCAGATTAGAAACTGTACAATTGATTTATTTTAATGTTCAAGTCTTATCTCTAACATCTGTCAATTGTGTGAGCTTGGACAAGTGACATCTTTTCTGAGATTCAGCTTCCTCTTCTTTAAAATTAGGAAAATCAATTAATTAATAAGCATTTATTAAGTACCTACTATATGTCAGGCACTGTGCTAAGTGATGCAGATACAAAGAGAGGCAAAAGACAGTGTCTGTCCTCAAGGAGCTTTCAATCTCATGGGGAAGAGAATGTGCAAACAAATATACACCAAGCAAGCTATACAGGACAAATAGACTATAATTAAAAGGGTGTTAAGAAGACTTATTTTAAAAGATGGTATTTTAGTTAGGACTTAAAGGAAATCTGGGAATCTCAGTAGAGAGAGTATGTTTCAAGCTTCAAAGACAGTCAGATAAATATACTGGAACAAAGAGATGGAATATCTTGTTTGTACAACAGCCAGAAGGCTATTGTCACTATACTGAGGAGTATGTATTGGGGAGTAAGGTATGAGAAGACTGGAAAGGTAGGAAGAGGCTTTGTTATGAAGGGCTTTAAATGCCAAAAACTATTTTGCAATTGCTTCTAGATGCAATAGGGAGACACTGGAATTTATTAAACAGGGGGAGGGTAAGATTATCAGAGTTTCATTTCAGGAAAATCACTTTAGTGGCTAAATGGAAAATGGATTGTAATGGAGAGACACTTAAGGCAGGCAGATCAAAGAATGTGCTATTGCAGTAATCAAGGCTTGATCTGAGTACAGAGGTAGCAATGTCAGAAGAAAGTAGAAACTATATTTGAGAGATGTTGCAAAGGTGAAATTGTCAGACCTTCATATCAACTTGGATATGGGAGTGGATGTGAGAGATAGTGAGGAATCCAAGATTACTCCTAGGTTTTGAGTCTAATGGACTAGGAAAATTAAGTTGCCCTCTACAGTAATAGAGAAGGCAGGAGGCTGGGAATAAAGGTGGTTTCAGAGGGAAAGATTATGAATTCTGTTTTGAATATATGGAGTATAGAATGCACAATGGACATTCACTGCAAGATGTCAAAAAGGCCATTGGAGATATGAGATTAGAAGTCAACAGACAGTTTTAGTCAGGAAAGATAGATTTGAGAATCATCATCATAGAGATGATAATTAAATCCATGGAAACTGACGAAATCACCAACTGAAGTAGTATAGAGGGAAAAGAAAAGAGCCTACAGGACAGATCCCTGAGGGGCATCTATAGTTAGAAGGTATGAGCTAGAAGAGGATCCAACAAAGCAGACTAAGGAGTGGTACTGCAAGCAGGGGAAAAACCAAGAAAGAATAGTATTCCCATATCCTAGAGAGTATCAAGGAGAAGAGATTAATCAGCAATCACAATGACTACAGTGAGGTCAAAGAGAAAGACTACTGAGAAAGGGGATTGGATTTGTTAATTAAGAGATTATTAGTAACTGGAGAGAGCACAATGGAATAACAAAGTTAGAATGCATTGTGAAAAGAGAATGAGAGGAGAGAAAGTGGAGACATTTGTTGTAGAAGATCTTTTTGAGGAGTTTAGCTATGAAGGGAACAAGAGATATAGCATAATAATTTGATAATAAGCAAGGATAGAGAGATTCAAGTGAAGGTTTTTTCAAGATAGAGAAGGCATGGGCAAGTTTGTAGGTGGTAGGAAATGAGTTAAATAGAGGAGAGACTTAAAATGAGTTGAAGAGTTAGAGATGACAGGGAAGAGGAGATTAAATGGAATGAGATTTGTCAAACAAATAGAGAAGTTAGCTTTGGTAAGGAGTAAGGTCACTTCATCATGTGAAATAAGCGTGAAGGAGGAAAAAGTGGCAGAAGGCACCCGAGTGACTTCCATTTTTTCTGTAAAATATGAAGCAAATTCTCAATTGAGGGAGTATGGGGAGAAGGAGACATGAGAGAAATGAGATGGGATAAAAAAGTTTGGAAGAGCCACCGTGGAAAGGGGTATAATAAGTTGTCAAGGAGTGTGCAATAGGATTGCCTACTGCCAGTGAGGGCCCAGTTAAAGTTGGGTAACATAATTTGTAGAAGGCCCAGTTAGAACCATTGAGTGATTATCTCCTCCTTTCTTCAGTAGTATATATATAAAGCATAGCTGGTGATACGATGAGGGAGCTAGAGTCTCAAGATAGGAAGACAGGATAAAGTTAAATTGGTTCAATTTGAAGTCAAGATGGATGAAAGAAGACAGTATTACAATAGTAAGAGAGTGTTTTATAAATTTGAGCTTTTATTATGATCCCTTCCTCTGAACTTTCCCAAAGCATTCACCTTACCTAGAAAAATCCCATTCTTTGCTTCATTGCTCCTGCCTCAGTCCCTGCTCCATTTCCATTGACTCAGTCCTTCAGATTCTTCTTGATCAATCTCTTATTGTTAGTTAGCTAAACATGTTGATCTAATTAATTAGACAAACCCCTTAAATACCAGAAATTTTATGTATCTTATCCTTTTTTGAGTATTTTAGCATAGTAACTTGCAAAGAACAGGCTCTCTATACATATTTACTGAATGATTGGTTAAAAAATGAAGTTAATTTTAATATTCTTCCATATGATTCTGTGGTGGCTTATATGATCTCTGTAATTTTGCATTATTAATACATAATAGTATTATTATGCACCATAATGCAACTATTAAATGCACAATGAGGGACAAGGAGTCAACAAGAAGACATGACTTTGCTTGGGAAGTAAAATCAGCTATGAGGTCTTAAAATGAAAGAAAAAAAAATGGGCTGGTAATTTCTTGAAATTATTTGCAAGGCTTTACTGAAGAAAATATAAATGAGACCTTCAAAATATTTATCTCCACAGATAGAAACTTCATTACACTACCCCTTGACTTGACAGTCTTGTTTATAATAGCCATTTTAAAAGTTGCAACCTAAGACTCATAAAGCAATGTTATCACATAATGTTTTCCCATCAACAATATTAAAAACATTCATCTCCTGGAAAATGTTATAAAGAAATTTCACTGTGATGATAATTCAGGCATTAAACTAAATGTAAACAATGATTCCATGTGAAAACATATCCTGTTGGGAATGCTTTGGAAAGCCAATTTTATTTTCTGAAAAAATTAAATATTTCTTTTGAAATTTTGTTTACTAATAACCATTTTACTTTTTTTAATCTTCTTTTGAGAAAATTAAATATATGCTAGGACCAAGGTGTTTTGAGTGTTTTGAATGAATGTTAATAGGAATGATGTATGTTTATATGATCCTCCAAACTTAGAGTGACTCCCTCCAGAAATCACTTTGTGTTTACTTTGGGCTTGTTTTCTCTGTGTTTATATTTGTATATGTTACTTTCCCACAGTAGAATATAACCCCTACTTCTAGGCAGAGATTATTTCTTTTTTTTTTTTATTTCATATCCACAGCCTAGCACAGGTCTGGAAAATAGTAGGTACTTAATAAGTGTTTGCTGCTTGATTGAGATTAGAAAGGAAATATCAGATCAGTTTATATTCCACTTATCCCTGAGAATGACAAATCAATATACCTATGGGAGAGAATTTACATGCATACACATCCTATTTTGTTTCTATGAATTTCTACCCATCCTATATAGTCTAAAATCAAGCACATGTTGAATATCTTTTGTGGAAATTTATATTTCAATGTAAATAGGTCAAATTAGGCCAAAGGCATTTCAGAGTAGACTTCCTTTTCCTTTTGGCTACAAGCAGGATGTATTTCAAAGGATGTCTCCATTTCCTGAAGGCAGTGAATGCTAACATTAGAAAGTCTTTCCCTTCATCTGGTGTTTTCTTTCTTTTTTAAGATCTATATAACCCCACCCTGTTTCCCAGTTCCCTCAACAATAGCCCAGGGTTCATTTTGAAGCAAGGAATTCAGACCAAGCCTAGGAGGGAATACTTGAAGGCAGGAACAAAGCTTCTTTCTCTAAAATCTGAGATAATGTGCTTCTGAAGTTTTTAACTAATGTAAAGAATATATTGTATAAAACAATATCCAATCTAGAATAGAACTCCAAAGAGATTTGATGGAGCCTCAGACTATTCCTAATTAATATTTCTTAGTCTAACAGAAAAAAAAAATCACCTCCTAATGGAGCAAAGTTCTTTTGTAAAGTTTAAAAATATCTTTCTAAGTTGAAAATATACATATATAGAGATGAAGATATATACATACACATCCATCCTTACATATATATTCAGAGAATAAACATATAGCATTTTATATAGCTAAATCTGAGATAAAGTAAAATGTTATTAGAATTAATGAGTTTAATTACACAGAGTTTGCAAATGTCAATCTGATTTACTTCAAGAAAATAAGGGTCAGAATGCTTTTACCATCAGCAACCCATAGAAACTATCCTGGTAAGGACAGGTAAAAAAATACCATAGTAGCTAAAGCAAATGAAACCGTTCATAGCAAATAGCATCTCCCCACCAGGAAATCAAACCAGGAGTATTTAAATAAAACTCCAAGTACTTGATGAAAATAAGGAATACTTTCTGATTCAGTTCTAATCATTTCTTTATGTAGCAGAACATTTCATTCATGAAACTGATCCAGATGGACAAGAGTGATTTATACTTACATAATTAGGTCAATATTTAGAGTCACTGAATAAAAAAGTATACATAATAGGAACTAATCATTCCTGAGGAAAATTAAATTGTACTTAAATTATTTTTGATCTTGAAAGAGCAAGCCAATGTTAAAAATAATTGAAATCTGATTGAGAAAATAATGAAGTAAGGTATTCTGGATATGAGTTTTCTGCAGGAGATCTTGATGCATTTTGTCAATATCTAATATATATAGAAAGAAAAGTATGGTCCATATTTAAATGATTTTGGTTAATGTTCACAGTGCCCTGAAATATCATTTAGAAGTTAGTTTCATAAATATACTGTCTTTGTACAAGCATATACAAGGAAAGAAAAATGTTTTAAATTATGTCAGAAGAACCCCAAATTCCTACTTCATGTTTGCATCTCAGTGATTAATCTTCAATGTCTAATGTTTATACTGCTATTATTTACTTATCTATTCGATCACTTTCCTAACCACACTTAAAGTAAAATAAGTAGCTACAAGTGTTTAGCAATAAAACAGACTGTTCTAACTAGTGATTTTTCTACATTTTAGACAGAAAAACAATTTATTTTTACATTAATTAGAGCATTGCTTCTAGAACAAGAACTTTGAGGCATTGTTTCTCAGACACTAATGGGCCTTGGAAAAGTTCAGAACACTTATTCATTAGCACTTTGAAAAAGCTATTTTGTACCTAAGAATGAGAATTGATGGAGAGATTGGGACCGAACACATAATTTTATGAAATATAAGGAAAACATAAGAGTTTTGTTATGACGCACATAACAATCAGGAACCTGTTTCTTTTTAGCAAGCTCCTAAAAAGTACCTCCTGTATAATTATTAAATAAAAACACTCACTTATTCAGTACTCAGCTAGCTTTTAAACCCTGGATAAGAGAAGTACACAGTGAGAGAGGTACTTACATGGTTTCCTTGGATACTGGATGATGCCAATCAGGTCTATGTTTTTATCTGAAAGTGGTGCCCCTGCAGAGAAATAAGGCTTGGTGAGTGGCTGTTTATACATAGTAGGTAAATAGGAACTTTGTTTATTTTACAAAGCATTTTTATTTTGACCTAGATTTTTTTTCTCATCACACCCCACCCTTTCAAACAGCAGCCATGTGGTACAACAGGTAACCTGCCAACTCTCTTTCACATCACTTGAGAACACACACTTAGTGAAGCTGGAGCTCAGGAAAGATGCTTTTGCTAAGTCCTTTGCCCTTAATGTTGCTTTATATATCATGACTACTCTATTTATGTCAGACATATCAATGAAAAGTGCCTACCTCAACTTCATTCTTTGAAAGGAAAATTTTCCACACCATCAATAAAGGAATTAATCTAAAGAATCCACATAAGTGATGAATATCATTACCTTAATCCAACAGGATAAGAAAGCTAACTTTAGCCAGCTTCGAAATATCAAGGGCTTCCACATACATTAGCTACCATTTTTAATGCAGTTGGATCCTAGATTCTCAACAACATCAGTGCTATGAACATATAAATTTGACATCCAGTCTTTCAACACTACATGCATTCTAATTTTGGTAGCATGATTAATAGCTCCTATTTGAGAAGTTTTAACCTTCTAATATTTCTCTAAATCAAAAAGAACAAATGGCTTAGAGTAAAGAAAGGCAACCAACTTTAAGACAACACAATTTAATAACTTGAAATGAAATAAGTGTGTGTTATTCCCATTAAAAAAGTTTCCAGCCAGAATTAATAGAACAAAAACTTGTCTTGTTCTGAGATTATTCTTGGAAATATAATTTAAAAGTCTACGTGAAAGAAGGAAACTTGTTTTGCCATATGAAAGTAATTTCTATTTTTTTTAGGAGTGATTTTGGATAGGACTACTGATTTGATATTTTCCATTTGATCTTGCGACATAGTTTTGGGGGGACAGTAATTCTGTGTTCTTTTGCCAGCGCTGACAAAGGTCTAGTTGTCAGTGATACCATTTACAGCTAAATTTACTCTAGAGTGGCAAGAACAGGTGCATAGAGTCCTGCCAGACACTTGTGCACAGGGATCACGCATCTTACGACTCAACAACCAAAGGGGGAAAAGCCTCTGTCTTCATAGAAAAGGAGATCGGAGCAAACACAACCCAAACTGGGGGGTTTCTCTTCAAAGCCAGCTGGTCTGGCTTTATTCTGCAGGAATTTTTTTACCTGTCAGAGTTTCAACAACAAAACCCTCAGCAGGTGCTGACGGGTACGACTTCCTGGAGAAGCATAAAGGCACTGGTGAGTTTTTATGAACAAAATTTATTTTTAAGGTCTTTAAAAGTTGATTTTTATATGTAGAAAGAGACATTCCCTGCGTATCCATCTTCATGGAGGTGGTGAAACTACAGGAGATGAGTACTACTCCACTCCATAATCAGCTTACATCCTGTTTCAAGTAGAGCTATCCTATCATTCTACTTATCTATAAACTTTTTTAAGTTTTATTTTGAAAAGCAAATAGTTAATTCCTGAATATGTAGTTTTCCATTCTCCAATATTAGAAGACTGAAGTGTTAACCCAAATAGTTGTATTAGGTAGTTTAAACAAATAAACAGATTTTCATTCTATCTTTTTGTCTAATTCCAAGCAATTTTAATTGAAAGTAACATTTCAATTAATGTGAACTTAAATATACATATATATAAATATTTCAAACTATTCTGTGTTTTAGGACTCTGTGTGTGATAAAAAAAACATTTTCTGAGAGTGGAGATATATAACTTTTTAAGCATTTTGGAAACACCTTATAAGACTATAAACTATTAAAATATAAAAATATAAACTATTAAAGGGAAATATGTTCTTGACTGATTATTTAAAATGCCTGAGGCATAAGAAAAGAAAATTTATTTTGAGTAAAAGCATCATCAGATATCTTTTTACATTTCTTTTCAAAGTCATTTTTTGTAGTTTTTATTGTTTTCTTGAATTCAAAAGTTTAGAAAAATACTTTCAGAAGAATATTGTAATTAGTGGAAAACAACATGAAAAATTAAACCACATTAGGGTATAATTTTTAAAGTAATTCTTTATATACTTCTATTTACGAATTCATTCTTTCAGGTATGCTTCATAGCATTTCTTACAAATTGTTGTATATTAAAGTAAATTAAAAACATTTATTTAAACAAGAAAATGAAAGGCTTGAAGCAGAGATTTTACATAGTAAACATATGAAATCATTTCAATGACCAAATCTCATGTTTACCAGAAATATATCCCAATGAATGTAGAAGCTATAGCAGAATATATTGACCAATAATGCAATAAATTACTGTACAATCAATTCTTTGAGTTGTTAGGACTGAGTTCAATACCTTAAAAAAGAAGCTAACTATCAATACAAGTGACTCTTCTGAATTTGCTTTTTTGATTTGATATTACTAGACATCATTTTACATTACTATAGTTAATCTGAATGGCATGAAGTATAAATTAATTAGCTTAAACTTGCTTTGGGGGGGCATAATAGCAAAAAAATAACTATAATTACAGGAACATGCCATTTCTTGGCAAACTATTCCCCAAAGCTCATACTCTTCTAGTCTGGCTTGATAATTGTTTAAAGTAATGTTAATAGCTTTGTATTGGGGGTTTTCTTTTAATCATAAATTATTGAATAACCTTAGGAGACAATGCTTTATGTTAAATGGAAAAAAATTATCTGACATTTTTATGTTTAAGACATATTATCTGCATTTATATACATTTTAGTGATAAATGATTATATATTTAAATAACTCTAAGCCTGAATATTGTTTATTTAGAGAATAGTAAAAGCCATTTATGTATTTTGGATAATATCTACAAATTTGCTAAAGAAAGTAATACAATGTGCTATTATCTCCAAAACATTTAATTATGTTCTTGCTAGAGTCTGGGTTACAATAATTAAAAGCAATGTCTTACATGAATTTATTATATTGTAAAAAGGCAAACCTGTAATTCAGTTCACTTGAAAATCATTTTTAAATTTCCTTTAAATATTATACTAATAAATGTTAGGGTCATTTAACTTTCAAAATGAAGATTGTGACATAAAAAATTATAGATCAAATCATTTTCAGAAAAAAAAATTAACTTTACTGCAATTACCTCTTAATTTTGTTAGCATTTCTGTTCATTTTGATGATCAAATTTCTGTATCAATAATAATACAAAAAATCTGAATAATTAGCACTTTAAAATATGTAAACATTATAAAAATCTTCCACCTCTTCATATGCTTTTTAATCTACTGATTCCAATATTTTCCTTTTTAATTATGAAAAACCTCTAGATTCCTTATCATGAATAACTTTAAAATCCATTTTACCTGCAAATTTGACAGAAACCATAATAAAAGTGACCAATAATGCCCTCTAGAAATAATTGTAGAGTTTAAGAATATTAACACTGGAATTTATTTGTAGTGGATACTACTTTTTGATAAAGGTTACAGATACTGGAGAAAAATTAAACTTATTCATAAATTATTTTAAAACTATATAACTCAGAAAGCCTTTTGAAAACTTTTTTTAATTCTAAAAAGTATAGTTTCTAAGCTTTCAGCTCCATAAGGCAATACCCCATGTTATCAAGGAACTAACATACACATATATACATTCGGGAAACTGCCCCAGAAAGTGGGATGTATCATGTAAAATTGCTTAGTCCTAGAAAGATGAATCTACCCCCCAAAAAATGGTTAATTGGTATGTTTTGAGGAGGACAAAATAGTTAGGATTTTTTATGTGCAATTTACATGCATATTAACATATGTGATCCCATTGACAGTCCATCTGATTGACAGTTATCAGCTGTCACTGGATAATATGTAAATGAGTGGTTAAAAATTACATGTTACTCAGCAGTCCTTACCAAACCTTTAATCCAGTGGGATTTTGATTAGATTATATTCAGAAAGGGGTAAAGTTTCTATTTCCCATCTTTCCCATTCTTTCTCCCTCTTTTTTCCTTATCTAATTTATTTCCATCTTCCTATTTCACATATTTAGCTCACATATTAAATATTGCTTTGTAATTTCTGAGGCATTTTCCTTTTATTTTCTAATTCTGTCTTCACAATTAACCCTATGAGGCAAATATCATCATTCAGTTTTCCATGGACTATCCTCAAATTCCATAGATTTAGAGATTCAAGGGTCCTTAGTGGTCATGAGGAGACCAAAGCTCAAATACTTTAAGTTATTTGCCCAGGATCACATAACTAGAAATTGGCAGATCTTGGACTTGTAGTTTAAAGTAGTTTAACTCTGAATTAAACATACTTTCTCTTTTATTGCAACCATTTTTTATTGCAACACAGAGACTTTGACAATATTTTCCATATCCTAGTTCAAGTAATTTTCATCTATAGTATATTGAATGTAAGACTTAAGTAAAGCCCAACTCAAGGAAAGCCAATTAAAGATTAAAATCCTTGATCAAATTTATTGATAGGGAATTTTAGCTACCCCCCCCTGCTTCCCCATCTATCATAAAGTGAAAACAATGAGCAAAAGCAATGAGTTTTTTCTCTTCTTTATTTAGCCTGCCGTAAATATTTAAATTAAAATGAAAGGCAATTAATTTTCATGGTAGTTCAGTAGATTCTCCTGTGCTTCTTGTGGCCTACAGAGAGAGCAAACCAAGAAATAGTATTGCTACCATTGGGCCATATCAACATGCCCCTTGTCAGCTTTAGCAAGCCCCCTTCCTCCAGCTGTAAATACGTTAACACATTAATAATCTAAGTGACAGATCATCCCACAGAACAACATTTAACTAGTAAAACCAGTGGAGAACACAAAACAACTTTTAGTCCATTACTGACCCAATAGCCATACTTTCCCAGCTTCTGATATAATGGACAGAGTACTAGCCTTGAAGGCAGCATTGTACTTTACTAGCTGTATGATTGTGTTCAAATGTCAGCCTTCTGAATCTCATTTTTTTTTTTCATGTGTGAGATAAAGATATTTAAAGTTTCACTATCTAACTTACAGGATTAAATGTGAACCACTCTTCAATGATTCTATAAACTTGTCTGCAGGATATATTCACAAGTCTCCTTTTAATAGAGGGTACTCACTATACTGGGAGATAAAGGGGGCAGTTCTTACTAAAACAAAATCCAAATTCCAAAGCAAACACAAGGAGATGTCGCTGACAAAAGTACAGCTAGAAGGTAACAATTAATAATATCTTCTAAGACATGGACGAAGTTATAGCTAAGGAGTATGAAACATGAGGGCAAAACATTTCACAATTAACAGAAATAGATTTTTAACTTTAGAAGTAGCTTTGGAGAGAGGGATAAGGCTGTAATGGATAGAGAGGTCAGCCTTAGAGTCTGGCAGGATTGAGTTCACTTCTTGATTCTGACTCAGAGTAGTAGAGTGACTGTGTGCAAGTCAGTTAACTTCTCACTCCTCTACATGATTATATAAACTTAAAAGTCTATAGCTATACGCTTAAGAAAAAAAGGTAGGATGGCATAAAGAATGCTGAACTTAGAGTTTGGAAAGTCTGGATTCAAATCTAACTTTGACATTCTACATATGACTATGGAAAAGTTGCTTAGCCTCCCTGAGGTACAGTTTCTTCATCTGGAAAATGGTATCTTCCAGGTCTGTGTCTGCTTATGTTAAGTATAAGAAAAGTTAAGTCAGTAGACCTTAGCACCATGACTGGCACATAGTAGGTGCTTAATAAATATGTAAGGGTCATATAGATAGAAAGTGTCTGAGGTCAGATTTGAACCCAGATCCTCCCAACACCAGGTCTGGTGCTCTATCCACTGTGCTACCTAACTGCCCCAGATTGTTTGAGATACCACACATTGATGAAATCATCTCTACTTTCACTATCAATTGTTATGAAAACTCCAGAGAGAGGATTTAATTGTAATAATCACTTAAATCCAGTCCCTAAGGAGGAAGGCTTAGTTGTGGCAAATTATTAAAGGTGACAGAATATAGAGATTTGACCTGACCCCAAAAAATTACTATCATACATAATTTTAGAAAATTGAGACTTGAGAATAGGGGGCTGGGGAGGGGGAAGATTTTAGGACTACTAGCATTTTAGCCTTTAAAAAGTTGGGGGATTACTTTTAGAATATTTAAAAAATACATATTTACCATTTTCATAAGCCAACTCGAAGATGTTTGCCCAGAGAACAAAATTGCCATTTACTGAATAGCATTTAAATCCAGAATGAAGAATACTTGAGAAAGTTTTTCCTTCCTTGGTTCTAAGCTCTAACAAAGTGCTGGCATTACATAAAGGACTTCAAGTCCATTTTGGCTATTGGGTGCCACGTGAAATAAGCTGGGTGCCCAAGAATATATCCCTGTGGTAGCTCTGAGGTAGACTGAGGTGGAGAGGCCAATTGTCTATTGACTGCTTTGAGGATGATGGTAATTACTAGATGCCTAATAGGATTACGAATCAATGAAAGGCTTGTTACCCAAGAAACAGCAGTACTTTAGTAAACAACTGTAGTAAAAGGATGACTTGGATATCAAGATGTTCAAGGTTGAGGCAACAAGCATGCATTTATTGTGTACCTCTTACATATTAAATACCATTATAGGAACTGAAGAAAAAGCAAGTAAAGGTTAAGAAATGGCATCATATATCCGAGAGGACTTCAAATATGATTGAATTGGGAAGGCAAGCCAGGGAAGACAATTCGGTGGAGAGAAATGAGCCCTAACCTGGCACTCAGAAGATAACTTCCAGCTCTGGCACTCATAAACTATGCAATGTTGAAGAAGTCATTTGGCATTAGTGAGGTTTAAATGTCTTCATCTATAGAAGGGAAACAATGATATTTTCACCACTGCCCTCCTAGACTGCAAATATAGTATAAAAATGAATACATAAACATTGTAAGATAGGAAACATTGTAGAAATGTAAGCTATCATTAATTAAGAACTTAAAACCTGACTTTATGAAGTCTAGCCATAAAGAGATTAACAAATATTTCAGAACTAATCATTGAATTCAATAAGCATTTATTAAGCAGCTAGTATTTGCAAGGCACCATTCTAGGTGAAGGAAATAGCAAGATGAAAATCTGAATCATAGAAATTTCTGCTGACCCTCAAATACTAGAAAGCTTTTTGTTTCAGTGTTGTCTTTTCTCAAAATATTTTGAAGAGGCAGCTAAACATAGCACATTGGGTAGAGGGCCAAGCCTGGAGACAGGAGGGCCTGGGTTCTAATCTGACCTGAAAGATTTTCAAGCCATGTGGCCTGGGCAAGTCACTTAACTCCAGTTGCCTAGCCCTGAGTACTCTTCAGACTTACAATCTCTACTTAGTATGAATTCCAAGACAGAAGATAAAGAGTTCAAAAAACCATATTGAAGATCCTCTTTTCAACTGTTTTCAAATTACGTGAGAAAACATTTCGTTATTTTATAGACATGTCTTTTAATTTAAAAATTATTTTTTGTTTGATCAAACCAATAAAAATAAAGCACTTTATTGAGTGCTTACTATGTGATAGGCACTGGGATAAGCTCTGGGGATGCAAAAAGTGACAAAAGACAGCTCCTGCCTTCAAGAAGCTTACAATTTAATGGGGAAAACAGCATATAGACAAATATATACAAAGTATGTACAGGATAAATAGAAAATAACAGAGGGAAAGGACTGGAATTAAAAAGGGTTGGAAAAGTCTTGCTGTAAAAGATGGAATTTAATTGGTACTTAAAGGAAGCCAGGTAAGCCAGTAGGCAGAGTTGAAAAGGGGAGAGCATTCCAAGCATGAGGGACAGCCAAAGAAAATTTCTGGAGTAGTGTCATGGTGTTGTCTTGTTTATGGAAGAGTGGAGGAATAAAATGTGAAAGGACTAGAAAGTCGGAGGGGCTTAGGTTATGGAGAGCTTAAAATACTGAACAAAGCATTTTTTTATTTGCTCTTGGAAGCAAGAGGGAGTCATTGGAATTTATTGAATGAGTGTGGGGGTTGAGGATGACATAGTTGGACTTGAAATTTAGGAAAATCATTTTAGTGGCTGAATAGGGAACTGGTTGGAGTGGAGAGGGAGTTGAGGTAGGGCAAACCCACCAGTGGGCTATTGTAATAATACAGGTGTGAGTTAATGAAGGCTTCCACTATAATGCTGGCAAGGGGGTGGGGGGGAGAGTTTGTCTGAGAGATTTTGAAAAGATGAAATGGATAGGCTTTGGCAATAAGTCAGTTATGGACAGTAAAAGATAGTAAGGAGTCAAAGACAATTCCTCCATTTTGTCCTCTATAATAATAGAGACAGTAGGCTGGGTAGATATGAAAAACGGGAAGAGGAATCAGGAGAAAAGATAATGAGTTCCATTTTGACTCCTTCCAAAAACCAAATCTACTCTCAAATAAGGAAAATTTACCACCAGTGAGAATTTTTCCAAACAAAATTTGAAATCAATTCTGAAGAGGAGCCCCAGAAACTTTGGGGACAGTAGGTAGCAAATTATTAAACTCACTGAAAGTTGTTTGATATTGGAATATAAGAAGCCCTTCCAAATATCTTTACAAGTCATTTGGAGGCATCATGATATATTAGACAAACACTGGATTTTAGAATAAGACTAAGGTCAAGTCCTATTGGTAGACTTACTGGGTAGATAATCTAGGACGAGTTATTTAATTTTTCTTTACCTCAGCTTCCAATTTTTTAAAATAGAGTCTTTCATATTTATATAACATTAGGGTATTCCCCTCTCAAACACTGAGCCCTAAAAAGGTTACCCTAATTTCAAGTAGGTCCATAATCCCTCAAAATTATAGCTCACAAACTCTCATAATATGTTTACTTTTAATAGACAGCAAGAGGACACAATTAGTTCAAAACAAATTAATAATAGGACAGTAATAAAAATAGCAATTGAATATTATTTCCACATACTGAGGTTTCTGGCACATAGCCACCAATGTCTTCTGATGATGTCACTGAGTTACTTCCTGTTACTCTTTGCTAGTCATGTCAGTCCTCTGGTCTAGTATTTGCCGCTTGTCTTGAGGCTGTGGTGGGATGCATCATCTCTCTACCCGTGAGACCAACAGCAAGTCAGTTTATCTCCCTGGTGCCCTGCTTACTCATCTATAAAATTAAATGGTTGAACTAAACTTTCTAAAGATTCCTTCTAGATTAAGATATTTTATTCCATCATCCTAATATTTCTATCAGGCATGTCTATTAATCAATTTGGGGCAGCTGTGCTGAGTTCACATGGTCACTGACCTTCTCTGTCTTACTAGCTATTGGATATCATATCTTTAGGACTGTCTACTGGACATCTTAGCTCCCAACTGTTAAGGCACAGTGACCAAAAAGTGATGGATCTCAAGTCATATATAAAGGCTAAGAGCCACCACATCCAGGTAAGGAAAGTGTCAGCAAAGTGCCACTATGATAAGATCACATCATTTTCTTTTAAATTCTTTTATCTAGAGACACTGGAATTGATGTCTTTTATCCCAGTTGAAAACTTAACAGGGTTGGAAATATTCTATTATCCTGAAATACAAAACAAGATTCCCCTCTGCCCCGCCCCCCAAATGGGAAAATGTAGCTTGGCATGTTAGTACACACAGTAGTAGTCAATGTATTGCAAATAGCATTTAAGGAGGCTACAATCTACAGGCAATAAAAAAGTAACAACTCAGTGAGTCTTTTTTTTCCCCTCAAACTCACTGAAATTGTTCCTTTGAATTTTTGCAACCCTCTTTAACTTTGTGAGATAAAAGGAAGGCAGGATGACTGGAAAAGGAGAAGAGGGGAGTAAATTTAATAATGAAAAATGAAGAGGTCAAAAGGAAAAATAAATTTCCTCAGACAAAAGAAAAAATTATTGATTTGTAATTATATTTATTTCTGACTACTTAAAGAGACACTTTTATTACATAAAATAAGCATACCTACACAATTCTGATGTCATATTTACTCCTCCTGAAACACATAAAGGGTTCAATTCTTCCATTTATGCAAAATAAGAATTTTAAGTTTATGACGTCCCGGAATGGAGAGATTCCACTGTGATCTTGACATATATTCTTATTTATAAATGGGAAATAGCCTGTGTTGACACTAAGTAACTTTTAGTAGAGTTTACTGCTAAGCGTATACTTTTCTTAGGTGACACTTAGTAGCTCTTTCCTCATGGGGACTTCCATGACCATAGTTGTGGGAAGTAGAAAAGTGTTTCTCCTTGTGTCAAACTCAACTGGCCATACTAACCATGAATAATGCAATTCCATTTAATTCAACAAATATTTATCAAGCTCTGCTATGTGCAAGACATTGAAGTGGAGAAGATAAAAAATGGCAAATATCTGCCCTCAGGGAGATTATATCTGATATGTTAACCTGTGATTCTAATATAAAGAGGGAAGAGAAGAAATTGTTTCATCAATAAGGGTATCTGGGGAAAAGGAAAAAGATTGTCATTAATAATTTTATTTACTATCTTTAACCTCCTGAATTCTGTCTGACTTCTGCCTTCACTTCTACTCCACTGAAATTGGTTTCATGACAGTAAGCCATAATCTGTAACAAATCCAGAACTCTTTTTTCAGTCTTCAGCATTTTCTCTTGTTTTGTCAGTATCTAATCTCCCTGAAATTCTATCTTTACTTAGGTTCAGGGTGTGTATATTCTATTGGTTTGTCATCAGCTTTGTTGACCACTCATTCTTTGTCCTGTTTCCTCTTTTTCCTTCTTCCACTTCCTAATTCATAAAATTCATAAAAATTCTATCCTTTTCTCTCTGGATAAAGCCATTTAGTCCTGTGACCACAAGTACCACCTCATGAAATTGACTCCCAAATCTATAGTTCTGGTCTGGACCCCTATGCTTAGCTGTAATACAGCATGCCTACTTACCTCCTAGAAATCTCAACCTAGATTAACTGCATTCCCTTCAAATTCATACCCTTCAAAATGTCCAAAACTTTTTACCCAAATCACTTCCTCCTAACTTACTTATTTCTTTTAACAGTACCATCATTTCCCCAAAAACTTAGGCAAGAAACTGCAGTCATCTTGATGCATTCTTCTCTCTTCTCTACGTTTTCAGCTAATCACCAAGTCCTACCACTTCTGTTTCCATAATGCCTCTCCCAATTGTCCAATCATATCCTACTGCCACTATCCTAGAGGTGGTTCTCATTGCCTCTCAGTTTCCTAATTTAAATATCTGCCCCTGATCTGCTGCTTTTCACTTATGATACATACTATATACCCCCTGAAGAATAATTTTCCAGCAGCAAATTCAGCACACACACAAACACACTCACCTGACTCAAAAAACCTTAATTAATGACCTGCCTCCTTATTGCCTACAAAAAGTATAAATTACTTAGCATAACAATCACAGTCTAACTCCAATCAGTCTTTATATCTTCATTTCTTCCCTTCATGAATCCTATGCTCCAATCAAACTATACTACTTGACATTCTCTGAATACACTTTATATGTTCCCAACTCTGTGTCTTTGCTTATACCATTCCTACTACTACTGGTAATGCCCTTCCTCTTTTTTCTGCCTTTCAAAATGCAATCCTTCCAGGCTATTTCTACATTTCCTATGCCAATCCTTCCCTATCCCCTAAGTAAGAAGTAATCACTTCCTTGTTTATTTTCCCACTGCCCTTTGCCTGACCTCTTTTACAGCATTCCCGTAACAAAATTTGTTTTTTTATTACATCAGTCTGTGTACTTGTCCTATACTATAAGCTCCATGGGGAAGTCTCTGCACCTTCTTTATATCTCTGAAATCTTATGCATAGTACATGCTTTAGGAAAATCTGTGAAATTGAATTTTAAAATACTTACACTGCTTGTACTATTGAAGTTACTTTTTTGAGATAGCATATCACATCTGTTAAGTTCCTTTAAAAAAGAACTTTAAGGAGAGAAGAATTCAGCATTAATATATACAGGTTATACAATAATATAGGTTGCCTTCCTTGCCACATTATCACTTACACATATAATTACATTATAGATATTTCAAAATAAACTTAGATACTTGAAAAATAACATGAAGAAACTACATGTAGTATTGTATGTTTTAGGAAAAATACATTTATACATTTCCAAAATTTATCCAGTTCTACAAAATCCATAAAACTATTTACAATTATGAGGCAGTAATAGTTGTTCAACAGATTAGTCATTTGCAAGCCAAGAAAGTAGAAGGCTAAAGAAATGGCATCTAGAAAAACATAGCACATAGAGTAATTGGTTAGGAAAGGCAGAAACTTATATATAGTTTCTTATTTGATACTCACAACAACCCTGTGGGGTAGTTGCCATTATTATTCCTATTTAAAGATGGAAAAAAATGAAACTCAGAGAGGGAAGGTGACTTGCCCTGGGTCACAGAGCTAATAAGTATTTGAGGTAGAATGTAAACTAAGTTCCATCAGGAGATTCATTATACTGTTTGTGTTCTACTGGAAGCAGTGTTAGTGTGTCAAAACAGGGATGGAAAAGAGGGAATCAACAAATATCACCAAGTGAAAGATCAGTTTGGGAGAAGTTGCATGGTATTTCTCTATGAAAATATCAAAATAATTATATTGCTGCCCAACATAACTCTCTAAGAAGTGGGCAAATTCCTTTGTTCGGTAGTTAAACAAATATATACTCCCACTTATCATTATTTGTTTTTGAGAAAATAGGATGGCAGGTAAAATTGTAGCTCATGGAGTGATTGGTTTCATTGTGAAAATGATATAAATAGAAGGTGCATTCCTGAGCAACCAAAATGAGTACTACAAAAGCTTAAAAATCAGTCTTTATGTGAATTGGAGAGTATATTAGAACTAGGATGGGTGGGGCACCTAAGATAACATTAGAGCTCTGTTAGATTGGTAACTTTATGGAAATATACCTGTAAATAACAATGTTTATAACTCTTATTGCTTCTTTAGCTCTCTATGGATTAGTACTTAGAGACTAGTTCAATAAAACTTCCAGTGACAGTAGTGTTTGTAAGGATATTTCAAAAATAACCAGTCAAGTAAATAAACATATATTAGTGCCTACTATGCCTGGGCCAGTATAGTAAGTGCTAAAGACACAAAGAAAGGCAAAAGATGGTCCTTGCTTTCTAGGTGCTCACAATCTAATGGAGGTGATAACATTCAAACAACTACATCAAAACAAAATCAAAATGCATATTGCATCAGTTGGAGATAAAGCAGAGGAAAGGTATTAGCATCAGAAGACATTTGGGCAAGGCTTCTTGTAGAAGGTGGGATTTTAGCTGACACTTGAGGGAAAATTGAGAGAGTATGAGAAAGATCTAGATAGAAAAGTGTTACAAAAGTTCATGAGATCTTACATTTAGAGCTGGAAGGGCTCTAGTTAATCCCTAAAAAAATCAGGCTTGGGTATTCCCAAAAACTATAATAGACACCTCACATAAATCAGTTATATGTGAATAAAATAAATTGGTTATATGGGAATACAAATATATATGATTTAATTAGTTCTACATGGGGTCCCAAAATACCTTAGAAAGGTTTCACCCAAACAGTGGAATATGTCTTTTCCCCCTCTAGTGAATAACAATATGTACTAAAGTATTCACCTTTTACATCAATCAGGCCCACAGGAAAGTATCATTTCTACATGGTATTTTCCTGTTTTTTTTAATAATAATCTTATATCATTCTTTTTAACTCATAATATAATTATAAGTTATGGATAAAATTATTATGAAATCTTGAGAAATTTTAATAATTTCTCAATTAGCAAGTTATATGTAGAAGAATACCTTTTAAAAACTAACCACAAATAAAAGTGGGGAAAGATCTTTATCCTAAATTCTGTAAAGAGAGTTAGGGTAAATGCCTCATGTAAATTCTTCAAATAAACTCTCTGAGTCAGTGTGCTTCTCATGATACATATTTGTAACAACCATGAAATCAGTGGGAATTGCCCCCCAAATGGGAAAGACCCCAAAAAAGTTTTAGTAAAATCAATAACATGATATGGTTTCAGCTACTGTGGGTTGTTGGGGGGGGGGTGTTTGTTTTGTTTTGTTTTTTTTGAGAGTTGGTGAATATACTACCCTTCAGAGCTGTGGATGTTGCTGATCATGAGCCCAACAGGGAACTACTCCTGGGTTGCAGCAGTCACAGAATGCCACATTAGGCATTCCACAGACACTCGCTTCCCAGCATGCTTCTGCCCAGCCCAATTGCCATAGATGGCCATCAGGCATTTGGAATGACATCAGGAGACACTCTGAGCAGGTTCTGCCCTTAAAGAATTTAAGCTGGCAGGGGGCTGAAGATATCAGCGTCTTCCTGGCTGACAGAAGCATTCCAAAGGTCAGCCAGGGAGAAGAGGGGTGAGGCTTCGGGTTTCCTGTGTCTCTTCATCAACAAAATAACTCTCAAGTGAAAAGAGGCACCCCTAGAAAATGACAATGAGAACAGGGAATATCCTACTGGTATTTGTGTGTGTGTGTGTGTGTGTGTGTGTGTGTGTGTGTGTGTGTGTGTGTGTGTGTGTGTGAAAGGGACAATGCAATCTTTTCAAAAACAAACCTTCATTTCCATTTTCCTACACCCTTAGTTCTTCCTGTTGTGGTAACCCCTATACATGATATTGAGAGCCTCATTATATGGGGTAAGAAATTAAAAACTCAAGAGGTCATTTGCAGGAAAATAATTCATATTCAGTCCCATGGGCTGTTCTAAGGCAAGCCAGATTGTCTTAAATTTGACCTTGGAAAATTGAGAACCTTCAGAAAATATGTCTATTTTCTGGACAGAGATATACATATATACACATGTGTATATAAACAAAATGATGAAGATAAAAGCAATTCATAGTTTTGGAAAATAGGAAAGATAGCTGTGGAAAATAATGATTAGTTCAACATCTTCTCCCAACTTCATTATAAACATAGGTTAGTGAAAAACATTTCATATTTAGTAGGACTTAGAGTCTTCCTTTTTTCACAAACTGTGGCTTTATTTATTGTAAAATTCATCTAATCAGACAATATAGATTTGAAATTTTTCATAAAATAAGAATAATAATGTGGCTAGAAATTATTTAATTTTCTTCCTAAATATTATAGGGGTTCAAATGCAAAGAATAAGGATGATTAGGATGAATTATCAGTTTTCATGAATAAGTCTAGGAACAGGAGAAAAATCCCACTCACCTTAAAAAAATGATAAGCAAGTCAAACAATAAGCAAATAGAGGAATGGTAGTACTTCTTTTTGTTTTGTTTTTTAACCCTTACTTTCTTAGAACTGATAGTTCAGTCACAAAGCAGAAGAACAGTAAGGGCTAAGCACTTGGGGTTAAGTGACTTGCCAAGGTTCTCACAGCTAGGAAGTGTCTGAGTTCAAATTTGAACCCAGGACCTCCTGTCTATCTATCAAGTCACCTAGCTACCCCTATAGTGCCTTGCTTTAAATTAACTGATCAATGAGCATTTATGCATTTAGCACATACCAGACACTGTGCTAAATGCTGAGGGTACAAACATAAAATAATAAAAACATTTTCTTCTCTGAAACTCTATTAGGGGCAATATGACCATATGTGTATCTATAGAACACTTGCAAAATAGTTAAATACAACTATTTAGGAGGAAGGATACTAGCATTTAGGGGTATCAGGAAAGTCTTCACATAGAAGGCAGTGATTAGCTCTCTCTTGAAGGAAGAAAGGGATATGAGGGGTAGGTTAGGAGGGAGTTCATTCCAAGCATGGAGAGTACTTATACAAAGATAGGAGATTGGAGAGGGAAGCCAGTTTGGATGGACTGCACAATTAAGGGAAAGGGAATGATGGTGAGAAGCAAAATATACATATAGTACTCTGCAAAGTTAAAGTTTTATGCGTATGTACATACATATGTGCAGGTATGTGTATATATATATATATACACATATATTCATATGAGCTATATGTTACATTGGAAATTAAGAAATCTAGAGTATTTTCTCAATATTTATTTACAGATGTTTGAGTTGAAATGTATGATTTGTATTGCATGTACAATTGAAATTATTTTTCCAAATGTTACTCTAAAAAAGATGAAACGTAGATGTGTCCAAGTAATGTGTCATATATATGATACATATACATGTTATATTATATTTCCTTAAGAAATCCAATCTGAATTTAGTTAGCAATCTTCTTTTCACCTGAGTGTTTTAGACAGCCTCTAAAACAATAATGATGACAATGACAATTGTATGATTAAATCTTTTTAGGAAAGTTATTACAAAAAGTTGTTTTATAGTCAAATATAATTTGCTAATTTGATTGGGGGTCCCTGAAATTTATTTTTTCTTAATTCCACTTTATTGAATCTAATTTTTTCTGGAGTACCACTATAAGTAAATAGCTTAGTATTTTTAAGCTTGAAGGGGAAAAATTTGTACTCTATTCTGAAAATATAAATTATGACAAATTTCTGTAAATTCATCTAACCCAGAGATAAACTACCAAAGACTAATGGTAGTAGAAATGTTGAGAATGTTGAGAAACTCTAAAATAAGTTTTGGAAGCATAAATTGCAAGCCATCTCGTTCCTCTTCTGTTGCCTCTGGAGGACAGTTTAAAAAACAAATATATACTGTATCCAAGAATGTTTTGATTTTTTAAAATCATTCCATTGATGAATTCAGTTTTAATCCAGCCGGAAAACTTCAGTATTTTGAGTGCAAAGTAGAACTCGTGATGATTTCTTGGGGCAGACCAAACAACCAGCTCTCTTGCTTTCACAAGCAAGAATTTTTTTGTTTTGTTTTGTTTTAGTGATGACATTTGTGCAATAACTATGATACCACACCAGTCCTGCATGTTTAAGAAAAGAGGGCGGGAGTGAGGGAGGGCGGGGAAAGGAAGGGACAGACTACTCATTCTTGCCCACCAACAGTAGCTTTCTGCTCTCCTATTCTGAGAAGTCTTTCTCGTTGGCTCATCGCTAGCAACCACTGCTGCTGCCGCCGCCGCTGCAATCGCCAGCTGTTTGCTTAGTAGTCCCAGAGGTGGACGACCCGAAACAGCGAATCAATACCCTGAGATGACAACAAAGTCGAGGTCCCAAAGAGCCCAAGACCATCTCCCTATCCATCTCTTCCAGCCACATACTCTAGAGATGTGCGTGGGAGAGGGGTCGAGAGAAAGGAAATATGGCGGGGGTGGGACTAGGGAGGGAACTGGACTTTTCCCTAGTGGCTCCCACACTCCAGAGGTTCCTGTATAATCCTGAGATGACTTCCGATAGGCAAGGCATCTAAACCAGGACCGCCTACAGCTGGCAAAAGGAACGTCAGCGGCGGAGCGTGGCTCGTTTCTTTCCGTATGATTCTGGGTTGCCTACGCTGCTCCCTCCGCTCTCTTCCCTTTCAGTTTTAGAGTGCGCACAAGCAAACGAGCACTCTGGAGAAGTTATTCTGATTCGAAAGCATGCAAGGTAGCCCAGCAATTCCGCAGCTTTTCTCCCGGCCACCTTCCAACCCTTCCCCCATGCCCACCTAGGGTTTCTCACTCCCTGCATCCCCATTTGTACGAAGTACTCGCTTCTCAAGCTTGCAATCAATGCGGCATCTTCTTTTCCCATTTCTCGCTTTAGTCAAACGCGACACTTTCTACCTCCTCCTGCCCCAGCACACACACACACACACACACACACACACACACACACACACACACACACACACACACACCTTGACACACTCATCCTTTCCCAGCCCAGAAACGGCCGTAACTGGACCTTTCCTTCCTACTCCGCTCCTCCCGACCCCCAGCACACCCAGACACTAAGCCTTCCTTCACTCCATGGTCCCACGTGGCACTCACCCCCTACTACTTTGTGCCTCAGAGCTTTAGAAGTGACACAGCAATGAGACCGTTCCCCAGAGCCTTCGCCTTTAGCCTTGGCTGAATCAAAGAACTGGGACCACGAGGGAAGGGGGGTACAGGGATGGGGAGGAATATGTTGGTGGTGGAAATTAAGGAAAGGAAGGGGAGGGAGAAAAATTGGATGTCTCACAGCCAGAGCGCTTTTGCTGAACACAGAGTCAGCACGGGTGAAGTGGCCACACGAATTATTGTGGTGGGACTGCAGCTGCCTGCAATCAATAACTCAGTGGAGAAGAGACTGCTAAAGCTAGAGGCGGCCCTTGCATCTAGGTCTTTAAGAACAAACGTCTGAACAGAATCTGTGTCCCATACCTTCCACGCAGAGTCTGCGTTCTTAGTTCTCTCTGACCCTTTCTCTGATTAACCCCCAACAGGGAAAAGATATTTCAACAAGTTAAGAAAGAAATATACTCCCCACAAAATAATACACATAGGCGACTTGATACAACTTGTATGGAGAAAGAAAATATTTGACAGAACTCTCTCAGGGAAGTGTGAAAATTCATTCCTGGAACTTGGTGTCTGTGACATCTCAAGAGATGAGATAAAAATCGGTTTCCTTGTGAACAATTAAAAGTCTTCTAAGGAAATGAAGTCAAATGAATACCTTCCCTGATTCTGCTCAGTCTTCTATCTTTTCTCAAATTACCTCGGATTTAATTATCTCCATGAATGCTTTATTCCTCTGCCATTCATTGGTAGAAGGCAAACTCCTCGTGGGCAGGAACTGTGTATTTATCTCTTTTTAATCTCAATGCTTAATACAATGTAGGAGCTTAGTAAATAAATAACTCCTGAAGGGAATTGTTGCTGGATTAAATTTTAGTTAAATTCTCTAATGTGTTTGTTTATACTTTAGTATAAATATATATGTATATCCAATATGTATAAAATCAAATTATTGGTCAGGTCACATCAGGGCACTATGTTATTGGCTTCAGAATAAATGCCTTATTGCTAAAGACATTTTAAAATAACATAGCCCCATTCTTTATTGACTTTGCTCAATAGTGTCAACATTCCTCTGAGGTAAATGATTGCTTAGCTATCATTCCCTTTTTCTTCACTATAAAATTTACCTCCTGGATGGTAAAATCATCTCAGACAGGTCAAATAATAAGACACAAGATCCTGTTACTAAAGAACTTATGAAAAATCAAGTACATGTTACACTAGTTTACTTTGGTCCTGCTGTGAATTCCTGTTGCTCATATCTCCTTCCTAAAACGAACTGGACAGATTGATTAATCTTTTGTAATTGAAAGAATCTTAAATGATTTTAAAAATATTCATGAATCTTTACCAATAAAAGTATGATTATTTGTGGGATAAAAACGTTTATCTAGATGGAGCTATTGATTGACAGAGCCCAGAAGAATTCTATCTGTCTGAAAACAATCCATTTTTGAAGCCAGAGAAGATGATAGAAAGGAGTAATATTACTTGCCCAAGATCATAGGGGCAGGCTTAAAGTAGTGATCTCTGGCTCCCATTTTTGCTCAGTCCCATAAAACAAACTATGAGTAGTAATAGGTCATTTTGGAAAGTAGAAGTTAGAGCATGTGTTGAATTGAATCTATATCTATTCCACGGTATTTAACAAAGTATGTTATGAAATCACATAGTGATAGTGTTCACATATATTCCCTAATGTAACAGGGACAGCTTTTGTAAGCTTTGGATAAAATCAACATAATTTCTCCCCTTTAATTATCATGGTCACCCCAGCACAAAAGTAAGGGTAAACATGTAATGCTTTAGAAACATGCCAAAATGATATTATTAAAGATTAAATGTATTTCCATATATTACAGATTTTTGCTTGATACAGATTTTACATTCATAATCATTTCTTATGGAGCAGATTTACTGTTTGTCTTCTTAGGCACCATCTAGTACATTAAAAAATGCAAAATGCTTGGCAATATTTCTGCCCTGAAAATTGTGTTTAGGAAAATCCTTAATAATAATTGTGCTAATTAATAGAAATATTGGCTAGTTGTTAGAAATTAAATGAGAATACAAATATATATCAACATTTATTCAAATTAGTCATTTAAAACTAAATCTATCCAAATATACTTTCTCACTAATGAATACCTGCTTTTTAACAGGAAACATCTCATATATGTTCATTTTTAAGGTGCCTAAGAAGAGTTGAAAACTGTGAAGTAACTTCCATGTAAGAAATTAAGTAAAGAATTGAAGGCCGATGGTTTTGAGAATAAAGACATGAATGTGGTGAGTGCCTGATAGTCATCATATTATACATATTGGAGAGTTATTTATTCAAAGTTGAGGTAACAAACAACTGCATTATATTCTTAAAGGAATTGCATTGACAAAGATTTTATATCATCATTACTTGCTCTACATTATACCATTTTCATAATGGCATGCCATTTTATTTAAAGTTCATGTGTCAGCTTTCAGTGCCTACCTTTGCTAGTAGCTTTTACAATTAATTCATTTCACAAAAAGTTATATGTATCCTTTCTCTTGTAAGAATCAAAGAGATTATAAAATATATTTAAATTAATGCCATTGGAATCTATATCTTGTTATTTTTAAACATTCTGAACTTTTATGTTCAATTATAAAGTATATGCACTGAAAAAGTATTCTGACTGAAGAGCAAATACTGTACCGTTGAATAATCTTGAGGGGTAGATTAATCTATAGCCTTTCTTCATCTCAGGGTGGGTTGCTGTGGCAACCACCCCAGCTCACTTTAAAATAATTTTTTAAAGCTCACTTCAAGAGCTACACCCAGCGTGGGCCAGGCTTAAAAGCAGACAGGCAGTGCACTGCTGTTTTAATATAGAGAGGTAGGAGGAGGAGAGAGAAGGGTGGAGTAAGATAGGCCAGACCTCTAACCAGAAAATGTAAATTAACCTACTGTAGTGTGACAATCTAGAAATCATTTCCCCCAAGCACTTCTATGGCTTTTATACTTAAATATTGTATTGATGACTTTTTGTATGTAGGGAAAGAAAGGTATAGACAAGTTGGTGAACCCAGGTGAATCAGCTAAAATCATTAATCAAGGGATATTTGTTGATCCAACATAAAAATCACATTTCCATGGCAAGTCATCCCAGTGGTGGTCATGAGGCAACTTTCAGTTGATATATCACATTTTGTTCAATTGAAGAGACTCTAGGGATTACTTAGGCTAAAAAGAGTGTCAGAACTTTTCAGTTTTAATAAAATCATAAAGTTGTAGACACCTTAAAGAATAATTAGACCAAATTTTGCACTTTATGAAGACAAAGCCCAAATGAAATTGTGGCAGTTCACAAAATAGCTTCAACTAGAACTCAGATCATTTTACTCCTAGTCCAATGTTGATGCTCCAGCTCCAAGTCAAGCAGTGTTAGTTCTCAGTAAATTGTAAAAATGGGGTGGTGTAGATAAAGCAAACAAACCAACTTAGAGGTACTTTCTGAATAAACACATTCAATTCTTGGTAGTATTTTGTGGACACATTGTGTATTATCCACGAATAATTTAAAATCTCAAACTAGATTGTTCATGACATACTTCTTGTTATACCCCTCCCCCACTTACTTTCAGACTACTAAAAAAAAAAGAATATCATTTTAATGTTAGCAAAAACCAAATATATTTAAGAAGATAAGCATTCTGGGGAGCAGCATACTTAATCCACTGATGTCAAACTCAAATAAAAAAAGGATCTGAGAAGGATCTGTTGACTTAGAAAACTACAAATTAACATTATCCATGTTTTATTGTATTTCTAATTGTTTTGTTAAAACATTTCCCAATTATGGCAGTTGAACCAGTTGTGAGTTTGACATTACAAAGTCAGAGTAGATACACTGGGAATCCCTTGTTTAAAATCTTACTGTCCACTACTTTGAATTATCTGCCTATATGTACATTTTCATTATGGTGAATAATTGAATGCCAATTGTTAGATAAATTTTAAAATGTGTTCAAAATAGGATCATGCACAAAGAAAAAAAATAATTACTTTTTTGAAGGAAAAAAAGCCATATTTGAAATCAGCTACAACCCAGAATATCAGGAATGAGGTAGTCACAATAATATATTTTTATACACTTATTAAATGATTGCTTGGAAGGTGGATTTTCTTTGACATAGACTACAACTATATTGTGTATTAAGAAAAAAAGAAAGACTAGGCAAAACTAGTCCATTCATTTTATTGCCAATGAGGCAATAAATATGGATTGCCATTAAATTGATATGGCTCTGGTAATCGGTACTATCATTTACAATGGCCAGATTATAAAATATTGACCAGGTTTTAGGATTAAAAATGCCTACATCTTATAAAATTCCTTTAAGTAACTGTCCTCAGTGGAAACAAACCGTCTCTTAATTCTGTCCTAGTTAGTGAAAATAATTAATTTTAGTCAGAAATTCTTAAAAGAAAAAGGAAGGAAAGAGAAAATGTTGATGTTAATCTACAAAGAAAAAGAAGGGGGATGCGTTGCAATGTCAAATTACTGTAACAGTTTGTGTTGCTTTTTTGTAACAAAAATAAGTATTGTTTCTTGACTATACTAAGAAAAATATGAAAGCTGCAAAGAAACTAATTGGATTATATCTATAGAAGCCACCTTCTCCTTCCATCTACAGTTCTGGAGACAGTTCCAGTATTTAGTGCCCAGACTGATCTAAAACATCGCTCTTTAAATCAAGATGGTCACTACCTAATGAAATTACTGAAATGGGGGAAGGGGGGAGAGGTGTATTTCTGTGTCATGATGACTTCAAATATAAGAATGGTGGCTGACAGCCATATTTGAGAATTTAATGAGTAATGTTAATTATTAAGTAGATAATGATGAATAAATATTTGGAAAACTTAATTGTCTAGACATGTGTGCATCTATTGTGCACTTTTGCCCTTAAAACATTGTTGTTTTTTTTACAAAGTCTGACCTCGTTTGTACAGTATTTGAGGTTGACTATTTTATAAACCTTTAGCCCATGTTATTATAAAAAAAAATTATTTCTACTGGCACTGAATATCTTCCTTTCATTTTAGTTTAGTTGGTAAATGAATGAATAGAAAGGGTTTTTTTTACCTAATATATTGAAAAAATAGAGTGTTTGAAACATCATTTATTTAAAGCCAAATACCATTTATTTTAAAATATTATTTATGTTACATTAAAAAAAAGAAAAAGGAATGCAAGTTGGAATGTTTTAAACTTTGTTTCTGTCATTCCTGGGTCTAGTAGAACTGAAATAGATTTGGAAAAGTGAAGTCATCAGCTATTGGATAGGGGAAACTTAATGATTTAAGGAAGTTGTTTTAGTTTACGAGCTTGGAAAATGACCAATAAAGGATAAAGACTAATAAAGGTGTGAGAGAGAAAAAGATCGTGTAAGAAAAAAAAATTTAAGCACAGAAGAAACTACTGGATGTTATGACTGTTTCCCCCACTTGAATAGAGAAAGTTTATGTCCTCGACCTGATTTGGTGCTTAAAGGTTTAGGTTATTGTAATTATTCTTATTCTGCATATCATTTGCACCCCATGACACATTTCAGCACTCCTTTCAAATCATCCGATCCTACAAATGCTGAAAATCTTCAAGCCTTCGTGCAGAGCAGCTTGCTGGAATCAGTTCTGCTGGGATGCTGTACCGTTGCTTTTAAACGACTGAGAAAGTATTACAGTACTGTACATAGAGACGCATGAACTGTAGAGGAAATGAAGTGGTTAAGCGTCACAATCACGAACAAGACACATGAGTAACTCTTTATATTCCGATAATGTTGGTCAATGACAATGATTATGACTTTCGGGGGACTTTAGCGGTCGTTTCTCAGTCGCTTTCCTGGCATGCGTGAATCCTAGGATTCCAATTCTTCATCGAGTTTCTGCAGTGATCTGGTGTCCTCCTGTTACTGTACTTCAGAAGAAATATGGAGTTGCTCGCCGTGTTGTCTTAATTTCGCGTAAAAAAGAATTGTCATTAGGTTTGCGTATGGCATGTGCCATTACCCCACCGTAAAACTAAAATTAGCAAAATGTCAGGAATGGAAAGATTGATTCACCAAGATGCAATTATCATTTAAAAGTGCTTGATTGAGGTGCTGATGTTCAGTGATTTATTCTGCATACCATATACATAATTAAAGTAGTGTAGTGGAGTAATTTATCAATCTAAGTTGAGACTGGATGGGGGTAAGGAAGGAGCTGCTGTATGTTTGTTTTATTAAAATGCTTTGGGATGTAGTCCCGCCCCCTTTTGCAAGAGTGAAACTGATTATTTCTCTAGCTCTGGAGGAGTGGAAAGAGACAGTGAGTGCTTCGTTTGGGATTGTGGGAAAAGGGAGAGAAAAGGGCAAAGAGAGAGAGGAGGAGGAGGAGGAGAGAGGGGGAGAGAAAAAGAGAGGACCGTCGAGAGAGAGAGAGAGAGAGAGAGAGAGAGAGAGAGAGAGAGAGAGAGAGAGAGAGAGAGAGAGAGAGAGAGAGAGAGAGAGAGATTAGACGTGTGCAGTTTTGAATCTCAGCCTTGCTTGTGCTTTTTTCCCCTCTTAATTCTCTCACTCTCTCCTTCTCTTTCTCTCTTTCCTTCTCTCTCCTTCCCTCCTCCTCCTCTCTTTTTTACGCGATGTTTCAAAAGCTCTGAGTTGCTCTCTTATTCTCATTTGTCTTCTTTCACTTCCTTCCTGGACGCTGTTTTCAGGACGAGTCCGGTTACTTTTAATCTGGCCAGCGGCAGAGAGCTACTTTCTCCTCCTCCACGCTGCACACACGCGCGCGGACGCGCGCGTGCCCGTGCGCGTGCCCACCCAGACACAGACACACACACACAGGCACAGACACACACATACACATACAGAGACACACACTCCTCTCTCTCTCTCTTTCTCTCTCTCTCTTTCTTTCTCTCTCTCTCGCTCGCTCGCTCGCTCGTTCGCTCGTTCTCTCTCTCTCCCTCAGTCAGTCACTCATAGATACTCGAACACACGCACACGCACACGCATACACCCAGACATCTTCTGGCTGCTATTGGATTGACTTTGAAGGTTGTGTGTGGTTCGCCGAGGCTGCACGTTGAATCAGGTGGAGAAAAATTTTAAAGACTGGACGAAGCAAAAGATCATTATTATTACTATTTTTTTTTTAATTCAAGAAAGGAAAATATTCCAAGGACTAATCTGATCGTATCTTCCTTCATGTAAGTACCCTCTTGACATTTCTAGAGGAAACCTAAGTAGCTTGGTTATTGTCTCTGAGCTCCGCATCAGTGTATCCGATTGTAGCATATCAGTATCCAATTGCATTTCTTGAAGGCTGAAGTTAGGATAGGTGATCCACTTTGCTCTTTCAATTACACAATTTTTGTGTCGTTTGCTAAAAGTAACTTTTCTGACAGTCTGAATACAGCTGGTTATATCACGGGTTATTCAAATCACTACTTTTCCCTGTTCTCAACCAGTGTGTTTAAAGTTTCATGAAGTTAGTTCACATCATTAGCATGGTTGAAATGGAGCTTGTGAAGCTTAGTGGATTTTAATACATGAGAAAAGGCTATGTGACCTTGCAATGCATGCTTCCAGCTTTATCACATAGTTCAATGAAGAAAGATGCTACCATTTTGCAGCTAAACACTTTAAGGGTAGGCATGCTTATGTTCTCTTGAATTCTTAGGATTACTCTGGGATAAAGCAAGCCTGTCTGATAGGGCACATACCTTTGTGCATCTCATTTACTCACTGAAGTGTTAGATTGAGAGCAGGCTTCTTAATTGGCAGTAGGGTAAGAAGTCATTCACTGTTAACTGTAGTCTACATGGTTAAAAGCCCAAGTCCTAGTTGTGATACTAACGTACACATTGTGGTTTATATCAAGTCAAATGCATAGCTATACAGAATGGTGTAATTGCTCAGTTTACTCTCTGCACTTTGGATGAAAGTTATCAAAAGTCACCTTTGAAATATAGATCACTTATAGATATTGAGCTATTATTATTATTAACCTAATCTTTTTCTATAGAGCAAGAACTTACCTTTTGCCCTATAACAAGATTTTATGCCAATGAAAAGGTGGCAACTGAGATGGTGCAAAATGAAACTTTAAATCTGAATCATTTTTGACAGCTCTAGCACCAGTAATTATTTTCCTTTTATCCTCATCCTTTTGGGACAATATTATTAAATGAATGCCTTTTGTACAAAATACCTTTATATGTAAACGCCTGCAGCATAATTAAAGAGAATCAGGCTTTCTGCCAGTATTTTACTGATCTTCAGTAGAGGATTGCTTTGACATAATTTGTATTTTGCTATCATAGATTTGATACTAATTTCAGTCATTACTGGTTTTAAAAAAAAGAACAGGGATTGAATAGTTTTTTTTTTTTAATTTTTTTAAGGTGTGAAAACAATTCCAACAGTTCCATTATACTAGTCAGAAAAGTAACCAGCCTTCTTTTCAGTGGCACCTTGCATGGAATTGTGGTTGCAGAGTAAAGATGTTTATGTGGAGTAGAATAACTCTAATCCCTAGAGACTTGGCAGGATATGGAAATATGACCACCTGTGAACCCATTTTAACCTCTGTATTGCATACTAATTTTAGTTTTAAATATGCAGGCAAATGACAACTATGAAAGTATAGCATTTAATTTGATTTTTGAAAATAATGATAGTCTTGGTTATTCTTTGAAGAGGCTAAGTAGAGAACACCATGTCATAAAGTGTCTATTTCTTTGACTTTTTTTAAAATTTAGAGCATGTAATTAAGATAGCATATTTTTGTCTCCCTATTATCAACACATTTAGATAAAGACACATGAAATTCTTTATTATATACAAAAGGTAATTCCAAAATACTTCATTTTGGAAACTTGAAAGGTAAAATATAATGTTCCTGAATCATGTACCATCTCAAAAATAAAACCAGTTAAAATATTCCACCTAACAAATAGAAAGTATGCTACTATTAGTAAATGAATATTGTCTATTAATTCAAATTCAGATAATGATTATTCAAAAAGTTTTAAATAAAAATGTGGTTTAAAATGTGTTAGCCAAGTAATGAATGAAGTAGTTTAGTTTTGTATATTTATTGTTTTGCCGAACTTTAAAATTTTCACTTTAGTGTTTCTTATTTAAATTAATATAGTAATGTTAAAGCTTTTAAGTATTTGTGCCTTCTTTGGGATGGGATACTGTATAGGATCACTTTTGCAAGACACTAGTTTCCATTATGTATTATTTAAACTAAATATCTCTTTAATTCCTGTGTATTGCATAGTATATTAGAAAAAAACAGATTTAACGGTTTGTTCTTAAGTTTAAACATGAATTTTTTACTTTGTGAGAAAGAATCAGCTTTTCCATATCTTTTGTAACTTGTTCATCATTAAAAAATATAAAATGAAAAATCTTACTTTTGATTTGGAAAATATTGGCAAAAAATTTAGAGAATGAGTAGGAACTGGAAATTATCTCATCAATCCTCCTTTCTTCTCCTGGTAATAGAACTATTTCCCAGATGTTTTGATAAATACTTATATATTTGAAAAATAATTCATTATAATATTGAAAGATCAGCCTACCATAACTAGTATAACAGAAGCTGAGAATGTAACATTGAATCTTCGGGGGTAGAGGTGAGGTGGGGATCCCTTATTTATAGTCTTCACCTTGTATATTTTTTCTTTGGCCTTCATTAAGTTATCAAATTACATAATAACATAGGTATACCTTTCTAAAAATGAATTTATGTCATTTCTGAGTCTCTTAAAAGAAAAAATATGAGCTATCAAGGTTCCACAAATTTACAAATTATGGGTAAACTTAAAGGGTATTTCAAAGAACTTTTTGTTTATTTTATTATATTGTTTGAAAATTTTATGAAACTGAGTCTATTACCTTTCAGTATGTGACAAGATGAGGAAACATCTCTATAGTAATATTTAGGCTGCACCATAGCTTAAATATGCCCATTTTAACCAAAAATTCTAGGTGCATAATTCATAGGAACATGAGTCTAGCACATAATATAAGGGTCACAGAAACAGACTTTAAAGGGGTTAAAATTAAAGTTTTGTACTTTGTTTTAGTGATACCAACCACTTATAATACAAGGGACATGGGAATTTATTTGTAATACAGTTGTAATAATTACCTAGATCTTCAGGAAAGATGTAAGCTAAACTGAAAAAAATGATGATCAACATGAACATGTGAACAGGTGATTAAAATTTCCCATCTTCCATACAGTACCTCAATCTAGAGTCTCATGACTATATAGTACAGTCAGTAAAGCTTGGTTGTTCACTGAGATCTGTCATCTTTAGGGAATCAGAACAGCTTAAAGAGGCGAGTCATAAAACAAGAATGACACGGAAGTCTTATGTACCTTACAAAAGAAGGATTAGTCAGTTCATGTATTATTTTGATAGGTCATAGATTACAGCTGATTGCTGTATAATGGCATGGCACATTCCAATCTCAATTGATTATTAGATAAGGAATCCTTTTGCTTCATCACTTTTGAGAGCAATTCAAATAGTGGAAAATTCAGTCTTCAAAAAATTGCCTTTCATTTGTTAAGTTCCTTTTTACATTGTCATCAAGAATTATTCATTCTACTATTACTATACTAATGTACTAAAGTTGATTGTTGTTATACGATACCTTATAAGGCCTTAATAGATTAGACATTTTCAAAAATGCTATAGACAGCTCTACATCTATACTTTGGTAGAAACATGAAATATGTGTTACACATACACTTATGGTATTAAGTGCCTCCACTCTCTAATTGCACAGAAAATCTATAACAGTGAATATCCATATCCATTATGTTATTTTGTTACCAAACATTATTCACACACAAACACACACACAATATAATTATTTAGCTGAATGAACGTCCAGACATCATAAGTATACCTTGATAGTTACTTGGCAAATTCTTGTACTTTTGACAAGTGTTGGAAGATTATCACACTTTACAATAGAACATAAAGTTCTGGCAGTTGGTTCAGTGAATAAAATTATGGTTTACATAATAACATTTTGAAATATCCAACTTCTTTAGCTATCCAGTTCTATGATCATTTCTTACTTCTTCTAAAATTGAACTCCTTTTTTACCCAACTGATGCCTCCTAGTGTTTCACACAATAAAACACTAATGAGTCACCCATAAATGTAAACATTGCATTTTCATTGCCTTCATCTTGTATGATACATAAAATTAATATTTATGTGTTTAATTTTGTGTGCATTGTTATAATCAGATAGGAAATTTCAGAGAATGAAGTGTTTCATCTGAGTGAATATTGTGCACATATTTACAGGTTTTCTTTGACCATAACTATATCCTACTGAGTTTTAGTAAGTATATTACCTTCATGTTCCAATTTACATTTCAGCTTTACATTTTTTCTTTTATTTCAAATGAAAAACATGGGCGGTAGAGCTCAACTCTCATTTTGTAGGCCTAGAATGTAAGAAGCAAAGAGTTCAAAAAAATTCAGGAAAATCTCAGCATAAATTTTAAAGAGATAGTTTGTAATGACAACCAAAACAATATAATTTTAAGAACTAAATATCATGGGGCAACAGTCTTTCCTGTTTTTCATTTTAAGTCATCAGATTCTATCTATATGCGGAATATAGACTATGAGAAAAGAGAAGAAAAATAGAAATACACAAGATTTCCACAAATTTAAACTCTCTCATCATTACTGAAGAGTAGAAAGGTTATTGTGGCCATGTGTTGTTTTGTAAGGGGAAGAAAAAATTTGTTTACATGCATATTAAGTAATAGGTTACATTTTCTTATTTCTTTAGCAAATTGCCATAATAAATTGTAACTTATTGGACTCCAGTTTTTTCTGAGTATTATCAGGCTTAATACAGAGGAATTATTATAAAATAATATACAATTCTTAGGGCTTTCTGTATAGCATGCCAGGTAAGAAAAAAATGCTTAAATTTTGTTATAGTGCTATTATAGATCTGATGGTATTCTTATAATACTGAATTTCTATGTAAATAAGTATTCACCCTGATAGGTATCTGGGGGTCTTAATGCATACTATATATACACATAGTCTGTATAGTTAGCATTTTCCTGCTTTAGAGTGAATAGCTTTCCAATGTAGGCTGTCAGTTAAGGCACTCTAAACTGGTCAATACAGTACTTTTAAAACTCTGTGCATGTTGGACACATTTCAAAGAATGTAAGGGGGTGGGTTCCTTTCGTCCAAGGAAGCAAACATGTAGAAAGGGGTGGGCCTTTCCCACAAGAACCATATTTCTTTCCTTGGAGATATAAGGCAAATTTTTAGTATTTACATGAATAGCAGCAGCCAAGAGGAAGAAAACTTTGTAGAGAAATTTACTATAGTTTGCAAATGGGGGGGGAAATGCAAAGAAAACAGAAAGTTGAACTTTTAAAAATATTTTTAAAAGATTATCTATGAAAGTTCCATTGTTTTGTTATTATTTAGACTATGTATGAAAAACTGTGTGTATCAGAATCAGTTTGTGATTCCTCTGCACAGATAAATAAAAGAATTTAACACTCCCATTTTACAGATAATAAAACCAAGGTACATTGAAAAAAAGAGACATAGGAGTATCATTTCCCCACTTCTGATTGTTTACACTAGTAAATAATCTTACCATTTTCATTTACTTTATTTTACTCTATTTTGGACAAAGAATTCAGGTTGAATGGATGGATGGATGGATATATAGATGAATGAATGAATAAATCTAGTGAAAAGCAGAATAATTGTAATCTAATGGATCTCTGCAGGCTCTAATTGCTTAATAAATATGTCTATGATATTTCCTCAAAATTTACATTGATCATTGAATTAATGAAATTAATTAATGTAATAGACACATAATTCAATCATGGTAACTGCATTGACAGCTGTTGTATTTATTACTAATATAAAGTACACGGCCTTCTATGGCAAGCGGTCTTTGCATTTACTTTTAAGTAAAACCATGAGAATTGTTCAAATACACCAAAAAAAAAAAAGGATGTCTAGGGATGTCATAAAGGAATTTGGTAATGTTGTAAGCAACAATATAAATTAAACCTGTTACAGGCAGATTTCTGCAGGAATCACTACTCTTTAATAATGCAGAAAGGCAAACATTATAGAGGCTTTATTAAATCTTAATGTCGTAAATTTGGAATGAAAGAAATGTTTTTCATGCTGTAGTGTTAAGATTTTTGTCAAATGGTAGTGCATATCTTACAAAGATGATTTAAATAAAATGACTTAAACTTATTTTTATAGACATGAGAAACTAATCTTTGGAATGATCCCTGGTGAGATTCAGCTTTGCTCAAACAGCATCCTGAAAGTGGTCTGCTTATCTTTTGTCCTTATGTATAAAATGCAGATGAAGAGTTCATATAAATTATGTCAGGGATTATGGGTTTCTTGGATATTGTCTTTAAAAATAGGTAGGTGTTGTCCTGTGACAGTATATTAAATATTTAAGTGGAGAGTAAAACTCCTTTTTTTACATATATTTCTGATGATGTCATCAAGTCAGAATGTTAGAGAATACATCTTTCCAGTAAAATAGAAGATAAGCAACCTATCTTAATCTAAAACTAAGCTCTCTCTGTCTGTCTGTCTGTCTCTCTCCCTCTTTCTTTCTCTCTCTCTCTTTCATATATGTGTAACTGTAGGTATACATATATACATATCTGTGTTGTGTTATGTGTGTCGGTAAAGCAACTACAGGACAGAAGATTCACCAAAAAATTAGAAATAAAAAAATAAATTTCATTTATTTCCTTATTAGCAAACCTTTATATAAAGTCTAAGACCTAAACTTTATGTGGAGAGCTGTATTTATTGCTTAAAGTAGCATTAATAATTGATATTTCTTAATTTTAAATATAGTGATTATTTAGCAGAAATATTCACTGGAGCATTTTATTTTTAGAAATTGTGGTCAAACAAGGAATCCTTTATATGGCTGACTTCTAATTGCAGTCAAAGATCTGTTTAATGAATATACGGATACATTTTGAGAATGTAATGGTTCTATATTTTAAAACATTTTTCGTACTTTCTTTAAGTCTGTAGAGAACTTACATGTCTTAGCAGATGTTTTAAGTTATATCCTTCATGTAGGTGAGTCTGCAAATGGACCGTTTAACTTAAATGGCTTTGTGGGAAGATAGATTTTGGTGTAGTTTTTAAAATATATAACTGTAGTTACTATAGTTTAGGCTCTTTCATTTTAAAAACAGTAATTATACCCAATATAAAGAAAGAAAAATAAACTCATTCAATTCATTGTAACATTTAGGGTTTCTGAGGTAGGGTTCTGGATGTATTTTTCTTTCTGCTTATGAAGGGTAGACAGTGGCAACACTGCTACAAAGAGGAAACTTCCTGGCTACAGACCAGATACAGTACATGGTGCCACATCATAAAATTCTTTTCTTATGTTTCTAAGTGATTTCAGTCCTAAGCAATTCCCCTTTTTATGTTCTGCTACATAGAAAGCTTGATCCTTTAGCTCATGACACTTCCTGGAAACAAGTTCCTGAGTTTTAATAAACTCTTGTTAGTTATTTTCTTTGTACATGATCCCCAAGAATTAAATTTCAATCTCTAAGTCACTATCTGAGAGAGGAACTCAGGTTAGTCCCTCTTCATTCCTATATAACAATGTTGCTAACACATTAATGATGAGATCTCCATCTGCCCCTCCCCCCAGTGTATCCTCTAGGGCCAATGTTCTACCTTTCTTCTCCTTTCTCCACTCCTTTGCTGCCCTCCCCCCAAATCTACCATCTTATATCTTCTGCATTGTATTCCCACTATAGTAAATCATCTTTGAAATGAAAATAAATGTGGAAGCATTCTTGTATTCACTGCTGAGGGGGAAAATTATTCTATCTCAGTGTATCTCACTTTGTAGACAAGCATTAAAACATTCTTTTTCATTATTATTAGAGTCAAAACACATAGTACAAACAGGTGCAAATGTGAACTTTCAGTTTCGGATTTTACTTATGTTTCGAGTTGCAAAAAGCAAAGCAAGTAATTCTGTACATTATAAATTCATTATACCTAAAATGGGGATTTTTTTGGCATGCTTGGATTTTATATTAAAAATATTTATCGCTGAAAATGATAGTAAAATTCATTTAATCTTATATCCATAGTTATATTTTTTAAAAGAATTACCTAAGGGAGAAAGAAAGAATTCCAGGAGATAATCCTTCTGGAAAAAATAATCCCTACAAACTTTAATATCATTTTAATCAGCAGTAGAATTTTTTTATAGGTAGAAGTGAGATAGACATAATATTTCCAGCCTAGCTTTTTAAAAGATTACTTTTTTGTAAATTCATTAAGTGAGAGCATTTGGTTAAAAGCATTAATATGTAAAAAACATCTTTTATAAATTTAACTTCAAATTAAGTATTACCATACAAGTAGTTAAGTTAGCAAATTAAAAAATGGAATTTAAAAGTACATGTATTATATTGACCAGACTAGAATAGCTATTAAATGTAAGTATATCAAAATTAACAGAAAACATCTTATACTCTGTCCAGATTTTATAATTTAACCTTCATTTATTTGTACTAGGTACTTACTATCTATTTATGAGGTTACTAAATAGTATTTGATAAGGAAGATAATTATCATTATGTTTAATTGCTTTATCTTTTAAATCTTCAAAGGCAGGCATTAGACACTGTATAGCAACTACAGGACAGAAGATTCACCATGTATGTTGAATCTAATTTTTCAGATATATCTGATGAAGCTAAAACTTTAAGATATTAAATTCTATTTTTTTAGAATAAAAAATGTGATCAAAATGATCTATTTAACTTTTAGGAGTAGTATACACAATCCTAGTCCTGATGCACTGACATTTCTAAAGACCTGATAGGCCATAGCTAAAACTTTTACAGTGTCGTGCTTATGAAAATAGTTTGACAACAAAAACTAAATTCTATATTTAATATTTTACCTTTATTCGGTGTGTGCATTGAGATTCTTTCTTTTCAAAAAGTTCTACAAAATATTGGGTCAGTGTGAATTAAACAGACAATTTCAGGATTTATCATCTTTTGAATTTTTTTGATCTTATTTGATTTGTTGATGTAGTTTAAAGTCTATCATTTCATTATTTGATTATTACCCACTATGATTAACTAAAACATGACACTTTTAGCATATTTCAATGCTTTCTTCTCTGGATAATGATGTTAAAGAACACCACTTAAAAAGTGATATTTTTGAAAATTAACAATAATTCTTTAGGTACCAGATTTTTCCTCTTCCTGTGTGTGTGTGTATGTGTGTGTATATATGAAGACTTGTTGAGTCATTGGGTGGTCTTTTAGGAGAAGGTCTATGGGTTGGCAAGCAGATCTTCTTAACAAGTTTCTGGAACCGTTAATGTTAATATGCTGAATATATCAGTATAAATGCAAACCTTACTTCCCCTCTGGATTATTATGCTTAACTAAATAAGTAAAAATAACAAATTTGGTTTTCAAAAAATGTACTGCTGTTTATTCTTGACCATTATTTATCTAAGAACTATTTAAACTCCATATAGGTTGTAAGATACAAAACTGGTTTTCACTTTGAGTTTTTCCCTTTCTCTTAAGTGCAAAACAGTCTCTTTTTACATAAGCCAAAAGGAAAATTCACACAGAGATATTAATAAGTTTACTAAAAAGAGCTGTTTAAGATCCATTGCAAACATTTCTTGTTTCCTTGTAAAGGATGAAATGTGTTGTCAACCTTTCTGAGTAGGTCTATTTTGGACTTAAGTTAAAATAATGGATTTATATTGCCTTTTATTCTCATTTACTCTTAAACCATAGCTTAAGAAAATGAATAGTTTTTCTTAATGCTTTTAAATTATTTTTATTTTCTCTTTTTTCTTTTTCTCAAAGGGTATCAGAGCCCTCTCAGACTATTGCATTGACTAATAAATGCTTCAGGCATTACAGAAAGATATTCCAACATTTGATAGGTGTGTATCATTCATATGACTATAGTCCCTATCCCAAATGAGTTTCTCATGACCTTCAATCATCATGGGCAAAGCCTCTTTGTAGGTGAGCGGAATAAAGCTCTGAGAAGTGGAAAAGTCAGGGCACAACTTAACAGTTTGGCTCTTGTTAAACATTATTACGCTGGTCTATTTGATAAATTCATTTTTCTAAATATAATAAATAATATTTTAACAATGTAACATTTTAGTCAATAAATCTTTAGGCATATTGTGTATGTGGTATATTTGTGAGGTAGAGACTGACATATACAGATAAATATGAAAAAAAGGAGTACTTGGGCCCCTTTGCTTCTGAAACACGAATATCATGTATAATAATTTGAGAAATATCTTGCTCTTTAAACATGTGTAAAGTGTTCTATTTGTTGGTTCATCATTGCATGTTTACAACCTTAACCGTAAGTATAATATTAGTGTGGAATTAAAAATAAGCCCATAAACACACACACACACACACACACACACACACACACACACACACATCCTTGTGGCATTGATGTCCTTCCACCCACTGCCTCTGAGCATTTTCACTTCTGCCCCCTATAGCCAGAATGATCTTCCTTCTAATTTCCACCTCCTGGTTTCCCTCCATTTCAACAACTCCTAGATAAAATCTTCCTGTCCCTAGGACATCTTTTCTGGGATTTTATAAGTTAGTGCCTTCTCTTTGTTGATTATCTCTGTTCGTATATGTTTTTTAACATATTATCTTGCCAATTAGACTGTGAACTCTAAGAACCTGGACTGACTTTTTACCTTTCTTTGTATGCCCCACATTAAAACAGTAGGTGCCTAATAAATACTAAGTGGCACAGTGGATAAAATGCTGAGACTAGATTCAAGAAAATTTTAGCTCAAATACAGCCTCAGATGGTGTTTGACCCTGGGCAAGTCACTTCATCTCTGTCTGCCTCAGTTTCCTCATCTGTTAAATGGGGATAATCACTATATAAATGTTAGCCATTGCTAATAATAATAATTTAAAGTGTCCACTATTAATACATTTCTATCATTAATTTTCATTTTATCTCCTGTGATTGTTTTTAAAGACAGAGGAATGAAAAAAAAATAGAGGTGAACGAGATCTCAGAGATCATTTAATACAACTTCATTTTTATAGATGAAGAAATTGAGGATGAAAAAGGTGAAATGACATGTTTGAAGATAAAAAGATGCAGATTCAATATTTAGACCAAGATCTAATTATTTCACAGCTAGTGTTTGTTTCCATTATACTATGATGCTCTGGCTTTTCCGTAATATGGCTTTCTTCCAAAGGTGAATATGCAGAGATGACCAGTATAGGTAATTGTCATTAGTCTTTGAGGCAAGGATATTATAGTAGCATTCACCCTTTAAGGAGGAGTAATTTAGTTATACTTCTAAAACTGGACTAGGTACTTGGTTTTTAAACATTCTTCAAGAAAACAAAATTTCTTCATTATTTAATTAAGCATTACTTACTTTCACAAAGTAAGAAGAAAGTAAGCCTATGGAAGAACAATTTTATCAAGAAAGTACAACACTATAGGAGAACCAAAAGTAGGAATAAAGTATAGTTCAATATTGTGAAAAACATTTATTGTTGAATGTGTTTTCAAACTAGATTTTTTGTATTGGGGGGGGCGGTCCAAAGCATGGAAAAACAATCTGTCTACCATGTACTTGCTATGGAATTTTAATCATGAAAAGTTTATGCAATATGAGTATTATTCTCCTTGTTATGGTATTTTAGTTACAATATTACATATTTCTAGTTTCTGTATTTTTTTTTACTTTTAGAACTTGTTAAATTACTGTATTACCAGAGATTATGTCTAATTTATTATTGTATGTCCAACAGTGCTTCTTTGTAGTACTTTCCACACAATAGGCACTCAATAAATATTTATTAAGTGAATGTATCCATAGGGAAAAGATTTGTGTTTTTAAACAGTTGTATAATAGTCAAGTCAAAATTTCTGACTTCTACAAAGTTATTAATACTTTTTTTGAGATAGATTTTTTTATTCAGTTAGAACTGCCAGTAGGAATTATTGCATTATTAATCTTTTCCTTTGTGTTACTGTTATTAAAAGTTGTTAATAACTTTTTAACTAAAAATATAAGTTAATTCATAAAAGTCAGAACGTGAATGCACTCCTAAAAATAGAAATGAAGGCTGATATTAGTATAAATGAAAGAATGAGTATCTCTGAACTTAAGACATTTTTTAACTATTTTCCAGTGTTTGATCACTCTTCTCTTGGTTTTTACTCTTTTCCCATTTCAGTTCATTTGTCATAAAAATTGGCATTTTAGATGTTTAGGCAATGATGATAAATCTTATTCTATTTATCCAATCTGAGTTTATTTCAACCTGGGTTGAAAGCATTTAAAAATCATTCTCATGCTGCTGAATTGATTTACTCTACTGTGTGCCCTGTGTTCAATCTCATTTTCCTATAATATATAATCTCTTTCAGAATGGACATGCCTGTAGTAAAAAAAAAATCCCAACATGGACAGCTCCCTACTCTGCAATCAAAGATTTCTCTAAAAGCTTTGAGTCACTAAAAGTAATTGTAATAATAATATTAATAATAAATCTGCATGAAGAGAGAGCCTACTAAGGCACAAGGGTTTTGAGAATTATTGCCATCTGCACTCTTCCCCTCTTAGTAGCCCCTTTCAAAGGTTATGATTAGTAGACAAATGACTGTTAATCACCAGGATTTTTTTTACTGCAGCTGCTTCAAGCATACTACTAATGTATTAAACAACTTTGTCTTCAGTTTTAAATTTGCATCATATGCTATATAAAATAGATTTTCATTGTAATTATGGCATCCAAAAGAATTCTTAGATATAATTTATTGAAACATATTAGATTTATATAGATTCTTCTCTGATGACATTGTTCCAATTGTTAAAATAATGTTGGAGTTGATCAACATATGATAAAAGATCATGGAATAAAGCTTTGTCTTTTTAAATGTAAGTAACATTGGCAATAGTCACATATGAGGAATATTCCAATTACTACATTTTCCATGCATTAAAATATCGGTATGCATCTCATATACAGTGATGGAGGCCTTAAGATATTTCCAAGATTAACACATAAACTAACCTGAAATTTTATACCTAATTAGATGTAGGTATAACCTTTTATCAAACTAATAATAAAACTGTTGGTTATAATTGGTTTTGTTTTGCATCAGATCATAAAATGATTGTCTTAGGATTCCAGATATAGTTTAAAGAAAATTCTTGAATGTAATTGTGTCAAACTTTTAAAGCTTAGATGAAATAAAGCAATCCTCATTTTTTAGGATCCTTTAAAAATACATTTGTATATGTAAAATAGGCCATGAAAGGTGCTTGGATGGTTTTCATCTTATTGGAAAGCACTCAATTAAAGTTGAGAACTTTCTATTCCAGGTCTTTTTTTTCCCCTACATTTTTTATTTGTTGTGCCAAGGTATCCATGTGCGTTTTTTTTTCTACTGTCATCTGGCTCATTCCCAGCAGATGCACACAATCTGTTCTGCTGTCACTAACAGGGTTCAGTTTATGAAAAGAATGTGTCAGAACATGCCACTATAGTCACTCTTACAGATTTTTTTAAAAGAGTAACTGAGAATATATGCATTGCCCTAGTTTCATTGTACTCAGTCCTAACAAGATTTCTAAGAAAGTTTTGTAATATTCATAAACTATGTGCTTTATTCCAAGCACACTTCTTAGCCAAGTTATTTACTTTCTTTTTTGAATAGTGACATTAAAATATTCAAACATAAATAGGCATAAACATAAGGGTGAATACATATTTTTAAAAAGTCATTCATAAGGTGTCAAATTAGAACCTTTTTTCTTATTAATAAGATTAATGACATTTTTATCCAACATAAAATTTGTAAAAAATACACTGTATACCATAGTATCAAATAAAATCTATGTCTATCACGTTAACTAATTACCAGTTTACCAGAAATTATTTAAAAAAACAACTCAGGGGTCAAGTTTAAATAGTCCTAATTTGGTTTATTGGTTTTGTATTTAATATTGGGGTCGTTTTGATCTTTGTCACAGTTAAGATAAATATATATTTAAGTATAATCTAAATGTCAGCATGAAGGAAATTTCAATAAAATTTTAAATCCCAAATTATCAAAACTTTTATACTTAACACTTGGTAAAATATTATGTAATAATTAGATGGGGGCATGGTATATTTTAAAGGTTTTTTTAAATACTGCTACCTATGTCCTTAATAATAAAACTTATAACTTTTGTTGCTTTCTTCAGACAGTAATTTCTCTAGCCCTCTTTTCCATAATAACAAAAAAGTCACCAACAATAGAAATTGTCATTCATTCCTTAAGTCAAAAACTGATTCCTAAGCATGAACATGCGCGCGCGCACGCACGCACACACACACACAAATATTTTAGATGTTTTAAGTAATTTGTTGCGTAAGCATATGTGACTAAGAATTCTCAAAAATTAGAAAATTAAATATAAAGACAGTCTGTGAATTTAAAAAAGAGTTAAGGAATAGTCGCACAATAAAATGAACAATGTTTCTACTAATTTAGTCAATTTTATGGTAAAATGCAATCCATTCCAATCTAATAACATGTATTAAATGCGTATGATTTGTAAGGCACTGGTATTAGTCACTGGAAATATGAAAACAAAAAATAAAAAATAATTCATTTCAAAGAGCAATATGATGGCATAAATAACATGTGTGTAGATAAGTAAATAGCAAATATTTGAAGAAGAAAAAGACGGCTCAAGAATGAGGGAAAGTTTCATGGAGAAGGTGGCACCTAAGATATATCTTGAGAGAGTTAAGGGTTATAAAAGGTGAGATTAAGGAGCAGGTGAATTCCAGACACAAGATAAAACCCGTGTCAAGGCACAGAAAAGGGTGACAATGCCAAATACAGGGAACAGCAAGTCTGTTAATTTGGCTATAATGAAGGGGAATGAGGTGAAATTAAATGAGTTTTCATATGTTAGTGCAATGGAAATTTACAGAATATATAAAAATGTACAATGTATCTAAAGATTTATGTATCTTATGACTTTCTCAATCTCATTTTGCATAATTCACTAGCATAAAAATAATCTATAGCTTGGAAATCTTCAGCCAAGGCATCATGATGGTTATAACAACTGCCAAATAATTTATGTGTAGCCTCATTAGTCAAATCTTATAAGATACTTTCCTGCTCTAAATTTCCATAATTCCAAATTATCCCTGAGAAGTTGGTCCAATATAATTCAAATGCCTTGAACCAGAGAGAAAGGAACAGACAAATCTGAACTATAATCACCGTAAAGTATATGAATGTGTTCTTTTAAATTATCTAATGGTGTTGGTCTAACACTAAATTGAGTTTTTTAAAATTCCTACTTCTTCAAAGAATATTCATAGAGATTAATGATTATTTAGAAAGAAGTAAAGAGTTTTTTGCTGAAGAATTTTTGAGTAGTGGGATTCTAATGAATTCTGTTATCTCATTTATGCTTAGTTATTACTTTAAAAGAAATTGAGAAATAATTTCATTGTGATTAGACTTCTAAAAAGGAGGAAAAAACTGCTTTAAAAACTGAAATTTTCCTGGTGCCCACAGGATATGAAGAGTGTGGGCATTTTCTCTTAAAAATACACTTCAGCACTTTGCCAGTGGCCTCAATTTCCGATGTGGAGGGGCCACCCTCCTCAGTGGTTGAGAGGTAATTCTTTCTCCATGTTAGCTTAGTCATAGGTCTTTCTTGAGCAAAGAATCTATTTTTGTAAATCTGCCCCCAAAATATGTATTATTTATAGAATATGTGATCCAGTAAAAAGATTCACTGCACATGTAATGATAGGTTGGACAGTAAGGACTAGTATATCCTTGGATAAACTTTCTTAGAGTATTTTAAAGATACATCCATTTGCAAGATACTTGCCTCTCTCAACTTGAGTTGACTAATTGGTTTCAATAGTTGATGCAATGGTGTTTGGACGTAGGTATGATTTATTATAAATAGATGTGAATTCCATATGTGAACAAAGGCATCATGCTTTGACATGTACTAAGTACCATAATACATTTTCTAGGGTAATTCTAACCATTTCTATAATTTTTAGAGTTTTTCTAATAATTCCAACATTATGAGTGCATACAATTTTCAAAACAGATTAAAGATATTAATTTTAAGCAGGTATTCCAGGGTCAAGAGGAGAGTAGGCATTTAGTAAGCAGAAAATCATTACATCTTTACTACATGTAATTATTTTAAGGAAAAAAAATAATTTTTTCATATGCTTGTGATTTTTCAAGAGTTTATTAGCATTCAGGAATTAAGCATACTTTTCAAAAAGTTGGTGGGCCAGATTATTAAAATTTTGTTATAACTATGAAGTTATAACATATATATGTATAGAAGCATATGCATATGCATGTTTACATACATTTACATGTATATAAATTTAAAGCTGGATGGAACTTAGAAATGATCAAGTCTAGAAACTCATTTTAAAGAGGAGATAACTCAGAAAATTAGGTGACTTTCCCAGGGTTAGAGTTAGTAAATATCTGCAGCAAGATCTGAACCCAACACTTCCAAATCTATTACTCTGTATTATTTTTATATTATATTATATTGCATTCAAAATAGAGATTTGTCATTTTTCATACCATAATATTAGCAATTTCAAATTGTCCTAATCATTCTTAACCTTTACTAGCTAGATAATACAACAGCTTTGTTTTGAGGTATATGTAACAACATCTTTGGCAGTGACTATCAATGAAATTGAACTTGAATTCTACAATTATAAAATAGAATTTGGTAAAGATATAAAACACTTCAGGATAATAAGCCCAAGCAGCTGTTTACCTCAGGAAGAGATTTTCCCCCTCCAGATTTTTAGGAATTTGCTTCTGATATCCACTTTGACTGTACACATTTAAGTTTAGAAAGCATAGAAATCAACTGAAGATATTAAATATTGACGTTTCCTAGAATGCTTTATCAAAAGTAGAAAAGGAACACCACATTCGGTAATTCAGTGAAGCAGAGGTTTTTTGTTTGTTTTTATTTTCAATTTCTGCATATGTCTTTAAAAAACTATTTGAAAGAGGAAAAAGATCATTTTTAGCTTTTAAAAAACAGGATTAACAATACGAACTTTCTTTTATCTGATAGTTTCCTTGTTTCTCAAAAAGAAAAGTGCTCAGTTTTAGACTATGAATGAAGACAGACTAGTTGGTTTTAGGTCAAATTGGTCTCAGATATTACAGAATAGTGAAATGAAATTAATATTCTTTACATGATGAACTTAATAGTTACCATGGACTTAACGTCATTGAATTCTTTTCCAAGCTTGCATAGAGTATTCTCATTACTGAAATGGATTCCAACTATTACTTAGAACAATTCCTTCATCCCTTCCTTTCTCTACCTTCCTACTTCTTTCTTTTTTGTTTTTCATTCTTTTCTTCTATCTTTTCTTTTCTTCTTTCTTTGCTTCATTCCTACTAACTCTATGTTAAATATTATGTTATATATTTTGGGAACGATTCAAACACAGATAAGACTCAGTCACTAATCAACTTAAATTAACATAACACCAAAATAATTTGTATATGCTATACAATATATGCAAAAATTATCATATTAGAATCATGAAATGTTTCAGAAATCATGTACTTTTCAAAATGTATCACAATAATTGATTAACTCTCATAGTTATTTTTTCCTCTACTTTCCTGTCTCTCAGGGACATGTCATAGGCAAATATTGTGTTTTACAAAATCATTTACTTGTCTGCTAATTTACTTCAATTGGTTTTTTATTGTTGTTGTTTCCAAAGCTAATGTAACCATTCTTTAGAAGTATGAATAAATTATAGCAACTACAATTTATGCTTTATGTCTTAAAAGAGGTATTTGTTCACTACCTATCTCTGTATTTTGAAATAATCACAAAAACCATAGGTGTCTGCTTTAAAGATCCATTAAATTTTGTACTCATGAATTATAATTTCCAATTTAACTCCAAATTTGAAGAGACTAAGTGCCTATAGAATCCTGGAATCTCAGATTAGGAGGAACATTGAATGGTATGCAATTCAATGTTCTTTCTGGCTCATTAATTCTCTCTATAATATTCCTGAGTGGTGATCCTTCCTTAACTTTAAAATAAGTACCTCCATTTCATCAGTATTCCTTTAAAAATTCTAAACCCAGAACTACACACAATATTCTGTAAGACAAGGTAAATTAATCTGTCTCTTGCTTATTTAATTAAGTTCAGCAAATTTAATAAACATGATATCCAACTTATGTCTTTATTATTTATATGTTTGGAGTGAGACTGGACAAAGGACAGTAGTGGTATACTATTTTCACATTAATATTAATATTTATTAAACTCATTATATATGGAACACTGTGATAAGAGATGTGAATTATAGCTAATGTATGAATTCATAGCTAAGAAAGGAATAAAAGCATAAAGTATTATTATTATTATTTCTATATACTATTACATAATAAATGGATTTAAGAGTTCCAAAACAGGGTACTATGTAAGGCTTGAGAGAGAAAGATGTTATCAATCTGAGGGAATCAAGGAAGGAATCATGGAGAAAGTCTTTGAGTTAGACTCTGAATTTCAGCATATGATGAGGAAGAGCAAGGATATTCCAGGTGTGGGGAATACTGTGAAGAAAGGGAAGAAGACAGGAGATCAGAGAACATATTCTGAGGAATTGAGAGTAATATCATTCATTCATAGTGTAGAGTGCATGGAGGAAGAAAAATGTTAGAGGTTATTGTAAATAAAGGCAAGTGATAAAAAGAGTCCTTAGTGGTGCTACCTCCTACTTGAGCCCTTTTCCAATCCCTCTAAATGCAGCCTCCTCTTTCCCATCCTGATATTACATATTTGCTCTATTGATATTTTGTATTTACATGTATACAATTCTTTCCTCCAAAAGGATGCAAACTCTCAGAGAGCATGGACAGTTGCATTTTTGTTTTTGTGTTTTGTATCCCAGCATAGTCCTTGGCACATGTTAACTTTTAATAAATTCTAATTGATCACTTGATAGTGAGAATTAAAAAGAAAGTATAGAAGTGAGAGATATGATGGAAGTGATACCAACAGAACTTGATTACTGATTACATATGAAAGATGAAAGACAGGGAAAAGCGAACAATAATCCTGAGAAACTTGAAGAGGAAGAGAATATAAAACTGTCAAGGACAATAAACAGAAATTCTTATATGGAATCATATCAGATTATAGATCAGACTATGTTCTTAAAGGTATCTCTCACCTATGCACATATATGACTATAATGTATTTATCCTTTTGTTTAATTTAGAGTAGTTGGCAAAAGACAAAATAAAGAGGAACAGAAAACTTATACTGAGTTTGTCACTATACTTGAACACATGGAAGTGAAATAAAGAAACATCTAGGGAAATAGGAAGATAGAACTAAGGAAAATCACATGCCAAGTCATTAGATACAGAAGTAACCCTGTACTAAAAACACTTTTGTCTACCTTGAGAAGTTTCCCTATCAACATGTCCTCTTCATTTGGGGGACAAGGCTCATTCCTTTCTCTGAAATTAAAAAGCACTTGTGTAAAGAGTTTTACTGTGTGCTAGTTCTTCAGTCAACACACATCTTTTTATGTTAACTAGGTGCCAGGCACTATGCTAATTACCAGGGGTATACAGAAAGGCAAAAAACACAATATCTTCTTTCAAAGAGTTCACATTTTAATGGAGGAGGCAATATGTGAATAGTTTTGTACCTACAGGAAAATAAAGTCTGAGTGGTGGTAATCGAATAGGGGAGGGAAATTGAGTCCCTCTATCTATTGGGCAAAGCAGCCTTCTGAAAAATATGAGTTTGACTACTCAACTTGATTATATAGTGCAACATTCCTGGAATTTCTAAGACCCTCTGAAGGAACAGAAAACAAGGGCCCCATCTTTTTTTCCCTGTCCAGAAAAAAATTGTCCACAAATCTGTCATGAATGTGAAGTTCCACAGGAAACCTAAGTCATAGGTGAGGTTAGAGAAATATGTTCAGGAGGTAGTTGTAGATGGACTCCCCCATTTGATTTAAAGAACCCTAAGCTAAACTCTCCCCCTCCATGCTTCTAGACGCAGCTGAAGGGAAAGATGTTATGATTCAATTATTCCTCTGCATTCTTCTATTTTGGCAAGGTTTTATAGAACAAATTATGAATGAAATAACAGATTATTAAACAGATTATTATAAGAATAACACATGTAGTTTAGGAAAATGTGGTGTAATAGAGAATAAACACTGGGTTTTAAAGACACATTTTTGATATAGTCAAGTCTAGATCAATTGATGACCATGTAATATTGGACAAGTTTTACCTTCTTCACATCTCAATTTCCCTATGTATAAAATGGCAATGAACTTGTTCACATTATTCACTTCTTAGGGTTGTAAAGAAAGATATACATATACATCTACACTATATAATAATAAATTATTATTGGCAGAAATATGCTTCAATATGAAAAAGATATGCAAGAAGAATGTCAGTAGTGGACATTCATTTAATATACACACACACATACACACACACACACATACACACACACACACACACCACTTCAGACATACTAGAGTGTTGGAAATTTTTTGGAAGAAAAATGGACTTTATAATGCTGTGTATATCATACAATCAGTTTAAAGAGAAATATGAGACAAAGCAGAACACATTCCTGTTGAAATAAAAAGGCAATGTTTTTTAAATCACATACTATGAATTTTAATTTCTGCTATGACATAAAATGACCCTGTAAACTTAGGTAAGTCTCTAAACTTTACTTTCTGCATACGTAAAATAGGTATAATGATTTTTAATACCTATATTATATTCTTTTGTGATGTACATGCTTTTAAAAACTTAAAATATTAAAACACTAATATTCTATTAATATAATAATAATACTTATAATAATAAGTATTAAAGTACTATATAAATTGAGTTTTATAAATTTTAAATTATTATTGTTATAGATCATACAAAATCAAAGCTACTGAATTAAAGTCCTTCTAATTTTTCACCTCTGCATCAACTTGGATGTGTATAAAATATCTAAAATGTAGAAGTTATGGCAATAAACCAGTGAAGTTGATTCTACAAGACATACAGGAAAATCTGCTTTTTACTTTGTAGTCACACCTTGTATATAAAGCCAAAAAAATGTAAATGAGGAAGTTTTATGGAAAACTAAAATGTATATGTTTAAGGTGGGAGACTAGGTAGTTATCCTCACTTTCCAATAAAACATTAGACTTCTGCATCTTAAAATATCTTCATCTCAACTATTAGGCCTCTTTTGTCTAAAAGCCAATTGCCCTTGCTTAAGATGGTATCAATATAAGAATATCTCTAATTACTAGAATCATGAATTAAATTACTTGTGACAGGTTGGTAAATTTGGTGTTACTTAAGTTGATTTTTCAGAAGTCATGCAATTTATTCTATTTGATGTTCATATAATACAACAACATTATAAATATAATCACAAAATTTTCTTGAATAATCTAAGTATACAGTATTGAAGTCTATTACTATACTGTTATACATTTACAAGTTAGTAAACATTAGTTGAGATATGTATCTTTAAAAGAAACTGGAAGGAGAGAGATTCTTTAAGTTCAACATGACTTTGTTCAGAATTGGTGATTTTTTTAAATGCAAACCCCAACCCCAGAAGATTCTGGATGCTGGCCCTGCAGAAAGGTGCCTTACTCATCAGAATTGCTAACTAACTAATACCTATGATATAATTTATAATACTACTAGTATAGTCATTGTGTAGTGGAAAAAGCACTGGATTTGGAATCAGAGGACCTTGGTTTGAATCTGGACCCAAAGCTATGTAATAATGACAGCAAACTTAACTCCTATGTGCCATAGCTTCTTCATCAGTAAAAGAATTGTGAAAGACTGTTTCTAAGATGATCTAGCACTATAAATTCTTTGAATGAGGGAAGTCATGAGGGGTGAATTATTTTTCTTACTCCATGAAGTAGCTATATTTTTATTATATTATTATTTATTTTATATACTTATTTATATTTTAAGTGAGAATTAACCTTTATCAAAATGGGAAAATTGGTAAATTTCAAGCATAAGTGTTTTTAAAGTAACTTTGTATTTATATACTGATATGGACCACACACACGCCAACATTTTTCCCCATAATAAGTCATTAGTGAACTATAAGAATTATAACTAAACACCTATTTATAATTTTGTTTCCATGGAATTAAAAACTTTCTATCACATTCTTTCATGTGGCACCTAATGGCTTTTGTAAGAAGCAACTAACAAAAGATAGATAGGGTATGCCAATAATGCTTTATATTTTTACAGTAGTTGGACAGTTTTCAAAGTCATTAGTAAGTTAATATTCTCAGCATGATAGTGAAGTAAGACACAAGAATTATAACTTCCTATTTGAAGATGAGGAAATTGAGAAGGGGATAATAATTTATTTTATTTATGTTGAAATTTTGTAATAGTAAAGGCATAAGATGAGCATCTTCCAGAGATATTTTTCTTTCTATAAGATCAATTACATCAGTTAAGTTTCTAAATTATTAGAGTATCTACAGATGAAGTAACAGGGAGCATGGAGAACTTTATAAATAAACTTTGCCTGAGATAGTTGGCATGACAGATCAAGATGTAGGCGGTACTGGAAAAGGACTTTAGCTTGGGCAGCAGCCCAGGACAACAGTTGCTAAATTCCTGAGATATATTGATAGAAAACTGTGTCTAAGAAAAGAAAGGGTAAAATCCCCTTTAAACTTGTAACTTGTCTTTTCCTCCACAAAGTGTGATCATTTAAATTCAAAGGGGGACTCAAAAGGACACCTTCTTTTGAGACAATTTCAAAACGTAGCACAATAAACTGGAAGGACTTAAAATACAGTTGTTCTGGGTTTGCTGTGGATCATTTGAATGTTCTGCATGGGGTGAAACCAATGCGTCTAGATTATGGTTGCCTGGCACTGCTATATAGATCAGCTGCTGCAGACTGAATTTGACAGTCCCAATGGTTTGTCATAGATGCACAGATATGACATAAGGCAATGCCTTGTAAAATTTCTTCAGTGTGGCATCTTTACATGAAAAAAAAAATTACCATTTCTTAAATTTGAAAGAAAAATCTTAATTTTAGTTCATGATCCTTTTGGAATGTCTATATGATACATAGCACGATATAAAGGAGAGAGAGAGAGAAAGAGTTGGAGGAGAATTAGGCAAAGTATTAACCTCTGGTATGAAACAATATCTAGTCATTGGTCCCTAATAATTAAAAGTTACCAAAAGAACTTTTCTTTTAGTTTAAAAAGATATACATAGTGGAGACTTGATTTCTTAGAGAAGTATGCTTCCATTCATGTTTGTTTGAAATGCTACCTTACATAAGACCAATGGTCTTCTCTCCTGACTCTCTCTTGTTTGATATTTTAAAATGTGTAAAATGTGTATGTTGGGGGGTAGGGAGGAAGAGAGAGAGAGAGAGAGAGAGAGAGAGAGAGAGAGAGAGAGAGAGAGAGAGAGAGAGAGAGAGAGAGAGAGAGAGAGAGAGAGAGAGAGAGAGAGAGACTCAGAAATTAGGTAACAGGTTTTATGCCTTAAAACAGCACAGTTATAATGCAGGTAAATGGTTTGATGGCCTGGCCTGGAATCAGGAAGATCTGAGTTCAGACTTGACCTTGGACACTTAAAGCTATATGATCCCAGAAAAGTCACTTAACCTCTATTTCCTCCAATTATAAAATAAGGATATTGATAGCATCTACCTCCAGGATTATTATGATCATCAAATAAGATTATAATTGTAAAACTCTTAGCATAGTTTCTGGTACATAGCAATGATTATAGAAATATTAACTATGTATCATTATTATTATATTGCAGGGCAGATGCCAATCTGTATTAGAAAATGAGTTTACTCACCAACTTTCCTGTATCAATGAAATCACAATGCTCAGTAATATACATGGTATATGTAAAATATTTTAGAACTAAATTTCAGTCCATAAGATCTGAGATCCCATCAGCCCCTTCACTGGCATGGGTCAAAAACCTTCAATTTTTCATTTTCTATATTATTTGTCCATTCATTTCCATCAATCCTTCATAGAGAGCCCATTCAGGACTTCCTGGAATTGCATACATATAAAAGTCAATGACTTTAGAGAAGAAGAAAAATGGTTTTAGATTTTAAAAGATTAATTTTAAAAGTCAACATTGATTTAGGAATTTCTTTTTGTAGTTGTCCTGTGTTTCCTAAAGGTCTTTCAGCAGAGATTCATTTGTGCTCTATTAAAGGAGAACAATCAAGTATGCTCCATGTGAACTTTGGGAGAATTACTACCTCCAAGAAGCATTACAACTGCATTATCATACAGCAGTTAATTTGTTACCAAATTTCTAAGTTATGGCATTTTTATCCATTTTGTCTAGCTAGCTAACTCTCTTTCTAGCTATCAACCTATATATTTTAATTTACAGTTAGATTGAGAAGGAAAAATGTATCTACTATATATATGTATATTTTTAAATAGATTCAAATGTGACATTTTAAAAATCTGACAAGTACAGAAATGATGCAGTGAGTCTAGACATTCAGTTATCATAATCTATTGAATTAGTAAAATTTTGTTCTTGACTTGGTTCTAGGAATAAAATCTCTCATGGAAAAGAATTATATATGTCAAAAATAAGCATAAATATATCAGGAAAGTACAAATATGGTCATATATTTTTGTATACTTACTTAAAACAGAATTCTAACTCTGAGCACAATTTCTAAATCTATAGAAATGCTTATTATGATCAGTTATTCCACATAATAAAATATTTTATACTTTATTATTGCTTTGCTGGATCTCTGTGTGTGAAAACTAGAAATTCCATTGATATGGATATTTCCTCTACTAAAGCAAATAATCTCTCTATACATTTTTGTCCTAGGTGAGCCTTGTACAAGTTATTCCATAAAGCCATCCAAAACAAAGTTATTGAAAAAAACTAGGTTTCCCCCTTGTTTGATATATTTGGAGAGGGAATATGAAACCAATATAATACTTGTATTAATACTTTTCATTTTTGCAATTTAACCAATTTTATTTTGCTGTTATTTCATGGCTTTGGCCATCTTTTTTACTGTTTTTTTCCCATTCAAATCCATTTTTTTAAAACTTATTTTCTACATAATGAATAAAAAGGATATTTTCATGAATGGCATTACCTAAACACAGTGGCAGTATTAAATGCTGACATAGTTCATCTACAAAGAGTCTTTTAAACCTGTATCTTAAAACAAATATTTTTTTTAAATGAGGGTTTTTGGGTACAGACAGGTGGTTCAGTGGATTGAGAGTCAGGACTAGCAATGGAAGGTCCTGCGTTCAAACTTGGCTTTAGTCACTTCCTAGCTTCGTGATTGTGGGCAAGTCACTTTATCCCCATTGCCTAACTCTTGCTGCTTTTCTGCCCTGGAGTCAATGTAAGTTGGAAGGTAAGAGTTTAAAGAAAAATGAGGCTCTACTCTATTAACAGAGATATACATATAGAGATAGCTTTAATACATTATATATATATATATACACAATATATATATAATTGTGCAAACAAGTGTTTTATTTATTCAAATTTATTCTGACCCCCAAAGCTAAAATTTTGTTAAATTTCTAAAGATAATTTATAGATGTCCCCTCCCTTCTTCACTCCCTCCCTCTTCAATTCCCAACTTTTCCATTACTATAGAGGGTATTGCCACCAGCCAGTCAACCAAGCTCTCAACCTGTTTCATCTTCAAATCTGTATTCATATTTACCTTGCATATTCAGTCTGCTGCTAAACCTTGTCACCTTCACAACACCTACTATATATGTTGCCTACTTTCTGCTCACAGTCACCATCTTAGTACAGGGGCTCATCACCTCTCTTGCAATAGCATTCTTTTCTTTAACCCTTTCTTTCTGCTTACTATTTACTAACAACTCTAAGATAGAAGGGCAAGAGCTAGCAAATGGAGTTTAGCAAATGGCCTTGCCCAGAGTCTCACAGGAAGTGTCTGAGATCAAACTTGGACCTGGGTTCTCTCAACTCCATGGCTGATGCTCTATCTACTGAGCCACCTAGATGCCCCTATATTCCTGCATACTTGTCAGTATTCCTCCTTCAAGTCTTTGTCCATCCCAATCCACCCTCCACTCAGCTACCAAAATGACTGTCATGAGGTCCAAGTCTAGCCTCTTAGCTCTCTAATCAAAACACTCAAATGGCTTCCTAGAACCTCCAGAGTCAGTAAAATACTCTGTTGGGCACTTAAACCCTTTAAAACTGCTCCTTTCCTATCTTTTCAGGCATGTTACACTTTGCTGACAGTGGAAGCTATGGCTCAATGGACAGAATACTGGGACTAGAGTCAGGAAAACCTGAGTTCAAATTTGACTTTAGGCACATCCTTAGCTGTTTGACCCTGGGCAAGTCAGATAGCCTCTGATTATCTCACAAAAGGGTCTACCACCACTGGATCCACTGGAGAATGAAAAAGGCAAACCACTTCAGTATCTTTACCGAGTAAATATCATGGTTAGCAATGGTCCACGAGGTGACAAAGAATTAGACACAACTGAACAATTCTTTGCCGTATCTGAGTTCTAATATGTTTATTTTATAGTATGCCCTACCTAATCCCTCACTTCTAGCACTTTCATTTCTGACATTACCTTTCATTTGCTTTCAATATATCTTTCACATTTGTAGTTTCAAGCCTGTTGTTCCCTGAACTCCTCACCCCATTAGAATGAGAGGTCCTTGAAGGCAGGATCAAGGGGTCTTTTTTGCCTTTTTTGTATCTCCAGAGCCTAATAAGTGATAAGCACTTTTAAAAATCCTTATAGATTGACTTTCTGTCTGACTTTCTACATCTCCAAATTCTGCCCATTCTTTTCGGTCTTACCAAAGTCTCATTTCTTTCCTATGGAATTCACATCAGGGTTCACACCAATCTCTTCTTGCTCATCCTCTGTGTACTTATTGTCAGGAGTTGACATGGTGCCACTTAATAATGGTCTTATATTGCCCTCTAATTGTTTCCTGAATGTAAGCATTTGTTTACCTAACTCGAAGTAAGCTTCTTAGGATCATTGGATTTAGAGATAGAAGGACCTCAAAGGTGCCAAGCTGTTCCTTTTATAGATGAAGAAACTGGTATCTGACTTATCCAGAGTCATACACATGGGGGCAGAATCAGAATTTTAACATACTGCCTCTGACTCCAAATCTAGTATTATTTTGCTAGACCATCCTTCTTAAAAAGTATTAATTACCCCTATATTACAAATGAGGGGCCAGGTTAAGGAAGTTAAGTAACTTATCCATGTTCATAAAGGTACTAAATGTTCAGGCTGGGATTTGAACTGACAACTTCTGGCTCCAAGTCAAGGGCTCTCTGTACTATACTATGTCACCTTACTATTTTTGTAGGTATATTTTTGTATTCTCTTGGCATCTAGCCTTTTTAGTGGCCAGACCTAGGATTATGTAGGAAATTCTTGGTGAATAAAGTCATTCCTATGGTAATAACGAATTGCTTGAGACACTAACCATGAAGTTAAGTGACTTAACCAAATCTATTGTAGCCAGTATGTGTCAGAGGCAACTGGGTGGCTCATTAGATAGAGTGCCAGACTTGGAGTCAAGAGGACATGATTTCAAATCCACCCTTAGACACTTACTAGCTCTATGACCCTGGGCAAGTCACTTAACCCTGTCTGCCTCAGTTTCCTTATCTGTAAGTTGAGCTGGAGAAAGAATGGCAAGCCACTCCTCTATCTTTGCCAAGAAAATTCAAAACGGGGTCACAAAGAGTCAGGCACAACTGAAACAACTGATCAAAAAGGATCATAGATAGCAGTTGAACCTGGGTTTTCCCAGTTCTCAGCCTTCTTTCCAATTCTGTTTCTATCTTGTATAAAACCAGTTATATAGCTGGTCTTCAATAAAGTCATTTTGTCCAGCATAAAAATTGATCTTGTCTTAGAAGTTTGTTTGTAAGGTAATTAATTGCTAGCCAATCAGATTATATGTTCCCTTAGAAATAATGTTGTAGGGTTGTTGGGTCTCCAAGCTGGTCAACCAACATCTATTCACTTCATGATACACCTGAAATACTATTCCTTTATCATTTTTTTCTTTCAAGAATGTTCAGCTATCCTTTTGCAAAACTAAGACTTATTATATAATTTAGGTAATAATGGGCAATTAACTGACCTTCTCTAAGGCTGCGTAAAATTAGAAATCAATTCCTATAGTACCTACCTCTCAGGATTGTCATGGGAATCAAATGTGTGTAAAGCATTTGGCAAACCTTAAAGCGCCTTGTGAGTGTCAGTCCTAATTATTATTACTTATATTGCCTAGCAACTTACAGCCCTAGTTGTGAGGCAAATGGTTTGGAAATCATAAAATATTACATGACTAATACAGCCAATTAAGCAAAACAGAAACATTTAAAGAAAAAAAATCATTTATTTTAAATGCTGGTGTTTGATGAAAATCAAGTTTAATTAGAGAAGAATTAATAAGTAATTTGAAATAAGGGGGAAACAAGAAAATATCAAAGTTGGACTTCCTGACACTTTGGGAGAGAGACTCCTAGATCAAGAACTGGAAAGGGCTTTTAAAGCCATTTGGCCCAAAACTCTAATTTTATAGAGGAATAAACTGAGGTCCAGGGAGGGTACTTATCCAAAATCACACAGGTAGCTAACAAAGGTAGCTTTCTTTTTCCTTTGATAAAAGATTAAAAGAACAGGATCTCCTGCTTATCAGCTGAGATTACCACTTTTTTTTTTAACTAACAAATGGAATTGAGATTTTCTTTGAGATAACTAGACCAGAGAAGAAAGAGGAAGGTGACTGAAGAATGTTTTGTATTTCTAACAAAGAGATGGAGAGAAATATATTTAATTGAGGTATGAAAAATGGAAAAAGGAGGAAAGTATTTAAAATGGTACATAATCCCATTAAGGAGAAGAAAGGAGAGAATAGAGAAGAGAAATGAAGTGAAATAACAACTGTCTTGCAGGCCACTACGTGGCATCATCATACAGTTTGGTGACTTCAATATTTATAAGTAGATGATAGAAGTATGCAATCTCTTTGTACAGTGAAGTCTACTGACTGGAATCAAGGAAACTGAATTTAAATCACACCTCTAGGGGGCAGCTGGGTAGCTCAGTGTGCTGAGAGCTAGGCCTAGAGATGGGAGGTCCTAGGTTCAAATCCGGCCTCAGATACTTCCCAGCTGTGTGACCCTGGGCAAGTCACTTGACCCCCATTGCCTAGCCCTTACCACTCTTCTGCCTTGGAGCCAATACACAGTATTGACTCCAAGACGGAAGGTAAGGGTTTAAAAAATAAATAAATAAATAAATCACACCTCTAATAATTATTGTACATGTGAACCTTGGACAAGTCACAATCTCTCTGGGCCTCAGTTTACTCATCTGTAAAATAAGGGTATTAGATTGGGTGGCCTTTATTATTCGATTAAAGAACGAGTTAAATTCATTTAAATTCAATGACAAATTTTTATGAACTTCCTGGTTTTTTAAGCCCTGAGTTTAGATTTTCTATACACCTGTTAAAAGAAATGTTTAACACGTGTGTGGCTTTCAGAAGTGTGCAGCTTTTAAAATGGATGAATGAGTAAATGAACAAAATTTAAAAACTGATAAATAAATGCAACTCAACTGAGAAAAATATTAAAGAGTAATTTTACCTCAGTAGTAATTTTACACCACGCTGTAGTGAATAAATGGCTAGCCTAAGAATCAGAAAGAACTGGGTTCAAGTCCTGCTTATTACAATTGTATAATGATGAAAATCACATTTTTTTTAGTGACTCAAAACAATCATCAATTGTGATGAATTCCATGGGAATTACTTATCTGTATCAAAGAAGGGGGTTTCCATCCTGAGGGCTTCTTTACACTAATAAAATCAAAGCATACCAAAAAAAAAAAAAGCACAAGACATATAAATATCAATAGGAAAATAAATTTTGAGCTCTTTTATCCTGAAGAAACATTTTTTTCTGGTAAATGAATGTTAAATTATCATCAAAACATGGATTTAATTAATAATCCCTCATGACTTATTTACAAGAAATCTAACCAAAGTTTCATTCCTTTATTACATAAAGAATAGATAAAATTCAGACAAGTCTGTCAGAACAATTCATGCATTTAATTTCCACAGGATATTGGAAGGTAAACGACCAAGCCAAAAAAAAAATCTCTCTGAGGTTTCTATCATCACATCCTCAACCAATTTTACCAGATTTAAAAGTTTGATATTGGAATTGTGGCTCTTCAGCTAAAGCATCTGCTTTCTAAGATATTTGTGTATGTGTATGTGTGTGTAGATATATATGTGTCTGTGCTGTAGTTGAAGGTAAATCTTTTCCAGAAATGAACAATAGTATTCATTCTTGTGGGGCATTTTCTCTATGCATTATTTCCACTGATGAATTTTACTCTGATGAATTTTACTTGTTATAATAAAATAGTCACACAATCTCTACTACAATACCCTTGGCATGTCTCATTACTTTCTGTGATATGGAATTCCAGTGTTGATACTTATCTTATGAAAATTACTACCTTGATTTTATAATTCTTCTGCCCTCATGCCTCACCATAGGAAAAGGATTTCTCCATTTTAAATAATTCCTCCAGGTCTGCAGAAATAGACAACAGTTGGCTCCATGACACCTAATCTATTTGTCATATAAGGCACAGTCTTATTAATAGTATTCCTCTTTGATTATAAAATTAGATTTCTTTAAAAATTGTGACTTCATTAAATGCAATAGATTAATATGTTTGACTTTGTTTTTATTATGAACTGCCCTGAGACAGAAAAGTAATGTTTTTGTAATTGACAAAATATAAGAGAAAGAAAATAATTATGATTGGTTGGGAGGTGTACCTTTTAAAATACTTGTTATACAAACCTTAACCCTGATTTATTCTAATATTCTATTAATCTCACATTGTGTGTATATTAATGCATTTGAATGATTATGGTTTTTATTTATTTTAAAGATGTTGAATAATTAAGCAAATAAGTTTTTAGAAGTCAGATTTATCATTTAAAAAAAACTTCATTAATATTTTTGTTCACATTTTCTATGGCAGCATTTTCACTACAGTCATGTATGGATTATTTAGGAATTTACAAAAATAATTGTTTTTCTACACATCTTATAGCTAAAATGACTAATCATTTTGTTGCATGTTGATAATTCAGTATATGGCAACAAAGGTCAAGGGAAGATGAATTTAAATTAGCCACTTTTCTTATTTGTATAGACTTTGTAAAAGGGATGGGTTGAGAAAGTGGCTAAAATGAGTGGCATTTTGATTATTCATGGATTTTATTCATACATTCAATTTCCCATTGGCAAGGCAATTAAGAGGTTATTATTACTACATTATTAATGGTCAGTATTTTTTGAATGTCAACATTAGTCTAGGGAAAAGGCAAAATTACCCCCTATTTCATCAGTATTCATCAAGAAGACATTAACTCATATCTAAGATCTTTTATAGGCACATAGAATCATATAATTTTAAAGTTATAGGGTTCTGAGATCATCCAATAACAATAAATCATATTTCACTCTAATAATAGTAATGAAATACATTTCTAGATATATATATAAATATAGATAGATATAAAGATTAATACATAGAATATTTATTAAGCATTTACTGCGTGCCAGATATTCAACTAAGAACTGGAGATATAAACATAAGGAAAGGAGACTGTCCCTGCCCTCAAGGAAATTATATTTTAATAGGGTAAGACAACACATAAAGGGGAGCAAGATGGGAGACTAAGTTGTATAGGGCATTAGCATGGAAGGGAGTGATATTAAAGACAAGATACCAGCAGAATAAGGCAAATGGACACTAATCAAAGTCAAGGGTCTAGGTCACCAATGAGTGGAATTTGGAGGTGATTGTCAAGTAGATGAAAAGATCAGGGGGGAAGTAGTTATTAAGTGCCTACTTGATACCAGATGTTATACTAAGCATTTTAAAAATATTATCTCTTTTTATCCTTACGATGGCGTTGTGAGGCATGTGCTAGTATTATCCATATTTTAAAGTTGAGGAAACTGAGAATTTAAATATCTTGCCTAGGGTCACTCAGCTAGTAAATGTCAGAGGCTGAATATGAACTTAGGTCTTCATTCTAGGCCCAGTGTTCCATCTGCTGTGCTTCCTAGCCAGTTTAAAAACAAACTTAAGAAAACTTGTTCATAAAATCTTAAACGTTTTGCTTTAGCAGTACCCTGAGACAAGCATGTTTTCTCTCTTTTCCCATTCCACTTAGTAAATTCCCTGAAGCCAAAGCCATTGACAAATTACTCCATCATACCCATAAATCAAGAACTATTGTTATATCCATTGATCTAGCCCAATATTCCTAAGGTCAACATTCTTATCCTTCTTAATTATCCTGGTTCAGGGAGGAAATACTATTAAAATGAAAATTTCTAAATTTAAAAAAAAGCTTTACCAACTCTAGAAAATACCACACTTATGTTTATCAATATTTGTACAACCAAGAATATGGATATTTCTTTGGTGTTTATTTTAAGAAAAGATGATTCATAAAATTCAATCTTATGAAAGTTTTCTATTATTGCAATTGTTTCCTATATTTCTCTATTTTTACTTTTGTTATTATTATTATTACTTTCCTGAGGAATATGTTACCAACTAGAGAGGATAAGGAAAATTTTAGGGAGAAAATGTTATTTCACCTGGACTTGAAAGGATGAGCAGGACTCTAGAGGATAGAGACCCAAGAAAGGTACAACATGGAAAAAACTCCAAACTAAAGTAACACAAATGAAGGCAGAGTTAAGAAAGCATGGAGTCTGTACCAAGGGCAATGAATAGCCAAGTTTATCTAAGGGTAGAGAAAATGTAGCATTTGGGGAAACTGGAGAGATAGGATAGCAACAACTGTGGAGAGCTTTGAATGACAGAACAGAGTTCAAACTTCACTTAGTAGGCAGTACAGAGCTATGGAAGGGTTTTAGACAGAGGGGTGAAATGACTAGATCTGACATAAAGAAAATTATTAATCTGGAAGAGGTACAAAAATGATAGACAAAGAGATTGTCTTTTGCCTCTTTTCATATTCCCAGTGCTTAAGGCACAGTGCCTGGCACATAGTAGGCACTCAATAAATATTTATTGATTGATTGTTGATTTATTTATTGAAGGAAGATTGGATTGAGAGACTATCTTAAGAATTCAAGTTAGTAGAATATACTAACAGTTATTTTTGTTGTTGTTCATTCATTTCAGTTGTGTCTGACTCTTTGTAACCTCATTTGGGTACTTCATGGCAAAGATACTGGGATGGTTTGGAATTTCTTCTCTAGCTCATTTTACAGATGAGTAACTGAGGTAAAAAAAAAAGTTAAATGACTTGCCCAGGTTCACATAGCTAATTAGTGCCTGAGGCTGGATTTGAACTCACAAAGATGAGTGTTGTTGACTCCAAGATAAATGCACTACCAACTTGTACCACCTAGCTGCCCTATTATGTAATATTATAATGATGTACATTTAAACAGGAGGATGGCATGACCAGACCTCTGCTTTTGAAATATTACTTTGGCAGCTATGGAGTTAGGTTGATGGTTGGATGTTATCCTTTATCTTAGACAAGGACAAATATGGCATCACTGTATGTCCAACTGTGTAGCCCATCAGACCAATTTAAGTTTGGAAGGCTCTGCCACAAGTCAAGTACAAATAGCCCAAATGAACATTTGTGATGGAGATGAACCAGAGAGAGAAGAGACTTCAGCCAGACATATCATTTAGGAGGCTATTCTAGTAGTCTATAGAGCAGATCATGATCTGAATGGTGGCAATGCTAGCAGAAAAAAGGGAACTGACTAATTTATTATTTAAGAAACAAGTTCGTTGCCCTTCTTTTGTAAATAAGACATATTTTCTGCCAACTTCTGTGCATCTGGCTCTTACCCACATGATTTTGGAAATTTGTTCTAAATTCTAAAAGGTGTTTGAACCCTTGAGAATTTGTTGGTAATGCTCTTAACCTTCAAAGTGAGGTGACTTGGAATCAAACAAAATTAAAAACTTGTTAAAGGACAGTTTTCAACACTGGAATATATTTCTAGATGTTTTTCAAAATGGAAGTGTCTTCTGCATTATCATCAGAGAAAACACTTCCAAATGGCAGCTTTTCTATTTACCATTGATACATTTTGTATTAACATCTTCCTCTAAATTTATTTCTTTTTTTCTATTATAGTCAGCCATGCTAATGAAATAGCCATTTCATTTTTTCTTTGGCTGTTTAATACAACCCAGTGAAATCCAAAAAGGATTGGAGGTATCTTGCAAAATTTGAATGCATCTAAAATAAGAACAATTATAAATAAAAATATTTTTAATTTAAGGAGCAAAATCATCTTAAAATACAGAAATTCATTGACCAACCTTTCTTTGGAGTCTTAAAAGATAATATTGAGGATTTTTATTTTATTCAAAGTAATTGGTTTATATAATGTATGTCAATCAACACTGTTTAGAGGTGACATGGAAGGATTATTTTTAAGGTTGTTCAACCTCTTGGTTGAGATCCAAACTTTTTTTTAAATGTTGATTGTAAATGAGAAAGAATTTTTTCCCCTTGAGTTATAATTGACTGAAATACTTTACAGTACCAACTGACTGCTCCAAAGTGAGAAATCATAGCTGTTGAATTTTATAAACTAATTATATTCCTTTTCTGACCATTCTCTCAATATTTAAAAGGTCAAATGCATCAATGGGTCCAATTGTCTACAGGTGGTAAAATCATGTTTTATAAATTATGGATGATTCAAATAGGAAAGGTAGAAATATTCCCTAAACATCACTATTATGCATAAGTATGTATTGGATAGAAATTTTGGGCCCAGTAGGCTTTCAAGGTCTTTGCAACATAATCCTGGATGGCTTTAAAAGTAAAGATTGCTATTCAGATAATAATGACTGATATTTATAAACAACTTCATAGTTTGCAAAGTAATTTACATACATTATATCATTTGAACTCCTATAGTAATACTATGAGGTAGGTACTGTAGATATCATGACCCCTATTTTATTAATAAGAATATCGACACTGAAAAGTTCAGTGACTTGCCCGTAGTCACATCACTAGTTAATTGTCACAGTAATATTTTAACTCAACCCTTTCTGACTCTAAGACTAACCTTCTATCTTTTTTCCCAGACTTATTAAACTGAGAATTAAGGAAGTAATAATATGTGCTCTGCTAAAACTATTTGTCATCACAAATTCCTTGAATAGTCAATTATGATAATCTAGTTGCTTTTTTATTCCCTTACCTTTCTTAGCACCTTTTATTGTCCATCGGCATTTCCACCAAAGTAGGGGAAATGAGATGAAATTCAAATCGAGTCTATTATACTATAAATTCATAGCTGTGGTAAAAAATTTAAAAACACTGTTAACTCAACTAAAATAATAATAGTAGCAGCTAAAATATATAGCATTTTAAGGTTTTCTAAGAGCTTTATAAATTTTTTATCCTCACAACAACTCTGGAAGATAAGTGCTATTATCATCTATGATGAGGAAACTGAGGCAAAGGGGTTAAGTAACTTGTCCAGAATTCCACATCAAGTAAGTGTGTGAGGCTAGATTTGGACTCATGTCTTCTTGACTCCAGGTCTGGTATTCTATCCACTACATACCAATTTATATTATCCTTGAATATCAAATTTATATTACATGACCTCCCTTCTTCTCCTTGTTGGAAGTAATTAGCTGTCTTAAAGTACTTTGAATATACTATATTGTTGGTTTCAAATGATATCATTTAAATCTGTAACATATTTTGAGTTATTTATAATTGATATAATGATTATACTCAACTTTAACTGATAGAAACATTTTGGCTAATCTTTTATGGCTAAAATTGGTATAGAAAGTGTTAGTATACATATATATATAACACTAATCAGATAAATAATACTTTTGTTATTAAAACTGTGGATTTATATACCAAATGCTGTTTTCAGAATCTATTTTTTATAGTAATCTTTACTTTTTATAATTTTCACCTTTTATAATTTTATTTAGGTGTTCTTTTAAAATAATATTATAGACCAAGAGGATTTGTATTTTGTTTTGTTTTATTTTTTTATAAATGAGTTAAGAAAGAAGTGGGACTAGAGGAAATTGATATGGAGATCTGAAGCTATACACAGCCCTTTTTAAAATCTTCATCTAATAATAACACTCCAAAATATTCTTCAGGTCAGCTGATATATGGGCGGAGTAGTTGCTTTTTTCAAATCTTTTTCTCTACCCTTTCATCTTTAGTGGTATTTTTGATACATTATAATAAGTAAAAGAAAAAGAAAATTAGATAATAGTATCTCTAATTCTAAATGGAATTTTTTTTTACCATCTGATTCTCTAGACAGTTGTTTAATTTATTGTTAATTGTTAAGACCTTAAACTGAGATCTAGGAAGAATGTGGTAAATTTTTAATATTGATGTCCATAATGAGCTAGTTTTATAGTGGCATCCTAGAATATAATTTATTCTTTTAATTTATGATTTATTCTACTTAAATATATAATTGGAAAGAAGCTATGTTAATCTATTTTTTATTCAAAGTACATAAATATGTCTGCTACACTTTAGGAACTAGATGTATTCAGAAGCCAATATTCATATACAACTCACATTTGTTCTGTGGATGATGAATAATATTGATAAATGAAAGCAACAGATCTGCAATAGTGCTTAACTATTGAACACTAAATCATTCTGTTACTAAGTGTGTTCCAAAGAAATTTTCTAAATAAAAAATGTCATTCATACATTTAAAAATATTTATATGAATTTTCAGTAATATAAGCAAATGTGCATTTGTAAGAAAATTCATAATGCAATCACTAATAATACTAAGATTTTTAGTACTGCCTTCAAATGATGCAGTTTTTAGGTTGGAGAAGAATATTTAGGACCTCTTCTCTGCCAAGATTTGCGTTCTACTCATTTGGCAGAATTAAAATAGAAAAGTGGAAGAATACAACTCTCCTATGTGTATTTTGGAAAACTCATTCACTCACCTCAATTTGTCAGTGTGCATTAAGAGGTTGGCCATTATGCAGTAGAGAAGGAGGAAGAAGGCAGCTTTAACTCAAGAGACTGACATATGCTTCACATGGCTGTTAACAGAAACTGACAGTGACCTTGGCAACATTACAGGATAATCTTCTTGTAAGGATAAACTCTTTTTGAATGATTTTCTGTAATATGTTAAGTACAAAAAAAAGCTTCTCCTTTAACATTGTCCTCAGATCTTTTCTTCTTAATTTCCTTTCATCCAAAAGAAATGTTTTGAAAATGATCATCACAAACTTTCCATTTCCTTACTTCTCCCTATAACCATTACAGATTATCTTGGGGCACTCACTCATTGTTAGAATTTAGTATAATGGTCTGTTTTTTGTCTTGCAACAGACAGTATTTACATGAGACCAGAATAGTTTCAATAACATATGGCTGATTTTTACTCATAGCATAAAAACTTTACTTATATTTTCTCATTTAAAAGTTTGGAAAGCACAGGCAGAGAAGTAAAGTCAGACTACTGAATAGTTATCATGAATAGATAATTCTAATATGATTATTCATTAGGTGCTAATAGACATAATATTCATTTTCATCTAAAATATTTTATGTAGAAAAAAGGAGAATCTAATAATGGGGATTTTTCCTGCACTTTTTATTCAAATAATGATAAATATAATTTCCTCAAGTAATTTAGCTTCTTACACATCGACTATCTACAGAGTATAGAACACATGGATATATGAAGGAAGAAAATCATAACACAAAAAAAAATTATCACCATAAGATCAGATGTTTTTGTCATTTTAGATTGAATGATGGTTATTACTCCTCAAAAAAAAAAAAAAACTACCTTTGATCCTTGTTTACCAGTTGATCCTTTTCTTCTCTTTCAGTCTAGTTAGATTCAAAACTGGATAAATGATCGGATGCAAAGATTACTAATTAATGAAATTGATGTCAACAAGGAGAGAGGTTTCATGTGTAATGCCCAAGGAATCTGTCTTTGGCACTGTGGTTTTCAAAACTTTTAGCAATTTCATGTAGGCAGAGATGGCATATGTATTGAATTCATAGATGGTACAGAACTAGGAAGAAGAGCTAACATTTCTGTTAACAGAAACAAGATACAAAAGGGTATCAATTGTCTAAAAGAATGGCCAGAATCTCATGAGATGAAATTCAAGAGATATAAAAATATATCAAGAGATATAAATGTAAAGCCTCACATTTGGATATAAAACCCACCTTATTAGTTTAAGATGGGGGAGGTTAATACAAATTTAGACTGCCATAAGGTGTGTCTGGAATAAACAAAAATAATGCTACTTTATTCATTTAGTCCTCATTTATAATATTTCCAATTCTGAGCACTTCATTTTAGGAAGGCAATTGGTAAGCTGGTGTGTATCAATAAGAAGGCAACCATGATAGTAAAGAGACTGGAAATTCTGCCATATGGTTAAAGAGTTTTTTAACTTGAGTGACAAACACGATAGCCATCTCCAAATGTTTTAAGAATTGTCATATGAAAAGAACTTAGACTTATATTTCTTGGCTGCAAAAGACTGAGGTAAGAGCTATGGGTTAAAGTGTAAGAGAGGAAGATTTTGGCTCATTATAAACAAAAATAACAATTAAGAAGAAGGGAGAGATCTGCAAATAAAGATTATATGTCCCTTATTATGGGACAAGTGATGGCTGGATGGATGTTGACTTGTTATGGGGCTTATAGAAGGAATTCCTATTCAGGAAGGATTTGTTCTAGGTATAAGTCCTTTTAACTCTATGACTTTGTAATTCTTTGTCAGATAACTAAAAAGAGTCTGTAGTTATTCTTTCTGACACTTTAACACTCTAACACTCAACTACTCTCTGTCTTGAGTTCCTTATCCCAAATTCCAAATACCTATAGGACATCTCTTTTGGATGTCCTGCTGGCACCTCAAACTCAATATATCCAAAATTGTCAAACTCACCATTTTCTCACAATGATATTTTTCTTTTTGACATCCCTGTTTGTTAAAAAAAATCATTTCCTAGACACCTAGGAAGGAATCATTACCTAGAAAATGAAGCAATGCCCCTTCCCTTTCTCCAAGTTCCACTAATTGTTGTCAAATCAATTCTATTCCCATAATCTCTCACATTTGTATAAATATAGCAATGTACACTTGATTCTAATTCAAATGTCTTAAATCTATTACTTGGTTATAAATTCTTATTATAAATTCTGTTTCCTAATTGTATTTTTAATTGTATTTTTATTTTTTTATTTTATTATATTTAATTGTATTTTTAATCTCCCTTAATTCAGCCATGCCATCCTGAAACCATATCTCATCTGATCTTGGAAGCTAAAGAGGGCCAGGCTTAGTTAGTACTTGGAAGGGAGAACATTTAGCAATACCATAGACTGTAGGCTTTAGAAGTAGCATAGTATTAAATAGTGTTGTTACTATTTTTGTTCATTTTTTCAGTCAGGTCTAACTCTTTGTGACCCCATCTTGGGTTTTCTAGATACCAGAAAGATACTAGCGTGGTTTACCATTTCCTTCTCTGATTCATTAGACATATGAGGACACTGAAGCAAATGGGGTTAAGTGACTTGCCCGGAGTCACACTCTGGGCAAAATATAATGTCTAAGGGCAGATTTGAATTCATGAAGCTGATTTTACTTGACTCCAGGCGAGATACTCTATTCACGGTACTACCTAGTCCCCGTTTCAAAGCCAAATAGACTTGTGTTCATGTCCTGCTTCTGACACATATTAATTATATGACCTTGGGGAAATTATTAGGCTTCTCGATTTGGGTAACTCTCTAAGACAAGAAGTTGTAGGGATGGTAGAGTCCTGCATTTGGTAGAAAGAGTTTTCTAATATATATATAACACTATCCCTATCTTCTTTACTGTGCCTCATATAATTTTTTAACATGTTGAAGTAGGTACTACATAGATTTGTGTTTAATAAAAGTTTTCATAATAACTAAGACAGGAACTGTTCCTCTGATCCCTTAGACCTGGTTACTGTTTCATTTTTGTCTTTCTGTTACTCCCTCCTCCCTAGTACAGTATCTTTTAAGCCACAGATTAATAATAAATGTTAGCTGAATTGAATAAGTTTTAGTAAGCAGGTACAAAGCAAATATTTTGCTCTTCCATAAAAATTAATCTTTATATCTAGAAAGAGTTTTGTAGTTGGTTTTCAAAAGTGCTTTCATCTCTATTTACTTTATGAACCTCGAGGTTACTGTTACACACGTACAGTTCCTTTTTATAAAAAAAATAGTATCAAAACTATAATAAAAACAAAATGTACCAATTTACTAACTAGGTAGGCATGTGTAGTAAAATCTAGGTCACTTTCATTCTTATTTGCTTATATTTCTCAATATAATGGGGTACAATGATCTTTGCCATTATAAATTTCTAATATACTAGAACACCCATCTCTATACTCAGTATAAAGGTAGAAATACAATACCTTTGAAAATTTTATAAATATTAGTTTATTTCAAAAAGGAAAGATACAGATTTTTATCACTGACTATAAATTTCAAAAAAGTCTGTTTTGGAAACAAATAACAGTGTTTTGAAGCTCAGCCTTGGAAAGAGAATTTGTCCTTGAAGTTATTGTAAATAAAATATTCTTAAGTGTAGAATCAAATCAGAGGTAATTTTAAGCCTCCTGAGATTCTTGAATTTCAAGTGTTTTTGATAAGTTTGACCAAATTTTCAAAGGATGAAGTGGAAAAAGCAAAAAGCAAATGATTAAAAAAATCCCTCCACTACATTATTTTATTAATTAACTTTGGAATTTTGTTTTTTCATATGTAAGTCTGCAAGATATGTGCACATTCAACACAAGTTGATTCCAACTTAAATGAGTTTGAAACTTGACATTTTTAAACAACTCTAATGCTAAAGCTGTCTTTGAGTCAGATTATGATCACACATGAAAACTGAAAGGAATAAGCATTTTGTTTTAAAGGACTAAGATTTTTAATTACATATCTAGTGTCTTCTTGCACAAACTCATTAATGCTTTGTTGCTAAAATTCTAGATTATCAGTTTTCCAAATTTGCCTTCTTGAAAAGTCTGTAGTCTGAGAGAGAATAGTCTACACTGACCATTATCTGGAGCATGGGAATTATTTAATTCAATTTTATAGGTTATAGTTTGATGTTGAATCATAAACTTTTAGAACTAGAATTAATTATCAAAGTAATTTGTCTGATCCCTTCATTAGTACAACAATTTTTTGTTACACATGACTGAATGACATGTAGAGAAGGAATTTCAGAAAGCAAAAAAATGTATTGCAAATATACACACATACATATATGTGTAGTTATATAATATGTAATATCTTCATAACAGTTGGTCCTTATATTCTTTTTTGCTATGGATTTCAGGGTAAAATTAAGAATAACATGAATATTTCTTAACTCATCAATAATACCTGGTTGGTATATATTTGGGCATTCTAGTGGCACCTCAAAATAATTTCAAAAATTAAACTAATTTTATTACCCTCTAAAACCTGCCCCTTCTCCCAATTTTTCTCTTTCTTTTGATGGTATTAACATACTTCTAGTCACTCAGGCTGATTTGGGATAAAGGAAGCAGAGAGAAATCTAGTCATGCTAAATATTATGTTTCAAAGAATGAAGTAGTAATTTAGAACAGAGAATTGAAAGAAATAGATAACATAGGAAAATAAGTGATGCTAGAAAAATACTTCATAAAAAACTAAATAATCTAAATTTATTGAGAAATTTTGGAGGTGAAGAAAGATGGAGAGAAAGTAAAAAGAGTTATACAATTTCAAATGGGAAAAGGCTAATCCTAAAAACTACAGTTAAGTAAACTTGGACACTTGAAAAAATCTTGCACAATAGCAGGGAAAGGAAGGAGAGAGAAAGCATGGGGTTGAGGGGAATGTAAGTGTAAACACTTTGACAAAACCCATGGTATAAGTTAAAATTATAATAGGTCCATAGGAACATTTTGATCCTTGACAGCAAAACAAATATGGAAAATCAAAAATAAAAAACTGGACCTTAGAATTACAATGTTGACATTGTAAGATGAATGATTTTGCCTTTGATACTTATCAATGAATTAGTGTTGTACAAATAAAAAGAAAAAATGTAGAATTATAGAAAATAACAAGTTGGTCAGAGTTTACAAGGTGTTGTTGCCATTGTTCAGTCATGTCCAATTCTTCATGACCCCATTTGGGTTTTTATTGACAAAGATACTGGAGTGGTTTGCCATTTCCTTATTCAGTTCATTTCACAGATGAGGAAATTGAATAACTGAAGCCAGATTTTAACTCACGAAGATGAATCTTTCTGAGTCCAGGCACACTATCTACTGAAGCACCAAACTGCCCTTCAAGGTGGTACTACACTTTAAAGAGTAAAATATAGGATTTGATTCATTAATAACACTATAAGAAGGAATATGAGACAAACTGTTCCTGGTAATACACTTTCTAGAATATTCCAGCCTATTCTAGATTTCATCATTAAAGAGGGTAAAATGAGGAAAAGTCAACTGAAACCCAAAAAGGGTGATTAAGGGATAAGGAAAAAACAATAAGGGAAATGTTTTAAAAATTATAAAACTTGACTTTGGATGCATTTTTTCTTTTAGTCTTCTGTAGCCTAAGGGTCTCCTCTGAAACATGCTATCACTAACTATTGTGCTTGTTTTTCTCATTAAGGACAAAAAAAATAAGAATAAGCTTACCTCATTACGGGATGGATTAGATAGTTAAAAAAGAGTTCTCCCAGAGTGAAAGTTGTGAGATTTCATTATGGGCTTGTAAGGGACTATATGTCATTTCCTTTGATAGAGATGCTTAAAAACAAAGATTAGTTAAATTCAGGGTGGGAATGATATTAATGCAGTATATCTGAAAGAAGGGACAAATTTTATAATTTTTCCAACCCCTCTACAAAAGTGTTTGTTTAAAACAATTTCTTATTCTTTTTGAGGTGTCAGAAAATATCTTTCTCTAAAAGTTTTGTTTTAAGATTATTAATAACCCTTACAAGCCCATTCTGAATGTCAAACCCCAAATTATTTATGTAACACTTGACATCTTTAAGTCTTTTATGCCAGTTAATTTTCTCCATAAGAGTTTTGTGGCATTGCATAACTGTACTTATTTACTAATGGGGGGGTAAAGTTTCTGGGTAAGTCTCACCCATAATTTATTAAGACATATGGTACTGTAATTCACCATTAGTCAGTATTATTTAGCTCACTCTGAAAATTTCAATTATCAGGTGTGAATCTAGACATTTTTAGTGTCTAACAATGATATACAGAGTTATTGTGAATAATTTCTATGTAATTCAATTCAATAAGCATTTATTGTTTACTGTAAGCAAAGTGACATAATAGATATTAAGGAAAAAAGGCAAAATGAAAAAGTCTCTATGTTTGAGGAGCTTAATTTGGGATTGGGGGGGGAGAAAGGGAAAAAGAGAATGAAATATTTATATAGTAAGTAAACGCCAGATAAATGGCAAATGGGAAAGAGTAGCAGCAACAGCAGCAACTAAAACCAGAAAAAACCCTTCTGTAATAAAGTGGCATCTAATCTAAGCCTTGAAGGAACAAAAGAATTCTAAGAGCTAGAGTTAAGTGAAAGCATTTCCAGAACCCCAACAAGTTCTGACTATAGCAAGTATGATTTGCTAATGACAAAGCATTATTGCATCAATTTGAATTATGGTTAGTATTATGATGGTCTCTCCAGGATTGTATTATTTATTCCATGAGCTGCTAGGTATTTGATGGAATGCTATTGAGTTTCTTGCGCATGGAGAATATTTTACTTTGGCAGGTTGTTCTCACTGCTAAGAGTATTCTTATTAAATTAGTAACCTCAGATGATTCCTTGTTCACTAAGAATCCTTTTTGAGGGTGTGGCAAATACCATTTGTGGCTTTCATACTACTCTGCTACATGGTGGATTAAAATGAACAGTAAGCATTCCAAATTGAACTCAGTGGTTGAAATGAGTAGGATACTATCTGTTATCTCCATGGGATTTTCTGTACTGACTCAATCCACCACTCTCTTTAAAAAAAATAATAATTGTAACAGAGAAGCATGTGATGTCTCATACAGCGGAAGGCAGAAAAACCTAATATATGCTTGTAATACTCTAGATTGTAATTTCCTCACATTGCATTAGCTCTGAATTTTTAAAGCTACATAATAAGCTGTGAAAATAATTACTTCTACAGACTATGTCACAAAAATTCACTCTTAAAGCTGGAAATTAATTTTTCTTAAAAGATGTCAATTGGTTTTCTCCAAGAAATTTAAATACCATGCAATCATTAGATTTTTCTAACAAATCTGCTTCGTATTAAGCAAAAAACAAACAAACAAAAGGCCAACCATTCCATGGATCAGTGTTATATATAAGAATGAGAGTAATGATTAATCTACAATTCCACTGATTTAGGCAACTGCTATTGGGTGCTGGTTGAGTTTCTTCTCCGCAATTTATAGTCTTAGCTACCTAAGAGTATTTAAAGGTTTAGTGATTCTATTGAGGTAAACTGATAGCACTGATAAGGGTGAGGATGAAGATAATTTCATATCTGCAATAAACACAAGCACTTCTTGCTGTCTTTCTGGGCCAGGCAGGTGTCCAGACTAAACTCTACCAAACTAAGTAGGTATGATAATAATACTGTTTGTGACATGGCATATATATATATATATATATATATATATATATATATATATATCAGAAGCAGGATTTGAACCCTGTGTCTTCCTGGCTTCCAGGTTAACTTTGTTGAAGAGCTAGGCCACATTGTCCTTCAAGCACTATGATATGGTTTAGTCTGAAGAAAAAAATAAATGTTAAAAATCCTCTTATGGAAACCAAGTCTAACCTGGAAGAAAATTTGAATTTATTTCACAGAAAGTCATATTATTAGACAAATGTAATTTGGTGGAGTTTAGTCTGTAATTCTACCTGACCCTGAAAGATAATTAGGTATTTGAATTTATTGCAAACATGGTATCATCATTATCGTCATCATCATCATCATCATCAATTCTGTCTTTCATAAAGAAAGGTGATCCTGTGGGGAGAAGCACTTTGAGTTATTTTTTTCAGTATTATCAATGCATCATTGCTAATCCATTCACACTCACCTTTTGTGAATAGCAGACTGTGCAAGAGACTACTTGGTTATTAGGTGAGCAGTTAAGCATTAACATAGAGTCTGTCCAGTTCAGATTTCACCCTGATTTACTACTTGCTGAAGGTAAATAATTTATGGCAAGAGAAACCAGAAGATGGCAGATGAGCAAAGAATACCCTTTAAGAATAAACTACTTCAATTACATTGGAGAAATCAGAACCCCATAATTTCTGCTTGACATTTCATTTTTGAAGTCCTCCTTTGTAAGTGTCTTGACAGTACTGAGGATGATTTTATTGCTAAGTATCTGGCCTTAGTTAGTACATGCAAGTTACATAATGTAATATCTAGTCATTGTGTAAATGTCTTCATTTCATGGAAAATTCTTAGTGGATGCTATGATTTGACAAGTAAAGGGAACAACTTTTTTGGGGGGAAACAGTACTTTTATGCAATTGGATAAGATTTTCAGTTAATTTTGTATTTTTGTAAGACTGTGGCACTTTTTAGGTAACCAATGACTTTGTTTTTTTTTTCATTTTTGGACTTAATTAATGAATGGATTTAGAGCAAGAAAGGAATTTTGTAATTATGGAGTTCAACCTCTTTAATTTACAAAGGTACAGATAAGAAAACCGAGGCTCAGAAATTAGCCCAAGATCACAGAACTAGTTAGTTGGTGGCAAAGAGATTTGTCTAGATTTCCAGTACTCTGATTTTTAGTTAATCATTCTTTTGTTATAGCCTCTTATTATCGTGAGCTTTGAAAATGAAAAGAGGGGTTCTTAACCTTTTAACCTAAAATCCATAAACTGGTATATAAATATGTATGTGTGTCTTGCTCCTATATTTATATAAATAACTATTTTAATATAGTTGGTTTCTTTTATAAACTCATGTATTTTATTTTATATATTTTGAGACATTATTCTGAGAAGAGGTCCCATAGGCTTCATCAGACTGCCAAGAAGGTCTGCTTAATAATTCCTGTTCCAAGTGCTAATTATAACTATATATGCATATATATTTACTTTATATATTTGAATGTTCATCTGTTTTCATATTTACATTACTTTGTGAAATCAATTCCTACAGATATTCATAATGTTTTACAGCTTACTGACAGTATATCTTAGTTTGGGTATTATAGCAAGCTAGCCTATTCATCAAAAAAAGGTCAATCAGTCAACAGACGTGATTTCCTTTCATTATTCACACTGGGGCCATGAAGGCCTACAAAGAGAAAAATGAATAAGTTTCCTTCTCACCTGTGTTTTTCATTAGCTTCTGGAGAAGCTCCAGAAATTGTTAATATCTGATTAAGATAAATATTAATAGATTTTTAAAAATTCATGATATTTCATTTTTTGTGTCCTAATAGTGTGGCCTACCTAGAGAAGTGGTTGTTATAACAGAGTCTGTAAGCTTGTTTTAAAAAATAATTTAAAAGTAAATTTCAACATAATTGATTTCCTTTGTGGTTCTATGTGTACTTTATTTTATGCACTTAAAAACAATATTCTGGAAATAGGTGAATAACCTTTAGATTGTGAGAGAGATCCATGACATAAAAATGTAGAGATTTTATGACTTTTATTTCAAGATTTTCAAGTATAGTCAACTCTACATCTGAATTGGGTCAGGATTTTGCAACATTTTTCTTGCCAGGGTCCCAAAACTACTGGCAAAAAACACATTCTTAGTGGAGAAGTAGCTAGAGTCAGTGTTTTGGGGGGATAAAGAAATCCTGGTGTTGATCTCTTTTTTCCTCTTCCTCTCAGTCCTAACTACAAATAGCAAACACACATATGCAGGAAAACATGGACCCACAGTAACTGATCACAAATCAGCACAGCACATGAATGCCAATCAATCAACCAATCATCAAGCAATTATTAAGTACTAGGCCCTGTGAATGGGGAGAAAGATAGAAATTGGACCTTTGATTTCACTGATATGGGAAACGTCCAGAAGAAATTCCATCTAACAATACAGATTAGTGCCTCGTTTGCAACTTTTAATCTTACATAGTCGACTAGTAGTATTAAAGTCTTGGGTTATAGTTGAGGCTAGGTATACAAGACAAAAAATTAAATAATTATTTTAAGAAAGAAAAATTCTATTGACCAGATAATATATGCATCATAATTATATACAAAACTTATACAAAAATAAATGCAAGGTAAATTTGGAGATGTACTTGCAAGTAGGAGATGCAGAACAAGGTCTTATGTGATGGTGGACTATTCTTCGCAAGAATTCTACAAGTGTAAAAGTTAAAATTAAATCTCAATAATAATATTATATTCTCAAAGATTTATTAATGATCATTAGAAATCAAGGAATAAAGAAGATACAAAATAAAGACCACGGGCCCATGGCTGATTAGCTATTTTTAGCCATCCCCACTCACCACCATCACTGCTGATTCTACATCAGAGAGGAGGAGCCTCCAAAGCCCACACCCTTTATCCTCTATCTACAGGAAGTACATAATGACAGGAAGTCAGTGGACTCTTAGGATATGTAGTTCTTTTTTAGGGTAAGAGATTTTCAATCATACACAAAGCAGATATGTGAAGGGAGACAAGTAGTATGTCATATGTGAGGAGCAGCAAAAAGTTCAGTTTCAGTGGACCACAAAGTTTTTGTAGGTTGATAAATATAATAGTGGGCAGTTAAGTGACACAATGGAGAGAGCAGAAGGAATGAAGTCCGGAAGATGAATTCAAATCCAGACTCAGACACTTAATAAATATGTGACCCTGAGCAAGTCACTTAACTGTTTGCCTCAGTTTCCTCATCTGTTAAATGAGAGGAGAAGGAAATGGCAAATCACTCTAATATCTTGGCCAAGAAAAACCCAAATGGAACCACTAAGAGTCAGATACAACAGAACACCAAGAATGTATAATAAGCCTTGAAAGATAGGTTGGACAGAGATTGTAAATTACTTTAAATGCCAAATAGGGACTTGTATTAGTAAGCCACTGCAACTTGCTGAAGAGTAATGATATCCTAAGGTTTTTGCTTTATGAATATCACTTTCAGGGGACAACTGGGTGACTCAGTGGATTGAGAACCAAGCCTAGAGATGGGAGATCCTAGGTTCAAATCTGGCCTCAGACACTTCCTAGCTGTGTGACCCTAGGCAAGTCACTTAAACCCCTTTAACCTAGCCCTTACTGCTTTTCTGCCTTAACACCAATATACAGTATTAATTCTAAGACAGAAGGTAAGGGTGTAAAAAAAAAAGCATATCACTTTTGCAGCTATATAGATAATGGACTGGAGGGAATGAGACTTGAGACATGGAATCCAATTATGAAGTGTTTGCAATAATTCAGGCAAGAGATAAAGAAAGCCTGAGTTGAGTGGTGTGCTCCTGTGAGTGGAGAGAAAAGGAAGGAAAGATGAGATGTATAGCAAGGAGTAGGAATCCAGCCATTAGTTACTGCTGCTTAATCATTCCCAATAACCTCACCTGGCTCCTCCATCATTTTATCACTCTTCCTAAAGAACCTTTTAAAAATCCACAGAAAATACTAGAAGCTTATCATTCCAGACTAATCACACACTTCTATTATTCACTCTATGTTCCAGACAAATTTATCTACTTGCTTTTTCCCTATGCACAATATTCCGATCCTGTGCCACATGCAGGCTACCCCATTGTACCTACAATACTCTTATTCCTCACCTGTGCCTTGTAAAATTCCATCCTTGAAAGCATATCTGAGGCACTCCCTTTTCCCAGAGGTCTTTAGGAATCTCCCAAATTATCCATGCTCTCCATGGAGCTCTCTTGTCTTAACTTTGGGATAGTGATTATACATTTATCCATGTGAGGTAGCTTATGATAACTCCAGCATAATCTCAAAAACAGAAATTTTGGACTTGGTGTTGTTTACCCAGCAAATAATGGCAGTAGTTGGTTTATAGCAGATTCTAAATAAATGTTGGAGGACTTGAGTCGAATTGAAATGAATTGGTGTTTGAACACACATGGCCTAAGGGGAAAAGTTTTAGATCTGGAATCACAGGAGTATTTAGTAGCATTGTCTTCTTAGGGCAGATAGGTGGCACAGTGAATATTGCACCTGGTCTGGAGTCAGGACGATCTGGGCTCAAATCCAGTCACAGACACTATATGACTCTATGCAAGTCACTTAATCCTATTTACCTCAGTTTCCTCATTTCTGAATTGAGCTGGAGAAGGAAATGGCAAACCACTCCAGTATCTTTGCCAAGAAAAAACCCAATTGGAGTCATGAAGAGCTGGATGTAATTGAAAAAGACAGAGTAACAACAGTGCAGTAACCTCTTAGGAAAAGTCTCCAGAAACCTTACACAATTCTTGCATGAAGTTTGCTTCATCTATTTTACCTGCATCTACTTCTTTTCCCTTCTGTGTTGACTCAGCTTGTTTGAACCCAATTGGTAACTTGGGCTTTTCTTGGTAAAGATACTGTCGTGGTTTGCCATTTCCATCTTCATCTTATTTAACAGATGAGGAAAATGAGTCAAATGGGGTTAAGTTCTTTGTTCAGGGTCACACAACCATTAAGTGTCTGAGGCCAGACTTGAATCCAAGTCTTTCCTGGCTCCAGGTTCAGTATTCTATCCATCAGGTCAACTGGCTGTACCATTTTGGTAACTAAAAAAAAGATGCTAGTGTGATGGGCAAATGGTTATAAATTCCGAGATTACAGGCAATGTGAAGTAATTGAAAATGAAGGGGAAGATAATCATTTATTAAGCACTATGTATCAGCACTATACTAAGTACTTTACAAACATTATCTAATTGGATCCACACAACAATCCTGAGGTAAGGGCCATTAATATCTCATTTTATAGTTAAGAGATATAGATGTCAAGTGACTTTCCCAGGGGTCATATAGCTTAAAAGGATCTGATCCAGATTTGAACTCAGGTCTACCTGACCCTAGACACAACACTCCATCCACTCAGAATACATGACTTCATATTCTAGGGCTATGCCTTATTTGTCTGACTTAGGTGTTTCCTCTCTTTAGACCCCAGTTTCCTCATCATAGGTACTGAATGGGATCCAGAAGCTCTCCTTTCTCTTAATCCTAGGATGTCTTGAGGTTATATCTTCCAGACCCTGCTTCTGCACAATTTTTGCTCAATGTTCTATTTCCCCATCTTACTAATTCAACTATACTCCTCTCCACAGGACTGACATGGGAGAGGGGGGAGAAGGAAAGTGACTTTTAAGAATACTTTCCCTCTTTCCCTCACTAGTAAATATATTCTTTACTTTCAACCAGGTAATACTAGACTCTATGACCTCACACTTTCTATTAGAAAGCAAATGAAGCTAAGGAATTAAGAAGCAAAAAAGGTGGAGTAAGGTTGAGCATGTAGAGAATAAACATGTATTTCCATTCTGAGTACAGTCATCCTTGGGATTAGAGGGATGAAATGGATGACCTCTAAGAATCATATTACCGTGATAAGGAAGAAGAGAAGAGTGTAATACTGGTTATCACTGATTAGATAAAGGAAAAGTACTGTACAGTGAGGTTTTTATATAATAAAGCTTCTTTCAAAGTACATGGAGAAAAATATTGAATGCTAATGGTTTAAAATTTTACTTCTTGTAAGATCTTTGCTTAGTTCTTCCTGCCAATTGTAGAATAAAACAGATTTAACATTAAATGAATCTAGTTAAATTGCAAATTATTTCTCTCTTTTCTGTTTTATTTTTAATGGTATAATTATGTTCACGGTATTAAAATGATTTGGAGTCAGTATTTTATTTTCTCAAGAACTTCACTAGAAAGAATTAAATATACACCATCAATATTTTTTTGAGAAAGAGGAAATCTATAACCATTCATCTTTAAACTGAAATGTTTTTGAATTAGAAATTTTCAGGGAAAAATGGAGAAAAAATTTACTTGCCCTGGTTTTGCATTGGCAATTTTATTTTATACTTTTATAAAATACATTTTATGGTAACTTGATTTTTTAATTTTAAAGTCTTACTAAAATATTTTCCTCCTTAAAATGCTATGGTGTTAAATGCATTGGTATTACTAGGCTAGTTCTTCTGACTATTCAGTACAAACTGGAAATTAATCTATTTGGCTTGAGGCTTAGGAGTTTACTCTCATTAATCGGAGATGTCCAAAGATATGTGAATATTTCAGCGATAGTGAAGCCTTGGGATTTTCAACTATATGCTGAGATCTTAATCAAAAATGTTGCTGATTGCTTGGGACTTAGGACCCCTGAGAGGCAAAAAAAAAAAAATCAACATAACCTGAAGACTATTTAAGTTACATTAATAATTGTCATAAGACTTTCATTTGCTAATAGTATGAAATAGTTGGTTTTGCTTTAGAGTTGCTTTTCTCTTTTTTATAGAAAAAGTATATTCATTTTGAGATTTTTAATATTTACATAGTGATATTAATATCACAATGTTAAGAAATTATTGTTATTAAAATATATATTTCTATACTACTATTGCCACCAGTAGTCATTTCCTGTTTAAAATTCCACACATTTAAGGGTAGGGATAGCTTAGATTAGAATGATATCATTATAGCTATTGCTTATACTTATCACCTTCAGGATCAAACTCAAACTCCTCTCTTTTTTAGTGTTCAAAGCTCTTCATGACTTTCTCATCCCCTGAAATTTCCAGTCTTCTTATACATTATCCCCTGCCACATACTATTTGACCTAATGACACTGGCCTCTTTCCTGTTCTGAGAACAAGGGACTCTATTTCTCCCATCCAGGAATTTTTCTTTGACTTTCTCATCCTTAGCATTTTCTCCTTCGTAATTTCTTCCTCCTGGCTTCCCTTGTTTCCTTCAAGTGCCAACTACAGTACCATTTTCTGCATGAAGCCTTTTTTTAATGCCTCGGTTCTAATACCTTCCCTGTTTTAACTATTTCCTATTTATCACATATATATATATATATATATATATATATATATATATATATATATATATATATATAGTTTGTATAAATTTGTTTTCTCTTTGTTTCTTGTGAGTTCCTTGAAGGCAGGGACAGGGACTGGCTTTTGCTCTCTTTGTAGCCCCAGAGCTTAGCCCAGTGCCTGATGCATAGTAGGTCCTTAACAAATGCTTGTTGACTGACTAATCACTGTCAACACTGGTGCAAAACATTCCTTAGGTTTTCTTTGTTTACATAACCATTAAGCAGAAAACAAGTTTAAAAACCTCCTGAATTCCTTGTTGTTTTATTAGTCTTGCTTTTAAAAAAAATAAGTATTTCATTTTACACTCTGATGGCTATTTAGGGGCTAGATAACAATAATCTGTGTCAGGGATAGAGAGGGACTGGACCTAGGATTACAAAAGTGAAGGGGAATTCTTCAGTGACATTATACCTGCTACCAATTCAAGTGAGCAACTTTTAGGTCTTCAAGAATTGCCCAGAATAGTTGAGAAGGTTAAATTACTTCCTCAGGAGCATCGTGTATAGATAGATAGATAGATAGATAGATAGATAGATAGATAGATAGATAGATAGATAGATAGATAGATAGATAGATAGATAGATAGATATCAGAAGTGGGACTAGAACTAAGGTCTTCTGAGTATCCACTGCTAGGCAGCCAAAAGACTTAGAGGATAGAGCCCTGAACCTGGAGTCAAGAAGACCTGAGTTCAGATCCAAGCTCAGATAATTCCTGGGTTATCATTCAACCTCTATTTGCATTCATCCGCTGGAGAAGGAAATAACAGAGCTCTCCAGTATCTTTGCCAAGAAAATCTATGGCCAGCATCAGCATGCTAAACCTAGGGTCACAAAGAGTCAGACAACCGAACAACACCAAACAACTCTATTCACTAAGTCTCTCGGTAGTACGTCAGACATAGTACAATTAATAGTTACATAATTTAATAGCAAGAACTCCCAAAATCTAAAATGAAATGCTTTAAGAGAAAATAATATCAATAATTGCATTTGTATAGTGCTTAACAACAGAGCATTTTCATAGATATTATCTTATTTGGTCCTCAGAAGAGGGTTTTTTTCATAGTATCTGTTTTTAATTTGAAGAAACCAAAACCCATAGAGTGTCTGAGATTTGCCATGGTAACATGGTTTGTAAATGAAGGAGCCAGGATTAGGATCAATTTCTGATGCCTCATCCAATGTACTTTTTCACTATTTGTCATTTATTATGTAGAGAAAAATAATCATCATCACTTTAACTGTACTAAAGTCTAGACTGAGATTTCTTTTTACAAATGTATACTTGGGACTTGGGGGGATTGGGAAAGGAGCATATTAAATAAAGACCATTAAAAAACAACAATGATTTTAAAGTAAAATACCTATTTTCGAAACTCCTTATGAAATATATTTGTATTTAAAATAATCTTATTACCATGTATATTCGAACCATTAAAAACATTATACTGACCCTCACTCCTAAAAATGCACCCTACAAGGTACAGGAAGGAATATATCAAGTGCCTGAGTACTTATTTGTATTGCCCTAGTTGTGTGTTTGGAGTTAGGGTGCCTGGGACTACAAGGCCTCCGCACTGGACATTTTGCCCAGATAAAGATAGAGTGGCTATAGATTTTAGAGGAATGATTTGACAACAGAGTGTATCCTGAAGGCCATCCAGCTCACAATGAAGGTCTGTATTTTAAAATAGATCTATAACAAAGTAACTACAGAATTTTGGCAGGGTTTTAAACTATTTATAGCACTCAAGTAAGGCATAGTAAAATGTGCTACAGTACCCAAGTTCTCCTTTGCTGTAACCCCAAACCTAAAAGAAATACTATAATTATCTTTTTTCAGCTGTTTTTAAAGAAAAATCATAGTAGCCATTATCAGTTTAACCATACTAAAGCCCAGGCTGAGATTTCTTTTTAAAATGCATAGTTTTGATTTTTCAACAGCTGCATTGGGTCTTTAATCATATATTATCTTTATGGAGCCTTTTCCTAACATATGTTAATTGGCTGTTTTCTGTGACAAATTATGAGCTCTTACTTTGATGAGGTTCAATTGCAATCATGTTGGAGTCGAGTATGTAGAGTTTCCAGCCCCCGCTGGCTTCTCAAACCACTACAAACATCTGCACGTCACTGCAGTGCTGAGTAATGGCAAGATTTGGGCTGGTCTGATTTCTCTACAGTTTTTTTTTCCACAGGATATTTTCAGCTCTTTGTACTAAATCTGTTGCAGGGTTTGCCCTTTTTTAGCAGAAGTGTGCTCTAAAATTAACATCAAATCTTATTTAAGATTACCAGAATACAGTGAGAAATACTTTATAACACAATACCCTTAGCATCTGTTTTGCCTTACCAAAATTTCAGTGCATTTCTTAAATATAAAAAGTCAGTCAGTTGTGTGGTTAGTTACCATTTTCTAGATGATCAGTATTTTAAGGGGACATTCTCATGTAGCGTTTCCTATTGTCTTGTAACATATGTATAGCTTTATTATTTTGGATTTTTTTCCTGTTAGGTTTGATGAGTGAGAATTCTATTTAATAAGTGAATTTGTAACCAAGAAAAATATCCTTTTCTAACTTAAAGGAAGATTATACTTTAATATCTATATTTTTAGAAGTTTGCACAGTAGATTAACAATGGGATTATTACACAGTTTCTTTACATTTCCAGCATGTTTTTATATTTGCATCTGTTGATCCAATAATGAAAAAAATTTTTCTAGCAAGGTTAATGAGCTGTGAGATACATAGCATATATTTCCCAGGATAGTCCTTGTGTCAGTTCCTTAAAATATATTATTAAGAAAAAAAATGCATAGTAACTCATCTGTGGAAAACTGAATTTTAGGACAGTTCCCACATAGATAGATGTTCAGTAATTCTGATCAATAAGATAAATAGAAACATTTAAAAATAAAAGAGTATATACATTGAGAAAGAACACCAGATTCGTAGCCAGAGCACTAGAGTTCAAATCCCATCTCTGATACCACCTGTGTAATCTTGGGCTCATTTCCTCAATATCCCGCAGCCTCAGTTTTCTCAACTGAAAAAATGGAGTTGAACTAGATAGCCTTTCCGGTCCCTTCTGGCTCTGGATCTATGATTCTATGAAATTCAGAAGGTAATCCAGCTATTCAACTCACTTGAACAAGACCTTTAGAAACTGTGTCAAACTTCAATTATATTGCAATTAATTTAGCTGAACATTTAATGATTCAGCCTTGACCTAAAGTGGATGGCAATAGATAAATCTGTTTGTTCTTCAGAGCAGTAGATAGGGGTTAAATTTCCAGGCAGGTGTGAGAGTTTAGAATCAGATGGGCCAGATGTGAATAGGAGCTACTTCAGCCTCATAGGACTGTTTTTAATTCAGCCATTTCCCTAGAGTAGCTTACAATCAATGAGCTCTAAATCCTGAGGCTACCTGCATTTATGTGAAGGCCTGAGAACACTGTTCCAAAGCTCACCACTGAACATATGTGAAAAAATTAGAGCAGAAATTAAGGGTAAAACAGGTTAACTTCAGAAGCCATGCTTGGATACTACATTCTTCAGAGAAGGTTATAAAGAAACCACTTTAAATCATAAAAACAAACAAAAAAATAAACTCGAATTTTAAACATGAATTCTATCCTGAGATCATTATAAACAATTGAAATAAAAAGTGATTGACTTAAAATTAATTTGCATTGTTTGAACCTGTGAGCCGATTTAAGAATGTTTACCTAGTTTTAGTACAATATTAAGTTACTAAGTCCAAAATTTCTTTTTCCTTTCATAACATCAAGGTGAATTAACATAGCCAAAGGGCTGTCCAATATTTCAGTGTGTCTGTAAAGTAAATTGATGCATTGTGTCTCAAGTATAAAGAAGTTCAGTTCCACTTGATGACACATGCTTAATTGGCCTTAAGAAAATAAACTAAGATTTTAAAAAAAAATACAATGCGTAAATAAAGTAGAGGAGGACTTGGTACTTTACTGGATATTGAGGCCTGTAAGCTATGTGTCTTAATTGGGGCCAGTTGGGATCATTTAATGATTGCTGTCAGAAGATCAAATTTAATTCTCCTTATATAAAGACCACAGTGGGATAGAGTTAAACAAATTGTCATCTGAGGTTTCAGATGAACAAAGCCTTAATTAGGTTGATTAGGATGCTGTAAAAGAGATGAAGAAATAGAAAAATTAATGAATTACTCCTAACTATGTTGAGTTATATCAAGTGGCAATATCAAATATCTTTATTCTGAGATTTGTAGGCTATTTTATAATAATCTCTGTATTGTCCTATAGGGTTTTGATATAAATTATTATATATGCTTGATACATTCCTCAAGTTAGAGGCAGAATAAATGGTATACTATGGTTAAATCCATCTGATTTCAGTGAAGCATTCCTCCCCCCCCCCTTAAAAATCATTTCAAATTGTGGTATTATGGGTGGAGAAGAGGCCCTCTTGTGTTCTTCACATTTCAAGGTCATCTTCAAATACTCAAATTAATTGGGAAAGATACATAGTGACAAAAGGAAATCATTTTCAAAGAAAGGGCTGTACATCGTTCATCTTTTCATTAGAATGAAACAAAATCCTTTACTTGGAATTTCCTTTTGACCACTGGAATCACACTGTTAACATTCCTGTAAATGATCTACTCTTAATACACTCAGGTCGACTCAAGTATCTTCATGGTGAACTTTTAATCATTATTACATCCAGTCACTGAAATAGTCTGAAACAATGAATTTTATCCCCACCACTGGCTATAATTCTATAGTGAGATGTCCAATGTATAAGAGCAAGGCTCGAATATGCCTTTATTACACCTAGACTTCTGACTACTGTCCCTGATTTGTTGTTATTGCTGTTTTTACTAAATTCTGACTGCTCCAAATTATTTCTAAATGATAAGTACTGAAATTTAAGAAATGAAAAGGGATTTTTCAAATTATGAACATTTTTTCCTCACTTGCATGTGGCAAGGAAAGACATTAGGTTTTGTCACAATAGGTTGAATATAAACAGAAAAATTCCCCAATTTAATCATGGTTTATGTTGAGAGTAGACCATTTCAGCTCACACTGATCTATATATTGCATACTGTTGGGATCATTTGGGAACCTGCTTTGTTCTCTACCATCCCCTCCCCCCCAAAATAAATCCAGCTGCATGTCCTTTTGGAGTGGTTACAGCTGAGGAACAGTAAGTATTCTATGATGTGAAATAGTGTCTTCTGCTTTTTCCTAATGTCAGATTCACCTTTTGATGAGCACTGCCTCACCAGTAAAGGGCTTTTCCAAGAAAACAGTTATGTGAAAAATTAGGAGAACAAAGTCATGACACATCCCCAGATTAATTATTTGATTCATTGTGGAAAGGCTAAAAACCTAGTGGCTGGTTGAATAACAGGCTTTTGACATATTTAGCCTATTTGTAATTACTTTGGCAAAGAAAATCCTGGCCTAAATGCAATGAGGAAAAATAAAGTGTCCAAGATCAGATAAACCACGGGTAACTGTGACATAGTGGTTATGCCAAGAGTTCACTAAATTGTCTGTAATACAATGCAGTTATTTAAAGGTATGCTTCTTTCCTAATTTTTGGAGCTGTGTAAACAAAATTACTTGTGTCAGAGATAAACACAGGTTATTCCTACCTGTTAAAACTAATTGCAGGGGGTTTTCAAAGAGGTTTCTTTTTTAGCCTTATTACATCTCTGACATACATTTCATCTCCTTTTGTCCTTGGGGAAAGATGTTAAAGTAGGAATCGAAACATTAATGTAGAGTTTTCAGCTGTCGTGGTCACTGGGAAGATTGATATATTTCCCTTGCCATTTCTGCATTTTGAGCCTAAAGCAGTCTCTTGGCAGACAGTGGAGATAGGAGAGCCCTCTTAGTTTTTATAACCCTGTTAAGTTTTTTCATAGTACTCTAATTCCTATCAGGACTAAATGGAGTATAATCCAATAATGGGTCTTCATTCTTTGCTCTTTCGAGTGGATACTTGCTTTACATGAAAGCCACAATTTAATTCATGACCTTACCATATGGGCTCAGAGTTATAGCTCAAAATGTAAATAGGCTTATAAATAATACTGAATATCATTAGTATCATTAATTAGCATCACACATTTATCCTGAATGCAAGATGCTACACAAAGACAGAAAACTATTAGAGGAAGTGTGCATAGAACCATTTTACGTCCATATAAGTAACTGATAGGAAAATTAGTCTTCCATGTAAATAACTAGTATGAAAATTGTTCAAATGTTTTTAGTAGTCATTAGAAAATAGAGTGGAGGAAATGTATCTTTTAGTACAAGATACTTTAAAATAGCCTAAGCACTTATTTTATAGCCAACTATGTATTAGCATGATACGCAGTACCACAGTTTAAAAATTACACCAAAATTTTATCATGCTATAAGTTACACCTTGGAATATATTTGGAAATTTTAATTGGATGGTTCTGCTGGGGTGATAAAAAAAAGCAACATCTTTTTAGAAATATGGAAAGGTGACATCTATAATCACCATCAGACTGAGTCTGAAAAGTATATATATTAAAGAAAGTGATAGTATTTGTATCTTTACCTTTCTAGTACAGGATAGCAGGTCACATCAAAAATAGTGAGTAACTTTCAGAACTATGGCTATATTCATAAACTTGCTAAATATTGTGTAACCAAATACCAAAAAAGAATGATAATTGGCTTACTTATATTGAAGTTGTGATACAAAGTAATCAGTATAAATATTAAGTAATCAGTACACTTTCTGCTTTTCCTGTGAACTTTCAGCTATGCATATGCTGCGTGGCTTCAAACTGGTAGTAAAATAGCCAAATTAATGCTCTGAGGCTCACCAATATGAGTAAAGTTTTCTACTTTAAATGACAATGACTCATTTAAGTGTATGAATCAGTCATACAAACAGTTTTGCAGCTGGTGAGCTCATGACCATTTTTTCACTTCGTAAATGTTTAGTTTGTCTTTCTTTGTATTTGTTAGTCTTGTTATGATGGTTTGTTGATAGCCAGAGAGTTTTTGTAGTGTTTGTTGGGAGTGTATGTCAATGAAAGCATTATTAGCTAACATAAGAAAAAGCAATTCAAGTTTCTCGTTTGCATATAGACATCATACATTTGAATGTCTTATCTTTATGCATATGCTCTGTTTTAGTTAAAGTGCCTACATGATGAGTATTGTAGCGAAATCTATGCTTTGCTCAGATAAATTTAGGAGAATTGAATTAATTTCTTCCCACATTTTTGATGTGACAGTTGGATTTTAATAGCAAAACATATACATGTAGGGTTTGTTTAATTTCTAAATCAAAGTTCTGTGGGCAGATGATTGAAATCTGAAGATGACTCAGATTCACTTGATATGTGGATTTCTTCCTACAGAAATGTTACTGTAGACTGTACCATTTTTATGTAAGAAACACCATAGCAGTAATGAGAAAAATAAATGTAGTTTTAACATGCACTCAAAATTCTGTCAATTGCTTTTTTATCTAAATCTGAATTAATAGACTCTGTGGGGACTTCAGTAGTAACCTTTCAAAATTTGCTGTAAAACATGTATGTTATCAGTAAACAATATCATTAAACTTGGGAAGGAATACAATGCTTTGCAACTCTTTGTTTTTTACAATATACCTTGACCATTCAGTACTTTTGTAGGAGCATAAGATCATAAACAGTGTGAAAACATTATTCTGCAATGGTTAATTGTTATAGTAAGGGACTACATAACCACACCAAGATGAAAATATTTTCATTTTGCTTATATTTTCTATTTTATAATCACTAAAATGACATTGAATTGGATTTTTATAATTTTTAATAGAAGTTAAACCCTACTTGGCTATTCCTTAATATCCCTTATCTTAAATGTTCAAAGGCCCCTCTGTGTGGGGTGTTACAGCACAACAGAATCGGACAGTTCTGTTCAGAGAAGGAAGTGGAGAGTTTTGGTTCCCATTTTACACTTCTGGAACAGTTTAGGGAAGGAAGCACCTTTACACCTTTTATTGTTCGTGGTTGCTGACATCATATCCTTCCCTGACCACTCTGTGCGTGTTTCCTGCCATTCTGTCAAGATTCTTACAGGGAGGGATAAGGAGGGAGGGAGGGAAAGAGGAGGGGGTAAGAAAAGAAAGAGGGAGAGAGAAAGAGGGAAGAAGGAGAAGACAGAAAGGAAAAAAAGAGAAGATAGGAGGGAGAGGAGGAGGAGGTGGGGGGGAGTGGGGAAGGGGAGAGGCAGGAAGGAGGCAGAGAGCATGTGCTTGAGTGTATATGAAACAGAGAAGGGGGGATAAATAATCTGCTGCATCTCTCCACAATTTTTCTCTACTTGAGTTTCAAATCACTCTTCCTTCAGAATATCTACTTATGACAAATCATATAGTGAACAGAAGTCCACCATAATGAAGTTCCTCTTTTTAGTAAGCAGTCTGATTTTATTTTTCTTATATTTGTGATTGAAATAATAAAAACATGCTGAAGACTATACGCGTAATGATGGCAGAATTGTGGAGGTTTTTTTTTATTATTTCTGATTGTTTATATGTAACTATATAATTATCCCAGGGTGTCTTTTAGGTGGAAAGTTATTTCAGCAAAGGTTTTGAAATTATTTTAAGTTTCTTACAAATTATTCATAGAACTTCTAGGCTAGTATGAAATTCAATTAGAGTTGACTATCTTGATATCCTCTATTTTCATGTAAATTTAAAAAAATGTTGTAGATTGAAAGATTTTGTAGATTGTAGATTTGTAGATTGAAGAGGCAGTGTTGTTATCTGCCCTATTCCTGTCCAATTTAATATGCTTGAAATTATACCCTTATGTTAGTTTATACATAAAACTTGGAGTCAGAGAAGGAGTTGTGTAACTAAAACAAGTGGTGGCAATTGTTGACCTTTCTAATTCATAACATTCTCACTGACAACCCTGGAATGTGGTGACCCGTGAATCAGATGTTCTAAACCACACACTTTAGGACCAACACACTTTGCTGGGTCTAGATAGCTGCTGGTCATATCCTCATTGCCATATTATCACTTTTACACGGAATTACATTTAAAAAAAATCAAAATAAGCTTTAAGTAGATACTAGGAAGATAATATAAAAGGAAACTGTACATATATTATCTTCCAGGAAATACACATTGTAATAGGAGGAAAGATGACAATTTCATTTCTTGAAAGTTATACTTATTTCTCCTAGAGCTACCTACAAATCATTATCAACCTTTTTTTGATGAGAAAGTGATCTCACATAATATTTTCATCTAGCAATATATTTTGAGATATAGCCTTTAAAATAATAATTATAATCCAATTTAAAAAGATTCCTTCTTCTGGGCTGTTTGAAAAATGTCTCCCGTTTAAAATATTGGTGTGAAACATATGGTCGCTATGGGAGGGGCTCTTCATAACTTGAGTTCATCAAGAGCTGCCTATGCTCCTCTTGGAAGACTTTCAGAGTCTCGGTGCTTCTCTACTCATTCAGTTTCAAAATCTTGATCTGTAAAGGAGCTCTTCTTCTCACTAACCCTGTCACTAGCACTCTAATCTGTCCACCCTGACCTTCCACCTTGAAGTGAAAAAGAGCTTAGACAGGCGTAGTGCTGTAAGCCGATAGTGCCACTGGCTTCAGTTGAATGAAAGGAAGGGAAATTGTTCTATGTGCTTTTGCTGTGGATTCGTGTGTTGGCTTTACTGTTACACAGAAAGCCTGTTAGTTTCTTTTGGTCCTTACATGTGTTTGGGAAATACTATTCTAACTTGCTGTTTGTTTTTAAGGTAAGACTATAGGAAACACAGGAAAGCAATGCAGTTGACTGATATTTAAGACTTTCTAAAAATAGATGGATATTGTTTGGCAACAGTGAATGTGTGATATAATTATGTTTTGCAGGTTTTCATATTTTAATGTATAGCTTTATACCTTTAACAGCAAATGTTGGAAGACATTAGAATTATGACTATGTCAATGTATGTTATTTGTATGTCTGAAAAAAATTGGAACTATTTCTAGCATCTAAAAAATAGCTCTAGTAATAAGTTTGTGCTTATCACATCGTGGTCTTGATGTTACTCAACCTATATATACTCTGAGCCAAAACTGAGCATGGATTTCCTACAAAAGCGTTTGGCAAAAGGGAACAGATACTCTTAGTGTTTGAGCACTGTTTAATCCACTAGAACTAATTATATCATAATAGCTATTGCAATTAGCTGATCATAAAAAAACTTAATTTTTTAGACATTTATTCAAGGTGATAAAGTATGTAATAGTTAATACAAAGAAATCAAAAGGTAACTGAATATCAGAAGAAGTGTGTAACAGCTTTTCTGCTCCAATAATTTTGAATTGGAGCCAAATAATAGATTAAATAGCCAGGACATTGGCTTAATGTTACATAACATATTGTAGGAATTTATCAGCTTGCTTGTCAGAGCAGCAAGTAAAAATAAACAGGGAAATTCCAAGCCATGTGTAAAATAGTTAAATATTCCATAGGAAAATAGATAGGGGTCATAAATTTATTACTTCTACATAAAGAGTCTAGTATGAAAGGGTGTTTCTTTATTTACCTTCATATTTTAAAGAACCTTCATTTCCTCAAATAAAAACTTAAGAAAAAGTACTAAAGATACAAAGGAATATGCAGATTCATAAGGTTCTGTTTTTTGCTTTTAGCAAACTTCTATAAGTAATCTTTTATAAAGTTGCTGCCAAGCACTGTTTTGGCTTCTTCAACCAGTAGGTTCGTGGCTTTATTAACATAAATTAAATATGTACAAGTATTTTCATTTATATAACTTTTATTACTGACCACTGCTTTCTTTTTTTAAAATTGATTTTGTGTGTATTGCAAGACTTCTCCAATGTAAAACAAATATTGGTACTCAAATAGAGAGAAGGTTTTTTTTTTGCATATGTACCAATACATAATTGGTACATATAAATATGTATCAGTGTAGCATATTTTGGAAAGTCATAGCATTATCATTGACATATCCCATATTGTGTTTTCTGGTATTCTCACAAAAGGGTTATATGGTGGTTTGTGTTTGTGTATGTGATTTTTTAAAAATGAGATTAAAGGATTTAGATTTAAACTAGTTGACATTTCCATATATCAAATACCACTTTAATAATGGTCCATCCTATTTGCATAACTAGGGACGTTATCACCTCTGCTGTCAAAACACAAGATTGTTTTCTCTTCAGAAATGAATTAGCTGGCCTACTTAGCATACTCAGGTATAGAAAGGTTCATTAACTCTCTGATTTAGGTACTTTGTCATATTATAATAGTGAATAATAAAAAAGAGACACCTAATTCCATAAAAGCATTAAGAAACACTTTGGAAGAGATATTATTGAAATATCAGGCTTTAAAGCATAGTTTTCATAATTTTAATAACTTATTAAATTAATTATGAGATAATTTTAATTATAAAAATAAACTGTTCATAGTTAATATGACTTTCCATATGATATATGATAGGATTTTAATAAATGCTTGTTTTTATTTATTTGTACAATTCCATATTATCTCATTGATAAAAATAAGACATAATTTTATGAAGCTAACTTGATTTTTATTTATTTTATGGTAATGTTTAATTTTTCTGTGTTTTATATTTAGCAGGAACGAATGCAGGGATCTGTGAATTGAGTAGTGCAAGTGCTGAAGAGGGAGGTTTGTTTGGAGGAAACGGGAAAGAGAAAGAAAAGAGAAGGAAAAAATACATAATTTTAGGAACGAGAGAGAGAAGAAAAACGGGGACTATGGGGAGAAAAAAGATTCAGATCACGAGGATTATGGATGAACGTAATAGACAGGTAGGTAATTTGAAATTTTATTTGTATTATTGCTTCTGCTGGATTATTTGCTTTTTTCTCTGGGGTATTTAAAGTGTTGAAAACATTTTGAACTTAAATTGCTGAGTCCATAAATTTAACGTAAGAAAAATTTTGGCACATTAAGAGATATGATATTAGCAATGTGTTCTATTTTCTATTATGAGCTGCTTGAATTCATTCTCTCATATGTATAGGAAAAGTTATGTTGCCTTTCAGGAAGATAACTATATCATGTAATTTTTTTATATTACACCTTCCACGTCAATATGGATTCAAATGGGAGTAGTACTATCAAGCACATGTTTAGCTAATAACCAAGAGTTAATAAGCATAATATTGCTAGATTACATGCATCATCAAACAAAGATCCTCTTATATTGTTAGGAAGCAGATTTTCCGTGATTTAAAATTTAATGGTTTGTGAATTCAGGCAACTAGCCTCCATAAAGCAATGTCCATTCAACTCACTAGGAAGTTGACTGGGGGCTGGATGCAACAATAACATTTTAGCATTTCACTCCTTTAATAAAATATATGTTTCAATAACTCAACATGAACAGAAAAAAATACATAACAGTTAATTCGATTAAGCCTCTAATATTTTGGAAAGTATAAAAACAGCAAGAGACAATTTGGAAGAAAAAAGTTTTCTAGGGACCCAGTGATGATGGTGTGCACATAACTAGAGTGAACCTGCTCTGAGTATTCTCTGCATCCAAATAAAGAACCTAAATTCATCAATGGGTATGTTTTTATGATATTGTGAAAATTCTCATACGTTTGATTTTTGAGCCCATAATATGTTTTTTGAACATTTTGCAAAGCACTGTGCCTTAAATAGGGAATATGAGTGATATAGAGATGTGTTGGGTACAATCTCTGACCTCAGTAAGTTAACAATATTAGAAGGGGATATAAGTTTTAATTGCACAACAGTGAAATTTTGTAAGAATGAGTAAGGATGAATGTGATGTCTTCTTAAACATTCCATTATTGAAAGGGAGAAAATTATCTATGCAAATTGGCATCATGTTGACATGTGAAAGTGCTAAACTTTATGCCATAGGGCAAGGTTTGTGTCAGGCAAAGAATGTTGGATTTGGACTTAGCAGATGTGAGTTTCAACCCTGTCCCTCTCTGTGTGACTTGCTAAATCACATAACTTCTCTGGATCTCAGCTTCCTCTTCTGTAAACGGATGCTCTAAGACAATGAATCTTTATATTCCTTTTAGTTCTAAATCCATTCTCCTATTACCTCAATTATGTCTAAGCTCTGGGACCCTCAGAGGAGGCATAGGCTATGGAGGGAGCAGGATAGATAGATCTGCTATAGCAACACTATAGTTAGAGTAAGGAGAGCTGATGGGATATTGTTTGCTTTTTAATGTTTCTGCATTCCCTAATTTTCCATTTTTCTCAAGTGAAAACAGTATGTCTCCCTTGAATATACTGTGTGCCCAAAGAAAGGCATGATATAGAGTACCTTTCTGGGGTTTAGAATTTAAAATGTTTATCTTTAAGTTACTAAAAATCAGAGCACTCAGGGGGGAAAAAAAAGCAATGCAAAGGTGTTTTTTTTAATCCCTCAGTTTTCAAGCTTGCCTTACACTAAATTTCTTTACTCTTTAATATATGCACAACTTTGGCTATTTGTGGCAGAAAATAAAATTTAAAAAGCACATGATGGCAGGATTCATGAAGGACATAGTCTGTATTTTCTCCACAAATTGTTTAATGCTGTTGGCTAAGCCAGAAAACCATAATTCTGTCTGCCATTTTTATTTTAATCAACTAACTGTTTCAAATTAAAGCTAAAAGGTTGATAAGCATATATCAATAATCCTTTGGACTCTGTATGTTTCACCTATATCCTTATTGTTTGTTTAAAACTATCTGAATTGATGTTGTAAGAGTAGGAATTATCCCAGTGATTTTATTGGTATAGGAAACTCTCATTTGAAGAAACACCTCTATCACTGCAGATTGGGAGCTCTAAGTCACTTCCAGTGGGGTTTCCAGGGTCACAGATCCATTGTATGTCAGAGGCAAGATTTGAATTCATGCCCGACTGGGTCTTTATATATTTTGCCAAGTAGTCATTAATAATGAGAGGTCATTTTTACATTAATAAGATTAACTCAGAAAGATGCCTTTAATGAAATGAGAAGATAAGTCTCATGGATAGTTAAACCACTGACATTCATGACCTTTAAATGGGCCTTGTAAAGAAAGCAATATAAAATTCAAATGGCAATTCAAAATTTTTAACATTATCCTTCAGAGCTAATCACTGAAAAATTTTTGCTGGATTTAAATATAGTTTCAGTTACAGATGCTTATGCCACTCAGCCATAATATTGAAAAATTATATTCTAGTGTGAAAATAAATAAGGCTTTTATTGGGAGAATGGAGAATGTTTTCTGTTGTTTTTAAGAGGCCAGCTAATATTTACAGAAGATATTCTTAAGAACATTTATTCTTTTCTACCTAGCTTCTTTTGGGAAGGGGCAATAGACTCATATTTGATACTAATAAGTTAAATCAGTAATGGAACATAGTAACTTCTGTTCTTCTATAATGTATATCTAGTGGTAAGATTAGAGTCTATCTTTAATAGAGAAGTTTTCTTATGCATTGATGAATAGTTTGTTGTCACCCCCTTCTTCCATGGAAATGATCAGGAACCACTCGAAAAAGGCCAAAAGGATGGGACTCACAAGATCTCATTAATATACAAGGCAATTGCTGCTGTGCATTACATCATGACATGAAGTGTTCTTAGCCTTTCTCTCCCTTAAACTATTTCTTAATACATTGTAAGGTAGAGTAAGGTGTTATTGCCATTTGTTACCAACCTTCTCCTTCCCCTTCCCGATGAGCCCCATAGTGGATTGTCCAAACAAAAACTTAGCTGTCATATTTTCTTAAAAATAGTGTTAGGGGAAATAGGATTTGAGTGATAATATATGTGTAACACAGTGAAATTGCTTGTGAGCTGTGGGAGTGGGGAGGCAAGAGGGGAGGGAGACAAAAAGAATCATGGAACCATGGGGAAAAAAATTTAATTAAAAAAAATTTCCAAAATAATGTTAGAAGTGCTTAGGAAATTAAAGGACTTCCATTTGGGTGCACATATAGAAAAGTGTTTTCTTACCATTATTAAGAAATAGAAACATAATGTATAAACAAAATTTTGAGGTAAAATGTAAACTATTTAATATAATACAATAAAATATTTTAAACTATATTTTATCTTTAATAATAGAGATACCATGTAGCCAAAAGTCTAAAACCTTTCATGATTCTCCTTTAGTATGATGAATGTTTTAGACAAAACAATTACGAATTCCATAGGAAAAATAGCTAACGGTATCAAGGTTATTAACTATTTATAATTATAAGTTTCTAACCTGAATGAAAAAAATTGATTTTCTTCAGTTTACACTTTAACAGACATTCTTTAAAAAACCTGAGGTAGCACTATGTAGTGGAAAGAGTACAACTCTAGAGTCAGAAGAACAGAGTTCAAATCCTTCTTCTGATTCTGACTTCCTGTGTGACACTGAATTTTTTGAGCCCTGACCTATATTTTAAGGAACAGTCTGAAGCCTGGTGAGTTCAAAGGGATGAGCAGAGTAGTAGAAAAGGAAGATTGCTAAGAACTTATTAGAGAACTTAGGAATGGGCAGAAGCCTAGGAATGATAATAGAATGAAAGAAGGCTGAATGCACTAGAGTTTTGTGGATAATGGTGGAAAGATTATGCAGAATTATTGTAGGGAAGCAGATGGGGAAGCAGATGGCCTGTTGGGTGAGTGGGAAGGGGTATCTTTCCACAAGGCTTTTGGGCCCTGACTTTAAACTTACTGTAATGAATAGAACACTTTGCATACACAAATTTATCACAATACCTCACCAACTATGTATTCAAAAAGATTACAGTGCAGAGCTGTCACAAGGAATTTTTGTACTGGGGCAAGACACCCTCATTTTCTGAAGTTTGGGAAAGAAGATAAAGATACTATGAGGCTAATGATGTGAAAAGGAACTAACCATCTTGCCCCCCAAGGAATGCAGTCACTTGATAGCTTCCTTTTTAAATTAATTATTTTTGATCACTAGGTACACAGGTCAGTTATTTCTTCACAACTGGTTCAGAAAAAAGCTCAGAGGCATTGGGAGAAGTTTAAGAGAGGGAGTGATTACTCATAGCAGATAGAAAAAGAGGTAGATGGCTTTGAAGAGGGACAGGGCTTAAGTAGAATTTGAGATGTCAACACACACACATTAACAATAATGCATCATGTTAGAATTTGAAGGGACCTAAAGAATCAATGATTGATTTTACAGAAGAGAAAAATGATGATCAAAGGAGAGGAAGTAATATCCAAAATTAGAGAGGAAGGCACATTCAACTTAGTCAATTTGTGGCTACGCAGAAATAGAATCAAATAAAGCACAAATCTCATCATTTGAGACTGTTAAGGTTGAAATTTCCCCAGTACTCTTATGGAAGAGACCCACAGTCAGTTTCAGAACAATAGCAAGCATTTACTTCTTTTGACTCCCAATTTACCATTTTCAGTAAGTTAATTGAAATTTTGCCTCTCTGGGAAATGGAGTCACTGATCCAGATTTGTTGTTGTTGTTCAGTTGTCTGACTCCTTGTGACCCCACTTGGGGTTTTCTTAGCAAAGATACTAGAATGGATTATCATTTCCTTCTGCAGTTCATTTTACAATGAGAAAATTGAGGCAAACAGAGTTAAATGACTTGCCCAGGGTTGCACAGGCAGTAAGTGTCAAGATGAGTCTTGATTCCAAGTCTAGCACACTATCCACTGTGCTACCTATGCTGATTATTGTCATGATATAGGACCAGTAATTCAGGCAGTAATTGCCTTTAGGTTCTTCAAGATATACTTTGGCGTGGAGCACCATCAAATTCTTTACCCCACACTCCCCATGAATGCTTAAAGAATTTGAGAAAGCAGAGCTTGGAGGGGGAAAAAATTCTCAAGGATTGGGGGCTGTAGGGGATGATTCCCTCCTCCACATTGCCCAGAATTAAGTACCCACAATCAACTGCCTTCTATTTCTGGGCAGAGCATACTGAGAAAGTGAGGACTCCTAAGCAAGAGGACATGCTTTCACATTCCCTAGGAACCCAAGTTCTAGCAGCATCTAAAGTGCCTTTTCATCTCCTTGTAAGGTAGCCTACATTTGAAACTCCCAGCCCCCTAAGATTTTATGATGCCTGGGAAAAGGGCATTATAGGTATAATTCTTAGCCTTTTCTGTGTCATGGACCTCTTGGTTAGTGTGATGGAGCCTATGGACCTCGTCTCAGAAAATTGTTCTTAAATAAAATACATAGGTTTACAAAAGTAAACAATTACATTAAAATAATTTTCAGAATACTTTTTTTAAGTTCACAAATGTCAGGTTAATAACCTTTTCTGGAGGAAGGTCAAAGACCATGGAATGAAGTGACAGAGTGATCCTTAGGAAAACATCCCAAGTATTCTCTTCCATTCCCTACCTTGTATCCAATCTGGTCCCATTTCCATGGACAAGATAGGAGGTACAGAAAAAAGGGACCCTTCTTGGGCTGCATCTAGTCCCTGAGATTCCAGGTGGCATGAAAAGCAGCTACTGTTTTAGCTATCAGTTTACTAGACAAGGGATGAGGTAGTGATTCATTAGGGATGGACCTTTTACTCTAGCCCTAGGCTGAACCACAGTTTGGGTCTCACCAGATCCAGCCTTAGGTCAGTCAGAGGACTAATAATTCCTTAACCTCTCAATGAAAGTCTACTCTCCATCCCCAGTCTAACTCTTCTTTTGCTTGTTCTGCTCAGCTACAACTCTTTTCCTCCCACTGGGCTCTGTCCCTGCCCTTTTCCTTAGAGGAATAAAACTGCTGTCAGCTATCCTTTAAATCTTCCCTAAGGCAGATTTCACCATCCTTGGACAATTTCCAACCCTGGGTCAAAGCTTCTATCAACCTGCCCTAGTTACCACTAAAATTTCAATAGCAAATAACAAAGATCAGCTTTCACAATCTTTAAAGGAAAAAAATTAAGGCAGCCTCGATCTTATCTTTCTGGTTGACTTTTTGATTTTTTTTTGCTTTGAATTATATCTCTGCTAATATGTGACATTTAAATAAGTTTGATTCATCTAGAGAAAGTATACATTTCACTTAATTCTCACATCTGTCCACATTTCAAGAATTTTTCTTTCCTAAATAAAAGGTGGTTGTGAAACAACTAATAGCGTTTTTTTCTAATCCTAAACCAGTTTGTGACTGGTTTAAAAAAAAAATTGAAAAATGAATTTAATTATATGTGTATGAGAAATATGTGATGAATTGGAAAGTTAGTGAGTACAAAGGAAAGACAAGAAAGGGAATTTTATTGGTAGCTTTTTAAAAAATTAGTCCTTAGAAGCATTCTAATATAAGAGCCTTGGGTTTTGAGTGGGTGGGGGGAAATCAGAAAGACTTGGGTCCAAACCCCAACCCTAACATTAATTAGCTATATACCCTTGGTTAGTCTCTTTGTGATTCAGGCTAATTCTCTGAGACTTATCTATCAACTGACAGGTTGTGGTCTGCTTGAGTATATACTACTTACAGTATGAAAAACCACTGGCAAGAATACACAGATTTTACAGCTATTACGGGCAACTTTTCATTTCAGAGAGGAATATGTGAGTCAATGAGGCCTGGACATTGGTTTCTTCACAGTGAAATCAAAGAGTGTAGACCAATGTTTTAGAGATGTACTGTTTGAACTGGTTTGTACTTAAAGCACTATTGCTGGTATCTAGTGAAGAAAATTAAAAAGATGTCTTGGAGAGCTTATCTTTTGTTTTATGGAAAGTATCTACTGGGTTAACAGTTATATAATGGGGAAATAATAAAAACATTTGTTAACAGTTATAAAATGGGAAAAAATAATAAAATAAATAATAAAAATAACAAAGACATTTATTTGTTAACAGTTATAAAATGAAGGGAAAATAATAAAGACATCTTCTTAGAGATGTGAGCAAAACCTTTAGCCTAATAAAAGAACTGCTGTTAGATATATAGGAGACAATATATAAGAACAGTTTACTCATCTTCCTTTTCTACTTTTTTCTCCTTCATTAACGATTTCAAAGATAATTGAAAAATAGTAGGTAAAAATTCCAGTCCAGGTAGATAAGTATAATTATAGCTTCTTAGCATTTTTACGTATTGATAATGCCTCAATTAATTTCTAAAGTAATTTGATGTTCTCCCAAATAAATAAAATATATTTATCAGACACCATTTTTAACCCACACTGTTCCTTTGTTCAAGGACAAAGTTAAATATTACTATTTAAAATAGTATAAATATAAAAACTTTCTTCTTTATTTGTAGCCAAAGGTCAAATCATGGTCAACAAAAATTAGCTGAATGTTTCATATTTTCCTTTTTTTCTGATCTTACTTCTTTAATTTTTAGCTTTTTCTTATTACATTAAGCATCTTTAAATATTTCAAATTTTAAATTAAATGCAACTCATATTAAAAATACAATTTTAAATTACTATGCATGGGAAGGACAGCTTTAATGCTAGATTATACATTCTCAACCTAATCAGGGTTTATGAAAAACCAATATCCATATTTCAACTTTTTGGGAAATCAAAATACTTTTATGATATGAATTACCAAAATAGTTTATGTTTTTATAGAATATTCATCATGATAATTTTTTATATCACAAAGCGATATGTTCCAAATGCTATATGTTCCTCATTCTACAAACATCCATACTTGTCAGTAAATTGTTTTGTAAATGGCACAGTGAAAAATGGTTGATTACAAATTCTGCTTTTACTGTTTACTTCCTATCTGACCTTGGACAAATCACTAGACCTCTCAACCTCAATTTCCTCATCTTTTAAATGGGCAAGTTAAACTAAATAGCCTGGTAGGTCTTCCCCAGCTCTTGATATATGATCCTAAATTGAACCATCCTATGTTATTCATTTATTCAATAGTAACAGCTTAAATCATGTGGAGGACAGTTTTATCCATGTTAGTTCATTATTATGCTTCAGTCCTATTTTTACCAGTTATGTGGCCTTGAGGAAGATTTTACTCCTGTATAAAATGATGGCGTTGGATTGGATGAACTAAAAATTCCCTTTCAACTTCAATATTCTATGAACTGTCCAAAAACTCTAACGAGAGGTTTCAAAGGGTAGTGAATTCCTCTTTCCCAGAAACCTCTAAGTAAAAATTAGATAGCTTATCAGAGAAAGTATAGCTAGAATTCACATTTGGAATCAATTTAATTTGGTTTGATAAGCATTTATTAATCAATTACCATATTCAAAGCACTGTACTAGGAACTAGAGATACAAAAGACAAAAAAAAAGTAGCTCTTGTCCCATAAAAGCCTACATTTGCCAATGGCTCCCAATCATCTCTGGAATCAAATATAGAATCACTTTGTTTAGATTTTAAAGTCCTTCACAGTTTTACCCTAACTTCTCTTTCCAGCTTTATCCTTAATTACTACTTTTTTCACCTACTCTGTGATTGTTGTTGTTCATGACCTCGTTTGGTGGTTTCTTGGCAAAGATACTGGAGAGGTTTGCCATTCCTTCTCCACTTCATTTAGCAGATAAGGAAACTGAGGTAAAAAGGACTAAGTGACTTGCTAGTATGTGCAGGAGGCCAGATTTGAACTCATGAAGATGAATCTTTCCAATTCCAAGCCAGTACTCTATTCACTGTGCCACAGAGAGCTGCTATCCCTACCCTACCATCTAAAAAAACTGACCTTCTCTCTCACATACAGTATTTTTTCTTCGTATTTATGCCTGAACTGGCAAACCCCAAGGGGAATTCACTCTCTACTCACCTCTGCCTCCCCAATCTCTCAATTTCTTTATGATGAAGCTTAAATGCAGCCTTCTTCACAAAGCCTTTCTCAATCCTCCTTTGAGTTCCCTTTATCAAACTATGTCTCTTTTGTTTAAGTGCTTGCCATTCATTCAAATTTATGAGACTATCTAACGATCTTTCTTTTTATATGTACTTATCATCTCCCCCATTAGAACATAATCTCATTGTAAGTGGGGATTATTTCATTCATTGTATTTGTATCACCAGTACCCAGCACAGGGTTTGGAATATAGTAGATATTTAATAGATGCTTGTTGATGGCACTCTGAGGTCCCTTCCAACCCTCAATTATACAACTATGTGATCCAAACTTCAAAATAAAAAGAAGTGTTGAGTCATTTCATCATTGAGAATTCTTTTGTTCTTTTCTTTTAGAACTTATTTAATAAATTTAAAATTAAAAACAACCCCCTCCCAAATTTAGAGATCAAATCATCTCATTTTGCAGATGAAGAAACCAAGACCCAAAAGGTTAATAATTTCCTCACAGTTACAGAGAGTATATAGCCGCCAGAGCATAGATAATAAATAAGTAAGAGAACTAGGATTTAAATGCAGGATCTTTGATTCTAAATCCATTTTTATTTCCTCGACAGCAAGCTGACTACTTTAGTATATAATTTATAATCTTCCAAGAAACCTCTTTTCCAACTTTTTTTAAGCGTCATAGTAAAAATGTTTTCAAAGTAATTTATATTACTGTAATCTGATTCACCTTTGAAAGTCATATCATACTATTATAAAAGACACATATTATTTGGAAAACTTATTTTCCAACTACCATAGCTACACTTTAAGAATAAGTACGGATTTTAAAAATATACATGTTTATATTATGGCAAAATTTTATTTGTATGCTAGACTGAAGTGCAATTGTGTTTCTGCAATACTTTTGACCATTAATAACATTAATAATAAAATTCTATCAGCTACAAATTTAGAAAGGATAGCTTTTAATTTGAAATAACAATCTGACTCCAGAAATCACAGTAATAGACATTTCAACAAATACCACTGTGTTTGGAAACTACAGCCAGAGACAGCCCTCTCTGCCTTCTGTCTTACAAGGATTGATTTGGAAGGCCCTGAGGGAGGGAAAAAAAAAAAAAAGCTGTAGTTAGGAGGTAGAACTTAAGCCATTGTGGAAAGGAAGAAGTTACATTCTTCCTGTTATGACAGGAAATGCAGACAAATGTGCTTCCTGACCATTTGCTCAGCAGGGAATGAAGCATTCTCTGACCTTTACCTTAAGTACATTTTGACTTGGTTGAGCTAGTAAACATGTTTTTTTTTTCCTTACACACCCCCTCCACTATTAATCCACTCTTTTAATTTCCTTAAATAAGTCTGTCAATATACTATTACATATTTGACTCGAGTGGTATGTGTTTTCATTCTGTCCTTCATAAAAGATGAAAATCCAAACTGTACCAAGATAATACTTGTAGGATTTTTGTAAAGTGAATTTTTTTTTTAAAGAACTAAGCTTATGTTAAGTGACATTTTTAGACGAGACAGAGCTCAGAATGAGTGGGAATAGAATCTTGTGAATACTAATAAATTTAATAATTTGTAGGTTACTTCATCCATTAACTAGCACATCCGTGAAGTATTCTTCTATAAAGACAATTGTCATACTAGAAATCAGTGGCAATATTTTTAAAATTCAAAACCGAGGTCAACTTAAATAAGAATTTGGTTTATTCATTGCACAATTTCATTTATTCAATATCTACTCCATGGTGAATATGCTAATATACTTAAGATACTATGAAAAGACAAACTTTTCCTCTAAAGCTCTAAAGCACCAGTTTGGAAAACCCCTTATTTTAAACTGTTTATCATGTTCGTGATTTTAAAAACATCCTATTTGAAAGTGCTGCTCTTTAGAGTTACTATGGCATTCTAGCAAACTGTGGCTCAATATGCTCGAGGCTATCAAGGACAATGGTCCTATTGGTAGCATAACACACTGCTGTCTCATCCTTGTAAATTATGCTGGAGGGTTACAAGCACATGGTAGCAGTCTGCTTAAAGAGTCCCTTAATGCTCTTTAATGAGCCTTTCATTTAATACGGCAGGCCTAGGCGTTGCATAAAGGAAGGCTTGTCTGAAATACCAGTCTGCAAGGATACTACTTCCTTACACCATGTGTAATCATGACGGCTTGAGCTAGCAAGCCTTTTAATGGCAGACTGAGTTAAACAAAATAAAAGCAAAGAGGTGCTTGAAAATAGCTGCACCATGAAGCGCATTACTTCAATCAGAATATTAGAGAAAGAAGAAATTCACATTTAACACAAAACTTCCCATTTGCCAGTTAGAGATCATCAATCCACACATCTGATTCTTTTTCTTACCCTTTACACACATGTAATATCTATTTAAATGATGAAGAATTTCTATTCTTTCATTTTATTGCTGCATCAGATATTAGATTTTCTTAATATGAGAGTAGGTTGTTTCTTAGGGAGTGGAAGTATACACACATACATACACACAAACACCTTTTTCTGAGTTTGTTTCTTTGTCCATAAAATGATGGGACTGGTCTAGATATATCTCTCATGGCCCCTCTGTCTCTAGAGCTTATACACTTATGATTGCAGATGGTATAAAAAAAGATTTTCAATTGTATTTGAGTCCAGTCATCTGAGGCTAGGGCTAGATTCTTCTTCAACAACATAGCGTAGCTGCTGTTCCATGAAGAATTTTATTTTACCTGCATTTATTTTTTATTTATTTTTTACCTTTTACCCACATTTATTCAGAGACTTCTTGATCATCCACATGGATGGCAAAAAACTTCTCCAAAGTCGAAGCTGTTAATGGGGCAAAGTCATACCTTGCTTGAAGTACCCTCTCACTAACTTTTAGGAAATAATACAGAACTTATCTTCTGTTTATAGAACTTGTTTTTTGCATTGCCTATGTTTCATTCACATCCCTATCTTCTTATTCACTCAAGGCTGTGAGCAGAAACTTGTATTTTCTACCAACCAAAATATTTCTCATTTTGTTTAATTTAAAACAAATCCATGAACATAGAAATAATATCTTCCCACTGGTATAAGCATGTGGTTCCCATTGGCTTCTTTGGGCACCTCCTGAGCATCTGAGGGCAATGTCTTCTGTTGAGTCCACATAAAATTGGCTTCAGCTTGTGGTTGGAACCTCGAAACCATCTTGTTCCCAATTTTAATATTTTTCTTAGTTTAAAAAGCAAGTCTTGCATTCATTGATGAATATTTTATTTTATACAACTTCAGAAGTCATCAACATCCCTAAAGTTTAGTGTCTTTATTAGCAATGTAATACGTATTTAATATATATATGAGAGGCATTTAGTGAACATTTGTTGAATAGTATAAATGAGGAATGTGTTTTGCATGTCTTCAGGCTACAATACACTTTATAATGGGAGACAACACTGTCTAGTAGAAAGACCAGTGAATTTTGAGAGAGAGGGATTCTATTCCTAGCTCTTCTAGTGACTCATTTTATGACCTTGGACAAAGAATTTCACATCTTTATTTCCAGTTCATCATCTGTGAAGTGGGAATGATAAACAGTGCCTATCAGTTACTTCAAGGCGATAGTGTCAAGTTTTGTGAGATAATGTATTGAGAAGGCTTTGAAATTCTTAGAATAAAGTTCCTGTGCAAAGTCAAAGACATCAATAAAAGCAGTATTATGATCATTATTATCTGCTCCATTTCCAACACCAAAACCACACAAAAAGATAGACACATCTTAGTTTTTCTTATGTTCCCCATTGTAGCTGATGTACAGTGGCATTAAAAATTACAGTTAAAAATGAACATGTTGCTTTTCCCTCTCATTGGGAGGAAAGCTTCCAGATTATACAACTTAAACATGCTGTGTAAGAAATTTCTATTTATTGCTTCATTCTTGAGTCCAGAGAATGCATAATTAATCAGGCATATTTACTCGAGATAGCTCAGATTTGCCTATTTGCTATTTTTAATGTCCTTTTAGTGCCACACTTTGGCACAACTGTGTAGTCTTGATCACATTAGACTTTAAAGATCTCTGATTTCACTGAAGTGCTTACTTTCTTCATTGATACAAATCACAACCACACTATACTTTATTAGCCTTTCTGCATGAGTTGTTATGGCAGAAAAAAAAAAGTTGTCACCTGATGGGTAACCTTCAAATGAGAACCTCTCTGGTTTTAGATGGGCTTGTTCTCCACTGGCAGACATATAGTCTCTGGGTCTCATAAGTCTCATACATGAAATGTTTTCAGGTTGTTATGATTAGAAATGAGACTGTATATTAATTTATAATGATTTATTAGTAAAAGTCAGAGATAGGGAGAGAAAGACCACCTGACTACCCTTACTAAAAAAAGTCTCCAAGTTGCTCCCAGTCCTGCAAGCCTTGCACCCCTTGGCAGGTCAAGATCACCAAGGCAGATAAGATAAAGTCAAGCAGTAAATGCTCCAGATTAGGGAGAGACAGAGCTGTGCCAAAAGAGAGACCTTGATACTCCCCAGATCCCTTCCATATAAGGCCAATGATGTCTCTCCTCCTGCATCTCTGATTGACCAGGTTTAGCTTCAGTTGTGTCCCCATCCTAAATTTCAGACATGTCACACTTCCACTGGTGAGGAACTAAATTGCTACATGACAATTCAGTCATCTGACTCAATGGTACCCTACCTAATGCGGTGAGTCTGCTAGAATAAGGGATACACTTTAAAATACATTTACACAGTTGGTAGGAAGGACCTGCTTGACTGTATTCCATTGAATGAACCCCTTGGGTATCAAGTTATTGTTTATACATTTCAGTCATGTCCAACCCTTCATGACCACATTTATGGTTTTCCTGGCAATGCTGCTGAAGTGGTTTGCCACTTCTTTCTCCAGCTCATCTTACAGTTGAAGAGTTTTAGAAAATGAGACAAAATGACTCACCCAGGGTCACACAGCTAATAAGTGACTGAGGCCAGATTTGATCTCAGAACTCTATCCACTGGACCACCTAGCTTCCCTTTGAGTATCAAGAATCACCTCCATCACATAATATGGCATTAAAGTGGGAATTTGGTGAATTTTATTAAAGGAAGCCAAAATACAGAATTTCCCAGAGCTCTGTTTTCCTAGATCTCTATTCTTCCAACTGTACATCTCTCTCTGTCACAAGTGAGTGTTTAGGATTCTCAGTTTTCTTTAGAGAAAGTGATGACAATATAAGAAGTCCAAGATTTGACGGTAGTCTTAATGATATATTGATAGGGTCAATCAACATAAAATTGAAACAATAACCAATGAAATTGGTCAAAAAAGATTATGCTGATTTGATTCATACTGTCACATATCATCTTGCTTTCAGATCACCAAAAATTTTAAATATTAGTTCATGTAATCACAAAATCATAGAATTGAGGATATGGAGATTACAATGCAACTTCTGATCCTATGTAAGAATCCTTTCTATAACATAATTGAGATCTTCCATTTAAATAAAGCATCAAATTTAAGGAATTTCTGGATTCTTTGACCTTAGTAAACAAATTTAATCTCAGTGGAAAGAAATTGAGGGGATAGATGAGATGATCTCTGAAGTATCTTCCAAGTCTAAGATTCTATGATACTATATTAATAGTGAATAGGCACTTGCTACCTACATGGTCATCTTTTCCTTTTTTTTTTTTGTAATTCCAATGATTATATGCCTTATGTTATACTGAAATATGCCTCCCTTCAATTTCTACTGATGGGTTGGTCACCCCTTGGAGTAACATAAAACAACCTGGCTGTCTCATCCCTGTAAAAATCTTCAAGTGAAAAATACTTCATATAAATAAATAAATAAAAATAAATAAAATAAACAAATAAAAATACTTCATAAAGTTATTAAATTTTCCTCTAACTCTTTTCCCTTTAAAATATTTCCAGTTTCTTCTGGCATGTCTCAGATGACATGGTTTACAGACATCTACTATTCTATGACCTTCTTCTAGCTTTTAATGAGCCTCTTAAAATGTGGCAGCCCAAACTGAATGCTAAATGTTGAAAGTGGCCGGATAATAGATATCACAATGGTTCTATGATTTTCTGTAACTGGGATACCATTACATTAGTGAAACCAAAGGTTGTGTTGTCTTTTTTATATACCTGTCGTATTTTAGGCTCATACAAACTTTGTGGTCAGGCCTTTCATTATCATCATCATCATCATCATCATTATCACTATCATGTATATAGTGCCTACTATGCGTCAGGCACTATATAAATGCTTTACAAATATGATCTCATTTTATATTATTATTGTCTTTAATTTTTATTATGTTTGATTATATATTATTTATTAATAATATCTGGTATTATTAATATTACCTTCATACTCACAATCACCTTTGGAGATGTATGCATATCTTCCCATAATGCAGTTGAGAAAACTGAGGCAGAGATTAAGTGACTTGTTGAAGGATATATGCTAATAAATATTTAAGTCTGGATTTGAACTCAGGCCCAGAGCATTATACATTGTAGCAAAATGTTGGAATTGTTTTTCCTAAGATTTCTATTATTTTTGAAACTGATATAAAGCAGTTCTTTGTCAACCAGAATTAAAACTGGTCTTATAGCAGAATTGTCTGTCCTTCATTCTAACTTCTGAAAGATGACATTTTTCAAAAATAATGTATCAAAAACTGTTCTTTGAGCAGCATACCTTCTCAGAACATTCAAACCTCAAAGATGGCCTACTTTTAACCTTGTTTCAGTATCACACTATCATGATGAAACCTCAGATTTCAGTAACTGACAAAATTAACCGCCTTTAAAATACTAAATTTTGGAATTCCATTCTCTAGTCTGTAACATTTCCTCTGAGCTTGTTCCTCTAACCCAGACTTGCAGTGGCAGAGTGTGTGTGTGTGGGGGGGGGGGGGGGGGCAACTGATACTACTTCAAGGCTTCTAGCCAAAGACATTTATTCAAATGACACAGCAAAGAGTTACAAATCATGTACCTGAAGTGGGAATCTGGTCTCCCCCAAATACACAGAAGTCCATGGGAGAAAGAGTGAGCATGAACTGAAGGTAAATGTGATAATAATGAGGTACCCCTAGGAAATGTGGGTGCACAAGGAACCTCACAACTCCAGAACTGTTGGACTTCAATGTTCCTTTTTCTTCTCATAAAGTTCTCTTGGTTGCTCTGCTGCTCCTACGAGCTGGCTCCTCACAGAACTTAGCATCTTTGTGGGCTGGCAGCTCATCTTTAGTGGCTCCATACAGAGAGAGGATGGTGTCTCAGCTGGATGGGTCAGTCCAAGGCTGGACTAAGACAATTCACTTTTCCTTGGACTGCTGCAGGGCTGGTCCTAGCCCGATACTCAGTTACTTTGCAGCTGCTACCAGACTGGACCAGGCAGGTCTCTCAGCTGCTAGGGTCTTCTCAGGACACAAAGTCTCTGCTAGACAGGTAAATCCACTGTATTTGCTAGGTTTATTCTTCATTGGCCGGCCATTGGCTTTAACCACATTTAGCCACTGGCTGGACTGGATGACACTGTGCTGTCTTCAGCTGGAGTGTTACAGTACTCTTTTCAGCTGTGTTTCTATGTTCTTTCAGCTAGAGCAATAACCCGTAGCCTAGAATGAGAAGAAGCCTCAAGCCTCTTCTCTTCAACGGCATTGAAGCCACTGCTCTAAAGTGTAGCATCTCCAAGGAGGAAGTACGAGGTCTAGTCTGTCTTTTTTTTGACAAAATTTCCTGGTTTAAAGCTAGTTCCCTCAGTAAGATACTCCACCTTAAAAGACCTAAAGTGATGGGCTTCGCTGCCCAGACCCCTTTTGGAGTCTTATGCAGATACTTAACTAGATACAAAGGTAACAAGCCAGTCTGTGCCCTTGAGATGAGTTCATTGGTCTTTGCTGGTCTTTTCATTTGCCACTAAGCTATCCAAGCCACAGATCTTTTCTAGGGTGTAGAATGTTTATTTTTTATCTGAACCACTTCCCCTTAATATTTAAGTATCTCTGTCTTTTCACTTCTTGTGACCTTCTTTTGCTGAAGTCTTGCCAGAGCACCCTGTTACATTTATAACTATTGCCATCGCTCATACTGAGCCTATATTTTAAGGGATCTTCAGTCTCTTGACTGAAGCTGTCCCTATTTCTCCATTCCACTCTGGCTTAATTTGCTTCCAAAAGCAGCTTGAACCCTATGTTCTGTCACTTTAATATTTTACTATCCAATACCCTGGAATTCCTTGCTTCCCTGGCACTTCCCTATTCCTAATCTATTAATCTTCATTCGTAAAGATTGGTTCAATAAAAGCAATTCCTACAAGCCTCAGTTCACTCACACAAGGCTCTCCCATGATTCCAATATACTCCCTCCTCATTTTCATCTCTTAAAATCTCTATGGGTTTTCATAGTTTAGCCTAAAGTTTTAAATTCCCTGTGAAGCACTCCATGATACCCTTCCCATATGGTGTCCACCTTCTCCATCCTTAAGTTATCTTGTGTTTATGCTGCTTATAATGCATTGTCATCGCTTCAGTAAAATGAAATCTTTACCCTTTGACTTTTCTGCCCCAGTTTCCAGACTGAAAGAATCACCAGAGGTCACAGAATAAAGCAGATTTCACCAGTACAGATTGGTAGAGCATAAATTCAGATAAGATTTCAATGCTTCTTTTTAATTATTAAATATAAACATTTTAATGTACAGAAAGGACAAAAGGAGGACTCTGTGAAATTGTCAGTTTCTTTTATGTAGTTTGTTTTCCAAGTGTCTATTAAATTCTAAAAAGTAGTAGCAAAATGGCCTCTTCTGTGTCCCTTCTGACCTTTTTGTTTTCTTCAGTTCTCAGTGCTTCTTGACAACAGTTTTGATCTCTTCTTCCTGAATTTCTCTCTTATTGTCCCACAACACCTGTTCTGGACCTTTTCCTCTCTCCTACAAGTCCCCAGGCACGCCTCTGCTTTCTGCATTTATAGACTCCTACTTCACTGATTCACTAATCTTCTGATTGAGGCTAATTGATGTAAGCTTGCTCAACCAACCTCCTCCATTCTTCAAAACTTCTCTCTATTGTCACCTACTCTCCTTTTTTTTCTGGTCACAGAAGAAGAAATATCACGATTCTTTATTCATTCTGGCCTCCTACAGAACCTGGATCCTGCAGTAATTTGGGGAATTGAATAAGATAAAACTTAATAGAGATTTTAAAAAATTCTTGGTATGTGATATGGCTCTATAGGAGGTAGGGGGATATACTACAAAAGATAGATAACATAAAAACATACATATATATGATGTATAAACATCTAGACACATCAGATCTATACACATACATAAGTATGTGTTTTTGTGCATATGTTTATTTATGTGTATTCAAACTGATAAAGATAGCCTGACATAATGGGCATTATGCTCTCCTGAAAGCCACAAGGCTGTCTATTCAAGTCCTACTTCTGACATATACTGACCTTGTGACCCTGAGAAAATCAATTAATCTCCTAGTGACCTGGGAAACTTTCTAAGCTGCTGACAAGGAGACTGCTGATACTGGTAGAGGGAGTTTCTTTATCCAAGATTTCCCCACACCAATAAAATCACAGATCTAGTCCATATTCCTATCCTATCTGGAAAAACCTAAAGAAATTCAATAGAAATATTTTAGAAAATATAAGTGATGTTTAAAGAAAAAGGTGTTCATGAAAATTAAAAGAAACTTCACTGAGACAAATTTAAAGTTTTATACTTGGGTTCAAAAATAATTTTACAAGGGTAATATGGGGAAAATATAATTAGATAATGCTTCATATAAAAAACTTTTTAGTTGACTGCAAGATGAGCATAGGAACAGCAGTAAAACACAATAATAAATAAAGTTAACACTACAAACCAGGAACCAAAACAAAGTATGTCTGCCACATCAGAAATGTAGATCTGGGACTAAATCTCCAGTGTTATATTCAAGACTGGGCACCCAACTTTGGAGTAGTTCCAGAGAAAGACAAGCAGAATAGTTAGGGGCTTTAAACAATGCCATCAGAAGACTAATTGAAGAAAGTAGGGGGGCATTTACATCAGTAAAGAAGAGCCTCAATTAAGTTCTAATCACGGGAACAGAAACTCATATCTTTTGATATCTCATCAGGTCCTATCTGGGGAAGCCTATTTACCACTTCTCAAAATATTTTTAAATTCATAAAATTGCAAAAGAAGCTAAAGATGTTAATTATATTGAAATGCAGTTATCAAAGTAATTTTTAAATTTATAGAACCCAGGTTAAGACTCCCTGGTAACCAGAGGTTTTCAAGTAAAAGTTGCCTTTCCACTTGTTAAAGACACTTTAGGGGGGATTGTTGATTAGGTGCAGGTAGGACTAAATGGTGCTTTTAAGTGATAAGATGTTTGATTTTTTTCAAAAGCGGCTCAATCTCATCTCCTATTAGTCACAGATGACTGTCAAACCTGAACATCCAGCCCTAATCTCTCCTGAATTCTTGTTTCATTTTGCCAACTCCTTATTGGATGTCTCAACTCTGTCATCAGTTTTGAATTCGATATGTCCATCATCTTCTCCCCTAGAGCTTTTCCTTCTCCAAACTTACAGAATTCTAACAAGAACACCCATATTTAGTCATCTCTGGCTCTTTGCTCTCTTTCGCTATGGTATATCCAACCAGTACTCATGTTCTATATCTCTTATATCCATCCTTTCTTCTCCATTAGCTTCCTCATCAATCTCCTTGTTCTTATATGCCGCCATGCATCTCTAACCCATTGGACATACAAATGCCAAAATTATCTTCATGAAGTTCTTTACAACTTTACTTTCTAATACTTGCCTTCTATTGGTCCAATTCTAACACTCAGTGTTAAATTGAACTTAAACAGACACCCTCTCTTGGTCACATTTCCAAGCAACTTGATTCTGAGAACTCTGAAAAAAAACAAGCCTGACCACAATACTTGGCTAATCAAAACCTCCAGTGGTTCCCTATTGTGTCTAGAATAAAAAATAAACTACCCTATCAAGCATCTAAAGGTCCCCAAAATTGGATTTTAACTTACCTTCCCAATCATTTCATATTACATATCTTCGTATACCAAACATTCCACTTATATACTCCTGTTTCCTAAATTCAAAATTCCATCTTCCACCTCTGTCTATATGTTTAGACCATCTCTCCATGCCTGAAATGCTGTTCAATTGTTCAGGAGGTCTGGCTCTTCACAACCCCATTTGGGATTTTCTTGGCAAAGATGCTGGAATTTGCGATTTTCTTTTCCAAATCATTTTACAGATGAGGAAACTGAAACAAACAGGTTGAGTGACTTGCCCAGAGTCACACAGCTAGCAAGTATCTGAAGGTGGATTTGAACTCAAGTCCTCCTAACTCCAGGGCAAGCACCCTCTTCACTGCTCTATCTAGCCACCCCACCCCTGTGCCATCCACTCTGAAATTTACTTCCTCATCATTTCCACATATTAGAATGATTGTTTTGCTTCAAGAGTTATCTGAGATTCCACCTACTCCATGAAACCTTCCCTGATGACCTCAGTAGGTAGTGCTTTCTCTTAACTCAATTTACCTTGACATAGAATGTAACATTACCTCATTGAAAAGAGCTTTATTTAGGTCTTTTATCCTATGAACTGAGCATAATGGTTTGATTTAATATACCTTAAATATACATATGTATAATAGAATAGGATGATCTGAACTTTGTTTATTCTCGCCATCTAAAATAGTACTTTTCATACTAGAGATATGTAATCTAAATTGTAGAATTGAACTTAAAAATATATATATTTCAATTGGAAAGTCCAGGAAATTTTTTTTCAGTACTTAATTAGAAACCTCCTTAATCATCTCCTTGGTTTAGCCTGGCTTGAAAAGTATTTATGTAATCTTGCCATGTCCAGAACAAAGATGGAGAAAATGTACAGAAATGTTCCATCAAACTATTAAACAAATGAAAAAAATCATTAAAATCATTAGAATCTACTGAAATTGTGGGTATGTCTATACTGCCTAAAGGAAGTTTTATTTTAAATTAGTGGTTTTGATTTTAAGCATTGGGGTTTTGACACTATTTATGAGGAAATATGCCATTGGCAAATGCCTTTATTTTATATTGTATCATTTTATTTAAAATAATGTGCCTTATTTTTTTTAACCTCAAGTATGCATATGTCTGATTTATAGGCAGTTTTCCTCTTGAAAAGCCTTGTTTTAGGACTTAATATAGGCAGAAGCTAAATGTGGAATTTATTACACAGGAAGAGTTAAATTTCTAAATACTTAATATTGTGTCACCTTCACATCTGAGGCTTTTAAAATCCAAAATGTAAAGGAAGCTTAATAGTGGTCAATATCTGTAAACTGATTTTATTTTCAGTATATATCTAACTTTTAAAGCTATCAGAAAATTGAAAAATAAATTTTGTTGAATTGTACCGCTCACTTATACATTATTGGATTTACTCCTTGTCACTATGCATGCTTATTGGAAGCATTCTTTCCTCTTAACTATCTTAAACAATTTCCTTGCTCACCCAAAGTTGAAAATACTATTTTTGAAACAGAAATATGGACTGTTCCCCATTGCAAACTGTTGTAAAAGTATGAAAAATGTAATCATTATAGTACATTATCATGTTTAAATGTAAAAGCTCTGAATTGCAATCTTTGTCATTGAGTGGCATATTTTAAAAGAAGAGTAATATCCTAGATCTCTTTAAGAACATTAATGCTTAAAAACAATTTTATCTAGCTATGAACAATGGGGAAAAGCATTATGAAATACATTTGGAGAGATGTTATGAAGAACATGAACATAATACTGAATTAAATTTAGAGCAATTAAGAGCAAAATTTGAAGATTTTCTTAAATGGTTTAATATATTTGTCACTCAATCTGCAGTTTCAATAAAAAACCATATGCATTGCATTTGTGATAAGTGTTATTAAGTATGCATCATTCTGAAGCCTATTTGGTTAAGTTAAATGTATAGGAGTACCAAAAAAATAAAATAAATAGTGGGTTTTAAAGTTATTTTGGTACTTAGGTGAACTTTGATGGCCAGAAGCTCCAACGTGCAAAATTCTGAGGTTTCTATTCTACAGAAACCATACAGTATGAAGATTGTCCATCTGCAATTTTGTGGTCACCAAGTCTGATTTAAAGTGGTTTTAGATACATTAAAGTATTTTGAGTCAATACAGTCTATATTTTGCATGTAAGATGTTGCCTATTTCACTTATTAAAATAATACTGATGCATAGATATACTCACGTAAATGCCTCTTTTCTTCCTGAGTGGTTGCTTCTTAATGGCTTAAAGATGAAAACAGTTGAAGAGCACTTGTATTTCAAAGAGCTGCAGATAAATAGAACAGTAAAATCTGGCCTCCCAATTAACCCTACCCTCTTCATTTTTGTCTTTGTATCCCAAGCACTTAGTCAGGAGCTCACAGTCTAAGGGGAAAGGCAATATGCAAACTATGCACAAACAATAGATATGCAAGTTAAAGTAAAGATAATCCAAGAGAGAAGATACTAGTATTAAGGATGTTCAGGAAAGCTAATCATAGAGAGTAAGATTTTACCTGGAACTTGCATATTGGGTGGAGGGTTAAATAAGTGCTTTTAACTGAATGAAATTATCTGAATATGTACTTTTAAGACCTTGATAGTAATGATATGTATAATGATTCCATTATTTTTCATTTGTTCTTTTAAAAAAAAAAAGCTCTACTGCTCTATTTAAGTCTGAATTTAGTAATAGTTGATCTCATACACATGCAAGATTAGGAGCAGGTAACCTTGTTTTTGAGGTAGTTCTGTAATCAGACATGAAAATATTATAAAATCTATATTTTCCATAAGCGTTTTGGGAAGAGCTACAAATATAATACTACAGAAAGAGTGTGTGCTATTAGTATGCAGTGCAAAGAAAAATACAGAGAATAGACACGTAAAAGACATTTTTGAACTGAGAGACTATCTGGTAGGAATTAGTAACACATAAATGTCAGGTTCTCTGTGGCATGACCAGCAGGGATTCCAGGGTAGGAAGAGGTTACATCTAGTATTAGTTTGCATTAGGAATTCTAACAGATTAAAATACTTTATAAATTGCACACATTTGAATTCTTCTGCCAAAGCACTAAACCACCAATTCCCATGTAATTGTAGACATAGTATTTTGTTAATGTTCCCATCATTTAAATAAAATATCTTCCATGCATACTTAATAAATTTAAAAAATAAATCTTTTATTAATGAAACCTATATTTTTATTTACCTTAAAGAGGCAGGGGGAGGGGGGTGACCTGGCTCTAAATTACTTTAAAAAATCATACAAGGGGAAAATCAATGTCTGTGATTATTTATAGCACTTATAATTGAGGTTCTTAAGTGTTTTGTATATCAGACTCCCAAAATTTTTAGAATGCTCTAGATTATCTCCAAGAAATCTTCATGCTTTTTCCTTCCTTTATTGTATTTATTATTCCATGGTGGCAGCCAAATAGAGCTCCTCGTCTTAACATCTTACAGTAGACTTTTTTATATATATAAGAGCTGGAACTAGAACCTGGCTGGAATGGAGTTTTCTCAGATTCTGATATCCAGGGAGATTCAGGCATGGCTACCTCATAAGGGGCATTCTTCCCCATCCCAAACCGCTTCCACTGAGTGTCCCCCTAAATGGATACACTCCAGAGTTCCATTGCTGTTCAGCTTCCACTGTAAGGTTTCGTCCACTCACCAGGGAGTTGGCCCCAGATACAACACCTGACCTGCACCATACAGATCCTGCCTGGGATCTTCTGAAAAAGCAACCTCTCTGTCTTTCCTAGTAAATTCAGTCCTAGTATTCCTCAGTTCACATCCTCTTGTCTTCTCTGTTTTATATCATTTTGAACTCTGCTCTATTAAACCCCACTTCAGTCTAAGCTCTCTTTTTTCTTGCTTTCCTTTTATCTTCTTGTAGATACAGAAACCTAAATAATGTCTCAATATTGTCTCTGAGAATGGCTTCTCCATTTCTCACACTCCTTGACTTATCAGGTAATCAGAAGAAATCAGTCTACACCTTGCTCCTCAATGCCCCTTTTAAATATTCCTTCTGTTACTATTACTCAGCAACTGCATCTTATCTTTTAAAGTTCACTCCAGTCTATCTAGGTCTTTGTCGCCTTCACCTATATCACTCCGGTACAAACACATCCCTTAAAAATTAGTTGACCTGCCCTGTTCTTCACTAAACTTATTCCCTTTAAATATCCCAACTCCCACAAACCCTGTCTCTAATTTGCTTTAGCTATACACAGGAATGTTCATACATGAGATCACTAGCATCCCACCCTATCAAAATTCCCAGTTATGGTTTAACTTTAAAACATGACAAGTCTTGGGCAGCAATAGGTTGGAGCACCAGAATAGGGAGTTCAGCTATACAGGCAAAAGTATAGTAGGTTTCATCAATTATGGGAGCCAGTTATCAAACCTGGGAAATCAGATAAGGGAAGGAGGGAACAGGCAAATATCATACACAAGCAAGAAGTATACATTAAATTAAAAAACAATGAAAGAGAGAAGACACTAACATTAAGGATGTTAACACTTTCAACTCCACATGATGGTAAGAAAAGGAAAGAGGGAAGGAAAGACAAGAAAAGGGAAAGCAAGAGAAGGCAAGGGAAAAGCATAAGTAGGATGATATATTTGGGCAAAATATGCTCTTTAATGAAATTTTGTTAATAGGTGGTCCCAAAGGTAGAACATTAGATTGTGGAACAACAAAAACCTGCCCTGATTGCCTTCATAAAAACATGCTACATTCAAAAGATGCATTGAGTTACACATATTTCTCCAGGTTAAAACCCACACATTTTTACCTTCATTACTTTAAAAAAAAAACTTCTGGATTTCTTTGCTACCCTTCTGAATGTAGGAGTGCTGGGAGACTATGACAGAAACGTCATTGTTTTAAGAAAGAAAAGTATGCTTATTTTAAAAAATACATATGATTTCTGAAAGACTTGTTTTCCTTTTTTTTTCCAGGTGACATTTACAAAGAGGAAATTTGGGTTAATGAAGAAGGCTTATGAGCTGAGTGTTCTATGTGACTGTGAGATTGCGCTAATCATCTTTAACAGCACCAACAAACTGTTCCAGTATGCCAGCACGGATATGGACAAAGTGTTGCTGAAATACACAGAGTACAATGAGCCACATGAGAGCCGAACAAATTCAGACATTGTTGAGGTAAGAATTTAGGCTTTGTGAGAGTAGAGCTTTGACAGAACCCTAGAACATCTCACCAAATGTTTATATTGCTTCTGAACTACAGTACTTAATTCTCTTTTTAGAATGTAGTCATGTCAAGAAGAGTAAAAACATATTACTTAAAACTGATGCTATTACAATTGATCTCCTTAACTTTTGTTTCTTACTTATATCATTGGAAGAGGAGAGGAAATTTTTATTTAAAATTACATCATTTGATCCACTTCTATGAAATTCTAGTACACATTCAAGATCCAATATTTGATGAATAAACAATTCTAAATGTTTGTTATAGCAAAGTATTTTTACAAAAATTAATTCAAATGTAATATACTAAATTAAGAATTAATGGGCAGAGCAGCTGGGTGAAATCAGATGATTGAGAGCCAGGCCTAGAGAGGAGAGGTTCTGGGTTCAAATTTGATCTCAGAAACTTCCTTGCTGTGTGACCCTGGACAAGGCACTTAATCCCCATTGCCTAGCCTTACTGCTTTTCTGCTTTAGAAATAATACACAGTATTGATTCTAGGTTGGGAGGTAAGGATTTTTTAAAAAATTAATGTGGAAGATTTCCAATGCAACAAATGTTGTAATTGTCTAGCAGATTCAACACCTGAAAGAACTTACAGAACAGGAGGGAGACTGATATCTCCATGGAAATCTATGATATGCAAGTTAGCATATGATTAAATTCAGAGTAAACACTAAAAACAGTAGCATGAGAGATTCAAAAAGAGAGGGATACCTCAGGGAAAACATTGTAGAAGGGGTACTGATAGCTGAGCTGGCCTTGAAAGTGAGATCCATAAGATTTATGAGCTGAGTGTTCAATGTGAGATTTCAACAGACAGAAGAGATCTTTGGTAGAGTCTATTCAAGACCAGAAGTCATAAAGGGAGGGGAGCAGATAATATGTGAAAATGTACATGGTTGTGGGAGAAGGGAAAGAAATGACATGACACATGCAAATATTACCAAACATTGAGTCTTAGTAGCAAGAATAACAAAATTTTATTATAATCTATTCATAGTTGCTCTGCTCCCACCACGTTTAAGTGTTGTAGTTTTTAAATGGCTCAAATCACCTGCCACATAACCTCAAGGGTTTTTATCCATGAGCAGAAAATATGTGGGAAATAAAGTAAGAGATGAGAGTTTTCCTATTTTTCTTATCTTTCTCTTGTTACCCATCTTCTCCTGAAACTCAATGTTTTTCCAGCTTTCCTGGAATATTTTGAAAAATTAATTTACTGAAATCATTCTGATTAAAGTACATATCATTCCTGTCATATTTAGTCTGGGTCTATACTAAAGAAATAACACTAGTATTCAATCAAATAGAATCAATTACCAAATAGTTCGCCCTCCCACATTCTTCCACCTTTCAGCAGTTAATTATTTTTAACTTTACTATTAATAATTATTATTGAAAAAATTATTTCAAAGTTTGCAATGAATTTTGAAATTATAAATGTTATACATTTCAAGATTAAGCAAAAAAAGATATCTTTAGGAAGTCAAAAGTAAATTTTAAATAGACTTTATGCAGGATGCACTTAGGAATTTTTGCAGGTACACATTTTTCAAATTCTCCCTTAAAATATTAAATTAAGTGTTTATACTTAATTGAAAAATATTTTGTACATAGATGAAATAATAATTTTACCTGCTATCTCCTGGAAATAGTATTATATTCATATATATGCCTGTATACATATTATGAATTTATTTATGTCTTTTTAGATAGAGAGATTGATGGATGGATGGATACAGAAAGATAGATAGATAGATAGATAGATAGATAGATAGATAGATAGATAGATAGATAGATAGATGGATAGATGGATGGATGGATAGATGGATGGATATAAATGTATAATATAAATATCTTTTTTTTTTTTGTTCTGGACCTGAAATTTCATATATATCTGGGAACTCTCAGTAAGGAAACTCCCTCTAATAGTGCATATTGGTAACTCTTGTATAACTTTCAGGTTAAGAAACTCACCCAGTGACAGACTGTCAATATGTGACAGGTCCTCTGGATTCCTAGGCTGGCTCTCTATCCATGTTACCACATTGTTTCTGTATGTAAATATATAAATATGTGACTCTATGAAAATAATCAGTTTGTGGTCTGGTCCATTCTTAGGCTATTCTTATTGTAAGTGTCTACCCATACAGATTAAACATATTATATCAATGTCAGCCAATAAGAATTTATTAAGCACTTACTGTGTTACAGTCATTACATAAAAATAAGCTAGATACAAGATAATAAAAAATAACAGAAAGAAGACACTAGTATTAAGAGAGATCAGGAAAGACTTCCTATAGAAGATAGCATTTTTACTGGACTGAATGAATCCAGGAAATACTATCGGGAAAAAAACTTCCATTTTTCAAGACCGTAGCTCATCTATATCAAGTAATATGTAATGGTTTAATGTTTCATCTGGGTATGAAGGTAGCATTAAGTTCTCAAAGGCTATATCATTGAAATAAAAATTATGTTCCTACTAAGATGGAAAGACTTTGAATATATGCATGATTATGTTTATCCTCTCCTAAACTCAAAGAAGATCATGAGGAGTAGTTAAATGACTCAACTGCTAGAAAACTAGTCCTAGAAATGGAGGTCCTGGGTTCAAATTTGACCTCAGATACTCCCTAGCTGTGCAAATCTGGGCAAGTTACTTAATCCCCGCTGCCTAGCCCATATTGCTCTTCTGTCTTGGAACTGATAATTAATATAAATTCCAAGACAGAAGATAAGAGTTTTTTAAAATAAGATCATCTCCAAAAGTTTGACCAAAAGTAGATGAATCCTTTGATCACAGCAACTCATGGGGACAATCTAAGACATCAAGGAACATTGGTCTGCATCAATGGAATAATGATCCCATCCTCATGAAATTACAGATTGTAGAAGTATTAAATGTTTTAAAGTGTAGAAGTTCTAAATAAAATTCAACAACAAAAATTCAAGACAAGACAGACAATTGTTTAGGTGATTGAAATTTTTTTTAATAGGATTTGACTTTTGTTGTTTGGGCATTTTCAGACATGTCTGATTCCTCATAACACTTTTCAGGATTTTCTTGGCAAAGATATTGAAATACTTTGCCATTTCCTTCTCCAGCTCATTTTACAGATGAAGAAACTGATGCAAACAGAGTTAAGTGACTTGCCCGGGGTCATATAGCTAGTCAATATCTGAAACTGAATTTGAACTCAGGTCTTCCCAACTCTGGGTGTGACACACTATCCACTGCACCATTTAGCTGGTTAACACCTAGCTATTTAAATTTTACCCTTCTCTAAGGATGAAGCTAAATATAGTAAGATTATTTTGATTCAAGTAGGGAGATACTTCTGCTTCATGTGTATTTTGCGGTTGATTTTTTAAGGATTTAAGACATAGTGAGGTCTCTCTTTGAGGACATAGTTAATGGAGTTTACAAATCCTCCTAAACAGCTTAGAAGCACTTAAACACTGCTTATTTTCCATTTCCTTTTACAAATGGAGATTTGGAAGGCTTAGGATACTAAAAAGGTAGCTATAGTTTCTTCAGTTGAACATCACCAGATTAAGCCTTTTGAACCCAGAGAAGGGCCAGTCTGGGACTTCTAGGTCACCCTTTCAGAATGACAATGGATTGTACATTGTGAGATACTTATCTGATAATGTGCAACTAACTTTTATGACTTGTCAAAGCAAAATTTATCTATAAGATTTTTATTTAAGACTTAAAGGTGAATTAAATGCACTGAGACTTCTCAACCTAACTTTTTCCTGGCTTCCCTGACTTTCTTCAAGCCTCATCTAAAATCACTCCTGAAGGAAGTCTCTAAGATTATTTGCAAATTAATCTTCCATGTGCCTTGCTTGTAAATATAGCCATTTTTCAGGTTGTCTCTGCCATTCAATTGTGAGCTCCTTGAAGGCAAGGAGTAAAAAATTAAAACAAAACAAAAACTCTTCTGGGCTTTGCTCAGTGCTTAACACGTTGTTGGTTGGTCGTGTCTGACTCTTGTGACCCTGTGGACCATAGAATGCTAGGCTCTTGAACTGATGAGCTCATCTTCTGATGGCATGTATTTTAATACTGTTTTTCTGTCAGAAATATTGGTGTGGTTTGCCATTTCCTTCTCCAGGGGATCACCTTTTGTCAGAACCCTTTGCTATGACCTTTCCATCTTGGGTAACCCCACACAGAATAGCTCATAGTTTCATTGGGCTATACAAGCCCTCCTGCCACAACAATGAAGTGCTCTAAGAAGGGGTTGACCCATGGAAGGCACTTATTAAATACTTGCTATCTTGTTTATACTCTAACATGGCAAAGGTTTGCTTTTACCAATTTTTAAAAGTAACTGGAGAGGAAGAAATGGAGATCATTCAGGGAAGGGAGAGGACAAAGAATGGAGGTGGAAGAATCAGTCACATTCATGGGATTTCTACACTGGGATAGAGATGGATCATGACATATGAAAGACCTAGTGAGTGCCTTTGGGGGAAGAAGGGCCCTAAGAAATGAGTTTCCATATAGATTTTACAAAACCCTGATACTCGGTGATCTTGCTGATACTCAGCAAAGTTCAAAATCTTGTTTATTTGCAATGAAAGGATTATAATCGAATGGAGTTAAACAGCAGGAGAGCTCTAGCATGAAGGGTCATTTGTTATGCCTCTTCCCATTTGGACTATTACCCCTACTCCCAACCCCCCAAATTAGTTTATTCACAAGGAAAAAAAGAAAAACCACCCAGTTTCCTACATTCAGACTGAAATATAAGATTCCTGAGCCATGCTACAGACAGTGTTGCAGGGTCAGAGGAAATTGTGCAGTGCGTGGGTGTTGAAAAAGATTCTTCTCTTAACAAAAAAGCTCTGCGTAATTATCATGTCTTTGCTCGATAATTAGCACTACTGTTACAATGGCACAAAGACTCACAAAAGCTTAACGAGAAGACTGCAATCCGTTTTCCCCCCCATTCTGAATGCAGTTTGAATATATGTTTAGATACAATATATAAATGTGTTGGATTTGGTAAATGTGCTAAATTTTTAATCCATTGGTTTAAAAAACAAAAACAGTCCTTTTATTTAAAGCATTTCCTTTGAAGGAAGTCCATTTCATTTAACTTTACTGACATTTAGAAAGAATATTTACCTTTGTGTATAAGGCTATTAAAATGCTATAAGAATTCTGATGATGTTAATGAGCCGTGGCTTTCCCCTCTCAATTGTGTTCAACAATCCAAATTCACTTAACTGCCTTATATACAGAAAATGGTTTCGTTTACACAAAGCACCATCCTAAACATTCTTCCCCAGTTATCTATGGGGCATGCTTGCTGTTCCTTCAGTATGCATTATTGAATACCAACTGTGTACCTAGCAGGATACTAGGTACTGTAAGAGAAACAAAAGAAGCAAATGTAGAAAATGTACAGCCCAGTTTGGGCAACAAAATACAACATATATTAGACAAAGTAGCTGCTACCCCAATGGTAGAGCTAGAAGAAAGAATACTAAGAAATTCAACTAAATTTAATAAGCATCTATTAATTGCTTTCTGTATGTAAGTCACTCTGCCCACAATGGAGATAAGGGGGGGGGGGGGGGGAATAGTTAAGCAGCTTCTATCCTGAGAGAGCTCACATTCTATGCTAGGTGACTCCTTAAGTCCTTTTTGAACCTTTTGCCTGTGTTCCTATGGTCCTATCACTGGGAAGAGAATCCTTTCCATGACTCAGAAGCCATTCATGCTTATATAGTTATTGAGACTCATTCCAGTAGGCTCAACAGGCAGCTAGATAGCACAGTGGATAGAGTAGTAGACCTGGAGGCAGGAAAATTAACTCAGATCTAGCCTTAGATGTTTATTAGCTTGGGCAAGTCATTGAACCTCTGTTTGCCTTAGTTCCTCATGACATGATTATCATAAAGTGCTTTAGCACAGTGCCTAGTTCTTAGGAAGTGCTATATGAATGTTATCTATTATTTTTTAAACCCTTAATACTGTGTATTGGTTCCAAGTGATAAGAGTGGTAAGATCTAGGTAATAGGGGTTAAGTGACTTGCCAGGGTCATATTAGGAAATCAAATTTGGATCCAGGACTTCCTGTCTGTAAGTCTGGCTTTCAATTCACTGAGTCATTATTATTATTATTAATTATAAATAATGGAGTGGTCCAACCAAGCTAAGGTTTCAAAATGTTAAACACAACTTTTCTGTTACTTAGGACAATGAAGACTCAGATAAAAAAAGCACAATGGGGTGGCGATTTTCTAAGGAGATATTTCCCCAATCTAACATATCCTTTATACAACCATTATTATAAACTTCAAAATGTTCATTTCTAGTCATGCCACTCCCTTGCTCACCAACCTTCAGTGGCTCTCTGGAGCTCAAAGGATTAAAAAAAACTCATCAGCCTTGCATTGAACATCTGCTGAATTTTAGTTCCTTCTTCTCTTTCCAGCCTGATTTCATTTGTGCATTCACCTTGCCATTTGGGAGCACTCACTCACCCCCAGTCCCAACTTATACTTTCCTGATTAGCTATTCATAAAGGCCATCATCCCCCACATCCCCTGATATGCACTTTGTTCCCCCTTCCTTCCGTGGTTGCCCAGCTCAGGTACCTCCTATTTCATGAAGACTTCTGTGACCCTCAAAGTTAAAAAGTTATCTCTTGTCCTAAAACAATTTAGAGACCTCAGTCTATATCATTCTTTTATCCCTTATTTCCTCCCTGGAAGTCCCAAAAATCTTAGTACAGCTTTAAGCTTTAGTAGCTTAAAGATGCACTAAGACTTTTGAGGCACTCTGTGTACACAGTGGATTCATTCTATTCAACTATAAGTTCCTCAAGCACGGAGTGGTGCCATTCCTTTTTTTTTTTAACTTTGTGTACCTGGCACAGTGACTTGCACATATAATAAGATCATAGATTTAGAAGTGGAAGATACATCAAAGGTCATCTAGGTCAACCCTCCCAATTTTGCCTGTAAGAGAAGTCACTCCCCAAGGTCACATAGGTACTAAGTGGCAGAACCAGGATTTAAACCCTGTCTTCTGATCTCAAAGCCAGAAACATTTCCACCAATACCACACTACCTATCAGTAGCTAAGGATAAGGAATAGATATGATGTTTCATTGATATTGAGAACTTCCACATGAACTCATTATCCTCCCAACCCTTCTATCACCACCATTTTCCTTCTACCAATGTATCTTTCTAACACATCTTGGACATCTGCCTGGAGCACTAAGAAGTTAAAGAACTTGCCCAGGGTCACTTAGCCAGTGTATGCTGAGGTAGAACTTGAACTTTGTTCTTCCCAGATTCAGTGCTCTCTATCCATGTACCATAGTATCTTTATTAAAATAGCCTGAATTGTTATCACATTGACGATACTTAATTCTATTATCCAGGATTCTCACATTAATCAACAAACATGTATTAAGTGCTTACTGTGTACCAACTGCTAGGCTAATCTCTCAGGATGCAAAGAAACACAAAAATCGGGTTCCTGCCTTCAAGAAGTTTACAATCGATGGAAATAATATGCAAATACCTGTGTACATTCAAAATACAAACAGGAAAAATGGGAGATAATTTTAGAAGGAAGACCCTGGGTACAGATCTACTTTTCAAGGAGTAGAGCTTTGAAAGGAACCAGAGAAGCCAGGAGGTAAGAGTAAGTTCAGTCAAGATATAGGGAGCAGCCAGTTAAAAGGCATATTTTGAGACATCTAGAAGGATACTATAATTGGATCACAGAAGTCCTTGAGACAAATAATGTGTAAGAAAACTGGAAAAGTGGAAAGGGGCCAGGTTGTAAAGGTATTTAGATGAGATTTTCTGTTATCTGCTTCTGGAGGTAAGAGGAAGTCATTGGAATTAATTGAGTAGTGGGACAACATGATCAGACCTATACCTTAGGAAAATCACTTTGTACCTGAGGAGAGAATGGATTGGAGTTGGTTGAGTTTTGAAGCATGGAGATGTAAGAGTTAAAATTAGGGAAACTGAGGCAGGTAGAAATTAGTTTCTCTCTGCAAGGAGTATAATATTTTTAGAGGTTTATTAAAGGTTAAGAATTTAAGAAAAATACAAGTAAGAAAGGCACGTGCCAGGTGGGCCAAGAGGCCCAATTCAATTTCACTCACATCATGAGAGGCGTCTGCTTGCCAGCGGAGACAGGAAGAGAAGAGCCCCCAGAAGCTTTTCCAATCAGGTTAAATACCCCATCTCGATCTGTGCCCAGGTGAGAATTCAGGGATATTGCAAAGCATTCTGGGGAAGTGGAGCAAGGACTTCTGGGGATTGAAGTCCTGGATTCAAGTCTCCATTTTTTACAGAGACTAGTTTGAAGGCTGATTGCAGTGATTCAGATGAGCGAAGTTATAAGACTCTATACTGTGTTGGTGACTGTGAATGGAAGGGAAGGTATATATAGAAAATACAGTGAAAGGAAATGTGACAAATTTGACATAAGATTTGATGTGCAAGTGAGGAGTCAAAGATGACATCACGGTTTGAGAGACTGGGCACCTTGGAAAATGGTGGTGATAGAAGGGTTGGGAGGATAATGAGTTCTGATTTGGACATAATGAGTTTGATGACTTCAGGACATCCATTTTGAGATGTTCCAAAGACATTTTGGAGATTCACAATAAAAGTTCAGGAAAAAGATTATGGTTGGTTAGTTACATAGGTATCAGGATCATCTTCATAGAGATAATATACATATGGGACAACCAAGTGAAACAGTCTACAAGAAGAAGAGAAAAGCCCAGGACAGACAGATATTGCTAGTTCATGGGCATGTTGTAGATGGAGATCCAGCAAAAGAGATTGTGAGAAGTCAAACAAGTAATAGAAGAAACAGAAGAGAGCCCCATTGTCATGAAAACCTAAAAAAGAGAGGGTATCCAGGAGGACAGGGTGATTGATAGTGTCAAATGCTGAAAATCGGTCATTAAGGGTGAGGACTGAGGAAAGACTGTCCAATTTAACAATTAAGAGATCATTGATAATGTTGGAAAGAACATTTTCAGTTGAATAATGAAATCAGAAGCCAAATTGTGAAATTTAGAAGTGAGGGAAAGTAGAGGAGGAAATACTCTCCTTAGAAGTGAGACCTGATAAGAGGAAGACATGAGTTCAAATCTGACCTCAGGCACTTACCAGCTGTGTGATCTTGAGCACCTAACCTCTTTCTATCTCAGTTTCTTCTTTTGCCAGATAGAATAAATAATAGCACATACCTCACTGTTTTTTTTGTGAGAATTAATTCAAATATAACACATGTAAAAATGTTTTGTAATCCTTAAAGAGCTATATAAATGACAGTGGCTTATTATTATCATTATTATTAGAAAGTAACTTACTAATTATGGCTTATTGGAATCCAGTGGAGGAAAAGTATTCATAGAATCACAGAAAATCAATTTTAAAGGACTTGAGGGGACCATCTAGTTCAACTTGTAAGTAAAGCATGAAACCAGTATGAAAGCATCCCCATTAAAATAATTATCTAGGCTTTGCCTAAGGATTTCCAGTGACAGGGAACTTGCTAGTAGAAAAGTACTTGACTTAAGGTCAGGAAGATTTTAGTTTTTAATTTCCCCCTCTGCTACTTAACTAGTGGAATACCAGGGGCAAGGCACTTAACTTTCCTGAGCCTATTTCCTCATCTGTAACAAGAGAAGAATGTCAATAGTACCTCATCTCATAGAGCTGCTTAGAGGACCAAAGGAGATGATTTATATAAAGAGCTTTGTATCATTTTTATCATTTTCCTCTCCTAATATTGCCTATTCCATTTCTGATACCTGCCATTATTAGGTATTACTTTTTATGTAGTTCAAATTTGGCTGACTTTAATTTTTATTTTTCAGACCTAATTATTCTTTCCAACCAAGCAAAATAAGTACAATCTCTCTTCCAAACTGAAAATCCCTTAAATACTTAAAGACACTAATAACAATAACAGCAACAACTGGCATTCATGAAATGTTTTGCAAATCATTTGCAAAGTGTTTTACATATGTTCACTCATTTGATCCTGAGCTATTGCTATTATAATCTCCATTTAAAAAGATGAGAAAACTAAGACAAAGAGAGGTTCCATGCCCTGCCAGTCTCGGATAGTGTATTCTCAGTTAGGTTCCAAGCTAAAATCTTCCTGATTCCAAGCACTTCAATCTACTATTTCACATTCATAAAAGAATTTCATTAACTTTGGTTTGAAATTAAATGCCACTAAAAGTTAAGCCACATTTTTCTCCATCAATAATTTCACAATCAGTCTTTAAACTTTGTTTCTGTTGATAAAGCAGTTATCAATCATTTTGTTAATTATGAAAAATCACAAGGTGTATATAAAGTCTGATTTTTCTGGTTTGCAAGAAAAGATACTGGACTGTTTTCAATACATATTATATTTACTTAAGGTAGCATGGAGTGTCTTAAGTTGGGGAACTGATTAAGTAATGTTTTCAGTCAAAAGAAAAAAATTCCTGGGCAAAGTAATTTGCTCTCTTTTGAAAAAAAAAATTAAAGATTACTATTCTCATTATTTTTTGGAACAAAAAGCATGATTTCATTGTTTTAGGGAATTCTCAGAGAGGAAACTTCCTCCACCTATGCAAACTGACATCTCTTCAATTTATAGAATTAAAGAACACTGAGCGTTTAAGTGAGGGTCACACACACCCTCTGATTAGCAGGTAAGATTTAAACCCAGGTTTTCCTGACAATGAAGTCAGCCTTTCAGTGTTATCCATATAGATTAAAACTTGTCCGCTACTTATTCTATAAAAAAGGATAAGTACTTCAACAAAGTGCTCTCTACTCTTCATCAATTTCTTTCAAATGCTCACTGAATTCAGTAGTTCCATTCAGAATCAAAAGTTCATAACACCTCTGCACTGAGAATAATAGTTACCCATAAAAAAGAACATTTTTAAAGGGGGCTTTATCAAGTAGATTCATCCCTTTATCTCCCTATGTTCATTTTTATTCATAATTATAACATGTTTACGAGATCCTTATATACCATTCAAACATGTTTGTACCACAAAGTGTAAAATGTTAGATAGCTAAAAATGGAAAAGCTATGCATGTACACATACACATGTGACACATGTATATACATTTTTGCATATACTTAAACATTTAGAAAAATATACATTTGTGTACATAAGTGGCATTATTAAAAATAAGAATATATCTCTGAATTAAAGTATGTAACAATGTGCCCATGTGTACATCAGTTATAAGTTATATAAGCATAGAATTTATCTTGGGGCATAATGAAACATACTTGTAATCTCTACTATTAGAAAGGCTAAGGTCAGAGAATTTTTTGAGTTTAGGAGCTACAGTAGGACTAAAGTGGACTGATTGTATAAATTAAGTCTCTCCACTAATATGGTGAGTACCTGGGACTCAGAGAAAGATAGAAAGAGAGCTATATAGCTGTACATATACAGATATTCATGTCTAGATGTACCAAAAAAAAAAATATATATATATATATATGCTCTGCTCCCCTCCATCTCTGCCTCCTGTGAAAAGCTCACCTTATTCCCTGTGTCCTCCCATTGACTGCTGGGCAGAGGGGCAAGGACTATGAAAAATGTTGTCAAACACAGTGGCAGGAGGAGGGGAGCAGCTCTGCCAGGGCGGGGGGGGGGGGGAGGGGAGAGCAGAGAGAACTCTCTGTATGCCATTTCTGGCACCTGTACCATGGGTTTACCTTCACTGCCCTAGGATTTCTTCCAACTTACATGGTCTATCTGGATTCTATATTCATGAGAAAATTAAATTCCTTATAATTCTTGTTGTCTGCTTCTAATAGATTGTTGGAATTAATCAATGTCTAATCATAGTAATGATAGTCCCATATTTCAGGCAAACACAACAGGGAGTTTTACACAATTTTGTTTTAAGTGATATAATTCACTAATATAGACCTGGAAGGGCCTTTGGAGACTTGCTAGTCAATCTTTTCATATAACAGATTAGGGAACTGATATCCAGGATTATTAAGTGACTTGAGTTCCCCAAGGTCACACAAGTAGTAAATGTCAGAGGGGAGGATTTGAACTTGGGTCTTCTTACTAAAGCTAGTGATCTTCTCTCTGGATTCTGATTACCAATGTTATTATTCCCAGGCCTTCAGTGAACCAGGGAAAATAACATTAACAGGTTAATTTCCTTTAGAATAGGGATTCTTGATGTAGAGTCCAAGAACAAAAAAAAAGGAAGAAAGGAAAGAAAGGAAAGAGGGAGAAGGAGAAGAGAGAGTGAGAAGGAAGGGGGAAAGAAGGGAAAAGAGTAGGGAGAAGGAAGGAAAGTCATGTAGTCAACCCATAGCCATACCAGAGGACCAGAAAATTTTAGGAAACCAATTATAAACAATAATTGTCAGAACTAGAAGACACTGTGCTAAGCATCAAGTTTACAAAGACAAAAATTAATCTTGCCCTCTAGGAGATTAGCTTCTAATCTGGAAATACTAGAGGTACTCAGATAAGGAATACTAATTGTATTAATTATGTATGTAATGTAAATACTAATTGTATCCAAAGTGATTTCAGAAAGAAAAGAACTCTCTCAATTGGAGGTATAAGAAAAGACAATGTAGGAGGTAACTTTTGAGTTGTGTAGTAAGGTAGTGATATTAAGAGGTGGCAATTACAATGGTCTGCATTACAATAGAAACAAAAGTTAAACTGTCATAGACAGGAAACTGTTAACAGGGCAATTTACCAAGAGTTCAATTCCATACTATTTGAACTAACATCTATTAAGTGCCTGCTGTGTACAAGATACTATACTAAGCAGGGGGGATACTGAGACAAATTAAATAATCCATATCCTCAAGGAGTTTGCATTCCCTTCAGGAAAAACAGCACATACCCTTATAAGTGAACACAAAATATATAAAATCATTTCTGTGAGGAGAGCGCTGGTTGGAGGTGAAGAACAATTTGTTAGGTATAGAATAAGACACAATGGAAGTTTGGGGAAGAGTGAGATAAAGGGACCTAGATATGAGACTGGCATGAATAGATTTGTGGGAGGAGGAAGTAGTGAATGGAAATGCAAGAATTAAATGGAATTTAACAAATATTTATTAAACAACTCCTCCATGCTAAATATTAAGCACTGAGGATGCAAAGTAAAAAGAGGCCCAGCCTTTAAGGAGAATATAAAGTAACCCTAGAAGTGTAGGTGAGAACTATATAATGACAGGTAAATGTTGGAGGAAGGAATTCATATTTTATCATAAACATAATAGCGAGCCATTGACAGTGCTTGAGCAGAGGAGTTTTTCTTTATGGAATTATTACTGCATTATACTTTCTATAAATTTTTAATAGAAGGATATGTGTGTATATTTGTTGAAAGTCTATTATGAACAAAACTGCCTATCATTCAATGAAACTCATAAATTCTGTATCTATTGCTTGATGGTCCATCACAGATAGAACTGGTCTGTGCTTACCTCATTTGCCTTGGTCTCAGATAATGTGCTGGGAAATTCTGACATCAATAGTAATTCCCACTAAACAAGACCTTGATCAGTAAAAAAAAAAAGGTTAATAATTAGACAATACTATTCAGATAACAAAGACATATAGGTTTTTGACAAACTATACAGATAGATCATTTTGAGGGAAACAAATGCTGTAATCCCATTTTACTGATTCATTGCACATGATCCTGCCAAGATGTCATGCATGTAGTATGTTCTTTGTAATGCTTAAGTTTAGTCACCTGGTTGAAGTTCTGAATGAGGAAAAAAAAATCCCTTGTCAATTATTTGTAAAGGTCACAGAGTTAATGACTAGCTGGGAGGTTAATTAGATTCTGAAAGCCTCTTCATAGCAATTAATCTCTTATCTTTATGTTTTTAGTAAATAAGCTCACTTACTGTTTAGATATACTATTTCAGGTAAGAAACACTGTAAATAGGAAATTTTAGTCTCTATTCAATGTGAGGTCCCCCCCTTAACATAATCTCAAATATCATTTGGGTAAGAATTATTGCTAAAGAATTCATACTTGACTTTTTATATAGGAATGAATGAAAATTTCCATACAAGACTTTCTGTATTTTGTACACTTTCCAGATTTTTAAAACACTATATAAATTGCTTCACAGTCATAATTAGAGTCTCTCAGTCCCATAAACATTTCTTTAAACACCTACTATGTGCAAAGAACTATATTTTATTCATTATTAGATCCATTTTCTAGATGAAAAATGTCAGTATATTGTTGTCAATTCAGAATTGAATTAGAAATGAAAGAAACAGGCATTTATTAAGTGTCTACAAGTGCCAGTTCTCATCATTCGGTTGTTTTTCAGTTGTGTATATTTGTGACCTCATTTGGGGCCTTCTTGGCAAAGATAGAGGAATGGTTTGACATTTCCTTCTTCAGCTCATTTTGTAGAAGAGGAAACCAAGGCAAATAGGGTTAAGTGACTTGTCCAAGGTCACCCATCCAGTAAGTGTCTGAAGTCAGATTTGAACTTACTGACTTCAGACCCAACCTATCCACTATACCACCTAGCTGGGAGGTAGATGTTATTACCGCATTTTGCAGGGTCACACAGCTAGTAAGAGTCTAAGGTCATTTGAACTCAGATTTTCTGATTCCAGACATAACATCCTATTGACTACACAATGTAGTTGCTTCTAATTAGAAACTAATCTAGAAAGAGTTCAATTTTTCTGCCTTTTGTTTAATTCCAGATGACTATAATCTTTTCCAGTTCGAATTGCCCACTCCCTTTTCTGAAAACAAATTGTACACTTGAATTCTATAGAAGATATCAGCTATGAAAATGTGCTTCATAACATAAATCTGCCTGTCAGAGGTTTGAGGTATTAGGAATCTTCCAATAGATCCAGGGTATTAAATGCAGAAATTCAGGATAAATCCTAGAATCCAAATTTTCATCATTGGTGTTGGATTAAGCAACTGAGAGGAAAAGTGTCTGTACCCTCAGAGGAGATGACTATCATCAGAGATGCATTTTTTTATAAAACCCTTACCTTCTATCTTAGAATCGATACTAAGTATTCGTTCTAAGGAAGATCGATAAGGGCTAGGCAGTTGGAGTTAAGTGACTTGCCCAGAGTCATACATCTAGGAAAGTGATGCATTTAATAGTTGCCAATCAAAAAGTTGGATCAATTACCAAAAAATACCCTAAAAAAGTAGGAACACAAGACTAAAATTTATCAAATAAATATAAAAGGAAAGAGAATAAGAAAAGGAAAAAGTGAGAAGGAACAAAGAAGGAATTTTGTAGTTTCAGTGACAGGGAGGCTAAAATCTGTAACAATGCTGCCTAATATACATACACACATACAAATACTGAACATTTTTCTAGTAGTTAGGGAAGGAATTTTATCTTCAAACAGGTTTTATATTTGGACCTTCCTTCTTGCACATTTTGAGATTACCCCAAATTAAATTCATATGAAGAAAAGAAAGTCTAATAGTGAGCTGATTTTCTTGAGGTTGAGGCATTGTGTATGGAGAATTCAGTTTCTCCAGCAATAAGCATTTGGTTTTTATCAAGTGACTCATAAAGTACAATCTGGAAAGCAATGTGGTATATGATATCAGACTGAAAGAAATCGGAAGCCTTAGCCTCTTCTCTCAGCTCTGCAGGTTACTAGCTCTGTGAAACTAGATGAATCATTTAATCTTCAACCTTTTTCCTTCACTTATAAAATTGGGATAATAATACCTGCTCTGTTGTGGGGATTCAGTGAAGCAATGAATATAAAGTTATTTTAGAAATTTAAAAGTATTGTTAAGATATTAGATGCTCTTATTTTAATACCAGTAGAAAAGTTTAACTACTAAACTTTTGCTATAGCAGAAGAATGGTTGCACTGAATGCCCAACATTTGAAAATGTTAACTTTTTAAGTCTTTCCCCCACTAAGACCTTCCTTTGGTATCATGTTAAGCAAAAGATGTATAATGAGAAACAACAAAAATGAAGCACTATACATAGTCAAGGTAGATAGATGATAGAAGGACAGATGGATGGATTACTTCTTAAGTTTCCTCTTTTTTATGTACGAGTCATTTGTAAGTGTCTTGTTATAATTTCAACAGAAACTCCATGAGATTTTGCTTCTGTAAAATATGAAGGGCTCGTCATTGTCTTTAAGTATGATAGAAGGTTCTCTTGCTGAAAACTGAAAACTGAAACCTGCATCCTGGTTATACTTCACAGCTGAATGGTTTTTTTCTCCAAAACATGATATATCTGGCTGTAAGGCTGGAAAAATTTTACATGTCTGTGTAACATTCTTATAACCTAATAGCTCCACGGGTTTTCTCCCAATCTAGTCATTGGAGAATGTTCTTTGTTTTTGTAGTCACTGTTTCACATAGTAACAGCTTGTTGTATTTTGGTCTGTTTGCCAGAGGGTAGGTTTATTTTTAAAACCTTGAACTCTGAATTTTCTTTATTTTTCCAAGATTGAAAGCAGCTGAAATGCCTGGAGTTACAGGTTGAAGGCTGCTTTACAATATGTGAAGGGAAGCTTCATTCCCTCCCCCCTTTGTGTTTTTTTTTTAATTTTTCCTAACAAATGTCTTCTAACTGGTAGTTGTCTAAAAATAGAAAGCCGCCTAACTAAAAATAGCTTGGCTCTCAGGCTTGCCAAGGAAAATGGAGAGGAATAGGCGTGGAATAGAAGGCTGAGTAATCCAGTTCTATTCATTCAGAGATCCCTTTGAGAATGCAGGCGATGATAAAGTGCCCTCAAAAAACCACAGGCCTGACTTGCTCTCTTCAGACTTCTAGGTGCCAATAAACATTTTAGCCCAAGGATATATTTTTTTCTCATAGGTCGTAAACACTTTCTGAAAGACAAGGCTTTGTTTCACAAGGCCTGACATTCTGTCAAAAAATAGCCACCTTTCCTGAGGTCCCTTTTTTCTTTCTTTTAAAGAAATTTCTCTTAAAATTTTTGCTTATATTTTCAAATGCCTATCTAATTATGAGATAACGTGTCTACAATGGCAGTTTTTTTAGTTGTAATAAAAATTGCAAACTGCTTGTGACTTCAAAACTTTAAAGATTTTCAAAGAACAAATTATTTCAGAGATTCTTTAAAAACAGTGAGCTAACAGCTGATTTATTACTTTGTAGCCTAACAATCCCTAAATAACACAGTATCTCTTGATACAAGCACTATTTAGCCCTCCAACCTAAAACTAGACAGCAAAATCTCCCTTATTTCTCTCTTTTTCTCTCCTTTGAGTCTCTTTCTGTTTGTCTTTCACTGTTTTTTTCTTTCTCTTTTCCTATCTCTTCCTTCTCTCTTTCCCTCTTTCTCCCTCTTTCTCTGTCTCTGTCACTTTCTTCTGTGTCTATGTCTATGTTTTCTCTCTATCCCTCTTTGTGTCTCTGCCTCTACCTCTGTCTCTTTTTTCTCTCTCCCTTTCTCTTTCTCTTTCTGTCACTTTTTTCTGTATCAGTGTCTATGTTTTCTCTCCCTCTATATCTCTGTTGGCCTCTACCTCTTTTTTTCTCTCCCTTTCTCTTCCTTCTCTCTTTCCCTCTTTCTCCCTCTTTCTCTCTGTGTCACTTTTTTCTGTGTCTATGTCTATGTTTTCTCTCTATCCCTCTTTTTGTCTCTGCCTCTACCTCTGTCTCTTCTTTCTCTCTCTCTTTCTCTTTCTCTTTCTGTCACTTTTTTCTGTGTCTGTGTCTATGTTTTCTCTCTTTTCCCCTTTGTGTCTCTATTGGCCTCTGTCTGTCTCTGTCTCTGCCTCTCTCTGTCTCTGTCCCTCTCCCCCACCCCCCATATACTCTCAAGTATTGGCTCTCAGTTTAAAGGATTATATTAGAATTCTGAGACAACTTTAAAAAACATGACATAGGCCTATTTTGCAATCGTAATGCTTTTTTTCTTTTCATTTTGTTTTGCTTGAGTAATCTGAATAACCAGGTCAAACATAGCAACAGGGTGTGGAAATGTCAGCACAGTTCATGGGGTTATTTGGGTCTGAGTATTGTTATGTTCAGTTCCTGTAATGTTGCTGGTGATAAGGCTCCTGAGACAAAGGATGATAATTGATGGAAGGAGACTTAAATCATTGCAAAAAGAATCAGGGTCCTTGTATCTGTGTACATTGACTCTTCTGGTCTCCTTCCGTCTTGTACAGCATTTTGTCTTTTTGCATGTTGGCCCCCTACTGCTCTTTGTAATGGATGCAGACCACAAGTGATTCCTTTATGCAGTACACAGGGTGTAATTGTGTCTGTGTGGTGTATTAGTAATTACCAAGCTGAATTCCCATATTGTATCTTTACTGCAGGCATGGAAAAATAGGACACACAACCCTGCACGACCATTTTCAACCTAGATAGTGAGCCACTAATAGCTATATTCCAGGGACAAAGACTTTTGTAAGCACATACATGCTTCGTTTTCTTTGTCAAATCATCTGTTATGTAGAATAATTTCAAATTTAGAATTATTTCTCTGGGGTCCTATTATATTGAGAGATTTTCAAATACTGTGAATCCCCTAAATCATAGAAAATGTTTATTACTTTTAGCAGTTGAACACAAAGTCAGATTAATTTAATATTACTAAATATATGCTAATTATCTTAGAGTTGAGTACCATATATGGAGTATTAAACTGTAGCATATACTCAAGATATACTTTTAAGAGAAAAGCAATTAATATAGTTATAATTTCTATAATATTTAGCATTTTAATTTTCTTAATAATGAAGATTGCTTTCTAAAGGTAATTTGACAAATTTGGCACAGAGTCAGTTAAACTTCAAAAAAAGCTGACATTTGTTTTTTGTTACAGTAAACAGATATAAATTAATTATTAATTTCCTTGCTATAAAATTTACATCCAACCTTATGTATTATGTAACATATTGATTAGTCTACCATTTACCTCCGATTCATGGAGGTTTTTAAATGTCTAGAATATGATTTATCTATAAGAGAAGTTAAAATAATAGAGGCTACTCAATTTAATACAGCAGAAAACTTAATATATTTATGTTATACAGAAAACATTTTAAGCAAAGCAATGTGATAACTACTTACAAACTGGCAAAATATATTACTATAGTTTCCATTTTGTACTGAAATTAGTGATATTTAACTCAGCAGTGTTCGTTCTGTATAATAATGTGAAATGGTTTAAAACATAAAATGTTTTATATTTCCACTTCCACATATGAAAATGTGTCTACTTTGAACATTCCATATTATTTTTCCATATTAATTTCAGTCAGACCAATGTTTATTAAGCACCTCATAGGCACAGAATACTGTGCTAAATCTAGGAAGGATTTTTTTTAAAAAAGGATTAAAAAGCACTGCTTGCCCTCCTGGAGCTCATAGCTTCACTGAGGAAAAAGCTCATGAAACATAGGACAACCTGTTACATGCATGGAGCCATAGAACAAGAAGAAAAATAATCCTTGTTCTGCTTGACCCACAGAAGACAGAACCAGGAACACTAGGTGGAAGCTGTAGAGAAATAGATTTAGGTTTGATGTAAAGAAAACCTTCCTAATAATTGGAGCTTTCCAAAAGTTGAATGGACTGTATTGTGAGGATGCAGGTTCCCTTTCTTCAAGCAAAGACCAGGTGACTAACTGTCAGTTATTCTGAAGAAGAGATTCTTCTGCTATAATGTGGCCTAAATGGTCTCAGAGGTACTTTCTGAATCTGTAAAATGAACTGGAGAAGGAAATGGCAAACCTCTCCAAAGTCTTTGCCAAGAAAACCCCAAATGGGATCACAAAGAGTCAGACATGACTGAAATGAATGAACAACAACAACAGCCCATGAAGAAACTCAGAATGTATGGAGGAAAATATAGAGACATTCCTTATTAACTAGAGAAGCCCTATTACATATTCATGAACTTTAGGATAGGAAATTCTGACATTTTCTTCACTGGCATCACCCTGAAACCATTATGTCCTTGGAGACAGTAGACCTTAGTTCTAATTTGAACACTTTCATAAAGAGGAAGATATTGTTTTATGATATCAAAATAACAGAACCAAGAAAAGGAATCACTGCATTCCCATTGCCTTGCTTAACATATTGAGTTTATTAGTGGCTGAGTTTATTAAAATATTCTCAGTATTTCTTATTATTTCATTGTGAAAAGGAACTCCCAGTGTGATTTCTCTTCCCTTTGTAGAACTGAACCTGTTCTGCAAGCTAGAGTTTCCTAGAACCTGGAGGGTAGATGATTTGTTAAAGATGATATCATCAGTGTAGGTCAGAGGCAAAACCTGTTCTACCTTCCTGATTTGGAGACCAGGTCTCTATCTATTGCTCTGCCCTGCCTCTCTGACAAGTACAGACCCATCAGCATTTAGAAGGTGGCTCACTGTTCCCAAATTATTTATCATTTATCAAGATAATACACATAAAAGCACACTGACATGCCACAGAATTGCCTCCAGTTTTAGAAAAATCTTAGGTCTTTACCTCTGTCTTCTCAGACTTTTAAAGTGATCACAAAACTATGGTTATACATCCTCTTGCAGATGACTTTAGTGTATTGCATAAAGGGGTACAGCTTTAGCTTTTCTCCATTCCAGCAAGTACTTTAATGAGTCCTTAGGAACAGAGTTCAGAAACTATGTAAACCAATAATCAATACATATTGATTGCTTCTGGATTGTTGTTCAGGTTGTTCAGTTATATGACTTTGTGACCCAAGGACCATATTGTCTCTAGGGTTTTATTGGCAAAGATGCTGTAGCGGTTTGCTGGTTCCTTTTCCAATAGATTAAAATAGAGATTAAGTGGCTTGTCCAGGAACCCAACATTAGTGAATGTCTGATACCAGATTTAAACTCAGGTTTTCCTGACTCCAGGATCAGCACTCTCTCTACTGAGCCACCTAGCTGTCTCTAAGACAAAGATCACAAAGCTAGAAAGTATCTGATAACATATTTGAACTCAGATCTTCCTGACTCCAGGTCCAGTGCTCTATCCACTGAGCCATCTAGCTGTCTCCACCTAGCTCCTTCTGGGTAAAACCCACAATATCTGCCTCGTGACAGATAACATTTTCAACAATATAGAATCTAAAAATCTCAGGGACCAACTGAACCAACTTATAACCGAACAAGAATTCCCTCAACAGCATAAGCAACAAATGGCTTTGTGGTCTTCACTTGAAGGCCAACATGATGGAAGAACCTGCTCTCACAGCATCAACCACTTTGGGGTAACTTAATTTTTCCTTACTATGCCTCAATTTGACATTTTACAACTTATGCCCATTGTCTCTGGTTCTCACTTTTGGGGTCAAAATGCAAATTAATTAATAAGGGTTATAACTCTTAAAATACCTGATAACATTTTAACATGTAGCCTCTAAATATTCCTTTCTCCAGACTCATGTGCAGTGGGTACCTAACATACTGTGGGCAATTTTAAAAGATATACTAAGAATGAAAACTCACATACTCCCATTTTTTATTAGCAAGGGGTTCACTGTGGATAGAGATCTGAACTCTGTCCATATACATAAATATAAATACATATATATCCAACTGTCAATTAATCCATAAATATTTACTTAGCACTTATTATGCTCTCTTAGGCTACAAAAAGAGGTAAAAGACATCCCCCGCCCTCAAGGAACTCACAGTCTAATAGGGGAGACAACAAACAAAGAAAAATGGGCAAATAAGCTACATTCAGGATGAAAAGGAAATAGTTAAGACACAGAAGACATTAGAATTAAGAGCAGTTGAGAAAGGCTTCTCTAGAAGACTCCTTGGAATTTTAGCTGGAACTTAAAGACAGACAGTAGACAGATGAGAAGGAAGAAAATTCTGGGAATGAGGGGACAACTGATCACACCTTCAAAGATTAGGCCAGTCTAAGAAATTGTAGGATTATTAGATAGGAGCTACAATGATCTTTAAACACTTGGAATTGTGAGAAAGGAATTTGTATTTTGATTTAGACTTCCCATCCATTCGTTTTGAATTTGGGTCAATCAGCAACCAGGGAATTGATCCCACAGGCACTGCCCCCTTGGGTGGTGCCAGGCTAATTGAGGAATTGTGATTGGTTCCTGGGGGAGGGGGGCATAATGAAGAAGAGCTAGTGGGTGAAGGGAACAGCATATAAAGTGAGACCTGGCAGGAAACAGAGTAGGATTGTTTCTGAGGCTGAGATTTGAAGACAGACTCTGAGTTGTTAGGCTTTAGGCTGTTTAAGGTAATTATTTACCTCCTTTCTATATTTCTCTTATTATCTTTATATTACTATAATAAAGCTATTAACAGTCTTGCGACTTAGGGTTAATTTCTATAAATGGTGACCCCAACTTTTTTTACTCTTATAATTTAGTCGAGCGCCCGTTGAGACTTGAGTTAGAATCTTGCCTCAGATATGTATTAATTATGTAACCCTGCGCAAGCCTGAGTTCCCCAACTATAAAATAAAGAAGTTGGACTTATTGACCTCTAAGGTCCCTTCAAATTCTAAATCTACAATTTCAGTTCTACAATCTCAGCCATTCTATCTATTTATTTCATAGGAGAGAAGACCTGGAAAGGCTATGGAAGGCTAAGGTTATAGAGCATAATAAGAGAGATAAGATTCAGACCCAGGTGTTCTGATTTCAAATCCAATTCTTTGTCTATTTTATGAAATTTTGAATTACTTCATCATAGAAACCATAGCTTCTTTCCATAATAGATAATTGTAATATATTTTAAATGGCCTAAATAGTTTTTCACATTTTTTATAAAACAACTAAACATTTGTTAAGCACTAACTATGGGCCAAGCATTGTGACAGGCTCCAGGGATGCAAAGGTGAAAAATGATATATAACCAACATCCAAGATGACTAGCCAAAATGGAAAATATTGATGTGAGCACAATAGTATGAAACAAGGTAGAATATGGTAGGGAAAAGGAGAAATTAAGGCAAAATGATCTATGAAATTTTAAAGTAAATAGAAAAATCACTTTTTCCTTAGAAGATCAAAAATATTCTCTGGAGGGGGTAGCATTTAAACTAGGCCTTGAAAAAAGAATATTTCAGTAGGAATTTTATAATACTTCATGTACTATTTTAAATCATTATTATGATAAAATGAAAGACTACACCTATACAAGTCTAGAAAGGAAATAAAGTGAAGGAGAATGGGATGCAGGTTGGTTGGTCCATCTTGGTTAGAAAAGAGGGTTCCTGAATGAAAGAAATATAAAATGAGGCTAAAAAAGGAGGTGAGAGCTATACTGTAGAAGATCTCAATAGTAATAATGAGTTGCATTTATACAGCATTTTAAGGTTTGCAAAATGCTTTTCAAAGATTATCCTTAAAAGACAAGCTAAAGAAATAATGTTTTTTGTCTTACACACAATTGGGAACCAGTAAAGGTTACCAACCAAAAAATTACCCAAAAAAATCTCAAGCAGAGATTGTTTAAATTAGTATATTAGCAATATTGTTTTTGAAACTTTGTGAAGAGTGGCTTGGAAAAGAGAAACTGTAGAAAGGAAGGGAAATTAAGAAACTATTACAGTAGTGCCAGTTAGAAATAATGAGGACCTGAACTGGGATAGAAATTGTGTGAATGTAGAATAGGGCTGAAGACAAAGAGATAACATGGGAAAAGCTTCTCAACTGATTAGGTGTTGTTGCAAATGAGAAAGAGAAAAAATCAAAGGTAACTCTTAGATCTGAATGTTTCTCTATCACTTTATGGATCTACAGCACTTTATTATTTGGTTGGTAACCTTTACTGGTTCCCAATTGTGTGTAAGACAAAAAACATAAGCAACACCATAACCCAAGGAGAGCGAAGATAAGGATGTCTAGAGAATGAGAAAGAGTCTTCCAAAACCCTCATTAACTCATTCTTTAATTTAAAGCATACACAACCCATATATATATATATATATATATATATATATATATATACACTCATATATTCAGTTATTGTGAGTTTATGTATTTTCAAATGTATTATAATGCATTTTCAAACAGAAGAACAGAAATCTACAATTAAATATCCCACTGGGCATAGTTTCCTAAATCATGTCAGTACTACTTGCCATCATACTTTTGGCTTTAGCTTCAATACATATGAAATCCAATTGCCAATAATGAGTTTTGTTTTGGGTGACTTTTGCCCACCTGTCCACACCTTCATCTCAGATTCACATTAGACTGAAGAGGGGAGAATAAAGTAATAGAAATAAAATTTCAGAGAGCAGTGTCTCCTCTTTTAATGATAGTATTCTCTTCTCCTTTATCTTTTAATGTGTTTTTAATAAAAAGAGAGATTTGTATCCAAGATGGTGGTTTATTATAATTATTAAATGTTTTTAAAATTATATGGTTCATTTATATGTTCAAATGAAATATATGCTTCAATGATTTTTTAAAAAATATGTCCTGGTAGTAAACATCCCCTAACTGTTCTACAACTTGGTATATATATATATATATATAAATATATATTTTTTAACCTCACTTTCTAATGAAACCATTTATTTGCGGGACTGTGGAAAGTCTCCAAAGAAAACAGGAGAACTCAGCTACTACTGCAGGAAGTGGTGTCAGGAGCTCTGTGGGTGGTATTTTCTATGCTGAGTCAGTACCATACTCATTTTCCAATATGTTTTTGCTAGTCGTGCTGACTGTCTGACAAGATGCAAAATTGAAGTGTTGGAGGTTCTGCAAGATCTCCTGCAGTTTTCCCTTTCCTCATTCCCTTGGGGAAATGCCATTGAAGATGATATCTCCCTATCTAGTTTATCCTTATCATTTAAGGTAGAAAACAATTTGTAAAATATTCCATCACCATGCTTATCAAAATAAGCATCTTTAATCAACACCTTAAGATGACCCAATATTGTCAGAACCATTTTAAGGAGGGAAAATGAGGCTTTTAAGAAAAAGTTTTAAGTGTTTCAAGATTAAAGGATAACAATAGCACATGATTAATGTTTTAATTTTTTAATAATTAATTATTAATTTAAAAAGCAATATGCTTAGCAATATGATTAATCCTTGCTTCTGTTAGATAGGCTACTGAGGAATAGTATCTTTCTCCCCAAAAAAATATACATTTCTCCTCCTGAAAATAAAATGATAAGAGTCCTAATCCTAAATCAGCTCAGCCAGAGTTGAGTTGGGCGTTGCACTGTTACCAGGTGAACCTGATTAATATGAGCAGCCAAAAAAGGAACTCCAAGATATAAAACTTTCTTTTATTAAGTATGGAAACATTTGCATCTACTCTCTGAATAATTTCATCAGCCTTGCTCCTCATTTGCTCTGGGCAGACAAAGTTTATTGTTTAAAGGTACATCTTTCCAAGAGTGTAAACTGACAGAGGTAAATTTCAAGGAGAAAAAAGTATTCCTCAAAGTAACTAAAATAGCTAGAACTTAGATAGATGGACAGATAGATAGATAATTTAGATGATCTCATCTTTTCTTCACAACAATTCTGGGAGATAGATGCTATTATCATCTCCATTTTATATAAGATGAAAGAATAGATAACTTGCCCAGGGTTACATAGCTTATAAGTATCTGAGACTAGAGTTGAACTCAGGCCTTCCTGACTCCCCCACTTTATCTACTGTGTCCTGGTATATACTTTATAAATAAATAAATATATATATATATATATATATATTTATACTTCATTGACAACAGGGAAAAAAATAAACTGTCAAAAAAGAGGTGAGCTAAAGGCTATATGTATCTGTAGATTAGGATGTCTTTGGGTGCAAAACAATCTACATAAATTGAGAAGAATAATTCTCAGCTCTGCTTCAGTTAAGTATGCAAAGTTGAGCTGGATACCCAATATGTTTCCAATTCTAATGTTTCTAGAACTTAATTCTAGTTCTTTATGCCCCTTGATTTGTCTTTGTCTATATTTATGGATCTAAAACACTTTATTTTCTTTTTAATACTTCTAATGATCCATGGTTTCATTTGGTTTGGGTTCTGCCTCAACAAAAGCAACCTAAACTCTAACAGTCTTCATGAGTCCTGGCGGTCAAAAAAATCCACCACTCAATGGCCAACTTTCTGGTGATGCGGTTCTCCAAACTTAGACTGGTTTTTGGACAACAGGCACACAGTTCATTGCCAGACCCATATTCAAAGCCTTTCCAGGTTGGTAGGACATGCCAGAGCTTCAATGTTCCCTTGGCATTGACTTCGAGAACCCAGAGTCGCCCCCATGTAGGGTTTTATTTTATAATAAACATAAAGTCAAGTATTTTAGGGTTTTTTTAGAGTTGAGTGAAAATATTTGCTGTCAATGTACCAGGTATGAAAGAGAAAGGCAAAGGCAATATAGTATTAAGAAAAAGAGGAGTAAAGAAGTACCTTTGTGAGTTACAAAATTTATTTTTTAAATGGCGCCATATTCCATAATGAATTCAATTGAACCCAGTTCAATTAAAAAATATTTATTACATGCATGCAAGACTGTGTACTAGACTTTAGAAATAAAACAGGACACCCTCCTCACTTGGGTAGCAGCTCTACCATCAAGGAACTTACATTTTTATTGAGCAAGGAAGAGAGAGAGGCTATAGCAGATACACAGATAAGTAAATAGGAAGCATTTTCAGGAAAGAGCACTAATAATTGGTCCCAGAGGAAGAAGATAAGTATAAAAAGTTTACATATATCTAGAATGGTAATGAGAATAATGTCAAAGGTAATATATTTTCTCTCATTGTTTTTTATACCTTTAAAGAAAAATTTCAACTAATATAACTAGGATTCCCCCATATAGATTTGTATCAATTTAGAAAAGAAAAGGAAAAGTCACCAAATCTGTTTTAATTTTTAAAAATGTACAACTTTGAAAAATATTTCCTTTGAATAATTGTTCATTTAAAAATAATATTGTTTATAAACAACAGAAATTAATGAAAATTTATCAGTTATATTAGTTCTATCAAATCAAAAGCATTATGCATTATCATTTATTTGTTAAGTACACATAATATGATAGCTATTACATTATTAGTAAGTTCAGAATTATGAAGTAATAAATGCTTTTTTCATAATGGTAGCTCCATTTAAACCAAGATTAGAATTCTCTTTGCTAATATTTCATTTTTGATATCTTCTAACTAGAGGGAGGCTCAGTTTTGTCTTGTGGACCTCTTCTAAACTTCCTATATAAAATTCATGTAGCTAGAGTCCAAGAAATCTAGAGAAATCCCCCTGGAGATTTTCCAAGGTCTAGCATCATGGACTAAATTGGTCAACCTGCCCACAGATAAGCTAATACATATATAGGAAGTTCTAGCAACCCGCTGCCAAGTTGTAAATCCCATATTATTTTGCAACTGTACAAAAAAATCTCATAGTTGTCTTCTCCGTATACTTCAATAGGGTTAAGTAACACAGACTATAGAAGAGACTATTGTATAAAAAGGAAATCTAAAAATGTTTATGATGGAATAAATTTTAAATCACACTGAAGTTCAATGAGGTCAGAGAATTGATATGTGAAACTTGAAAATCAGGTTTCCAATATGAACAGCTTTTTTTTCTGTCAACAAGTAAAATTTTTGAGAATATAACAACCAAAAATAGCAGACAATAAGCCCTAGTCTATAGAGATGTAACAGAAAAGTCCATCTATGGCCATGCTAGAGAACTCTCCATTTGGATTGGTTCTTGTCTTTTGGCCTTGCCAGTTTAGACAACAGGTGCAGGCACTGACAGGTGTGGATATCTAGGATGAGTCAAATTGCTGATGGCTAATGACATGGCTTTATTTCAGATCTTCAACTGCTGAGCTCTGATACAATGGGAAGCCAGCACACATACTTCAGGGTCATTTGATGCCCTCTCCTGCTTATTCCCCACCCCCACTCTTTCACAACTCTCCATGTCTCACATTGAACTCAGTATTTCTCTCTTTCTCTGATCCTTAGGCAGTGCTTTATGCTATTTCTTCTTTCCTTCATCCCTATTCTTTATTATTCCTATTTTTGTTCTAGCTTTTGAAATACCATATGAAGTCCCAAGTGGCTAAATTCAGACCCATCAGAACTTGAGAATATTCTTATTTAATATGAATTTATTAACTGAGAATTTACCTAAGACTTTGCTCACAGAGGCAGGTAGGTAGAGTGTGGGGCTGGAGGACAGGAAGACCTGTGTTCAAATCCAGTCTCATATAATTAATAGTTATGTGACCCTACACAAGTCATTTGACTGCTGTTTGCCTCAGTTTCCCCCTATAAAATAGAGATGATGATAACACCTACTTTGTAGGGTTATGGTGACTGTCAAATAAGATATCATTTGTAAAGCACTTAGCACAGTGTCTGGACCAGTGTAATTTCCGTATAAGTTGTTATTATTATCATTGTAGTGTCAAGATTTTTCAAGCCTTCTTACTGGGTCCCTATGACAACTTGCAACTTGAGATTCAATATGAATGATTTGATATAAATGACCATGAAGCCAATTTAAAAAATTTAGTAACAAATGTAATGTTGTCCTATACATGGTAGTACAAATGTTAAATATTGCAGAAAAAAGAAAAGATCAAGCCCCCTTTTCTGAGGGAACATGAGAAGAGGCATTTTCTGACCTTGTCCTATTTAGGTGTTTCCGTGTCCTACTTGATTTAACCATAGTCAACTCTTGGTTATCTCCAGTGAAAGAGGAAAACTGACATTAATTCTATTAACTCTCTAAAAGGAGATACCACATTCTAGTGCCTGAATCTCCTGCAAACAGACTGGTCATATAGCAAGTAAGGGCAGGAACTCAGAAGTAGGCTCTAAGAAGGAGGAGGAAGAATAATAATTCGGACTTTTGTTTCACTTCTTGGATGCCTGTCCTCTAACTAATAAAGAAAAGAATTGAAATTTTTATCGGGAAACAGTTGAAAACGATTGTTGGAAAAGCAAATACAATATTTTTGATAGACAATTTTTTACATAAAAGGAGAATGAGATAACTGGTTTATCTTTTTGCAAATAGTCTTCTCTTCATGTCTACAGATTAACATTCTGAGTATTATTAGCTACTCCAACAGGGACTTTATGAAGTGATAGAAGACAGCATTGATAAAATAATTATCCCAATAGGGAAAGCATACTAGGTAGGAAAGGTAACTGCAGAGTGATTAGCAATAGGCAAAAAGGCTACTTTCTCTTGACTCCCAAATAAAAAATCATGAATTGATTCTCTTAAATAAGAAAGATTATGTACCTGGATACATTGGGAAAGGAAAATAATTTGATCTTGCCATTATTACTTAAGATGACATATGTATCTTCTTTTGTTACAGTCATAGTCATTGATAATTTATAAAAGATGCTACAAAATATTCTTATAAAAGGAAAATTGTTCCAAGAACCTGTTTTTGTTCCTGAAACCTATTTGCAAGTAAAATTCCATAATCTTTAAAAGGTTAATATGTGGAGTTACAATTATGCTTTATTCCTTCAAAGCTATTGCTCCCTGATGGCTGTTAATTTACTTTTCTCCTTTATTCTGTTTCTCAGCCTTTGTTTCACTTTAAACTTTGTCCTAGCTTTTTCTCCCACATATGGGCCTCCAATAAATTAAATTCTTCAGGAGTTCCAATTAAGTTGATCTTTTATCTTTATTAATTCAATTCACCAAGTAATTATGAAGTACTTACTATGTATAAATCACTATTCAAGATGCGTAGGATAGAAAAGGCACCACCCACTTTGACCAAGATAGAGCCTCAGGCAGGAGAGGGCCATGGAACAAACATGACTTCCTCACATCCCTAAAGAAGCCTCAATCACTTAATGGATTCTAATACTCCCTTGGTTTCTCAGGAATCCTCCATCCAAGGGTAGATCCAGAACATGACCAAAGTAACACTTAGCTAAATGAAGTGGAATTTGTAGGACTTTTATCTTAAAATCGCACTTCCTTCTAATTTAAAGTAGCAGATTCTCATTTGAATGTTGTTTTGCCTTTCCTTGCTTCCTCAGTGCTTATTAGGTCAGCGAGTACAATAAGAGTGAGCACTTAACAAATGTTTGTTGACTGACTGACTAATTGATTTAATACTGTATCTTTCTACTTCTGATTTATTATTTCTCTCATTTCTTTTTCCTTCCCTTCTTTTCAATCTGCCTGAAACCTTCCCTCTATTTTATTCCTTCCTCCATGCTTTCTGCACATTTCAGGCTGATGTGCTCATTACTGTAATGATTTTCTCACATCTTTTGGCTATTAAACACTTTCTGAAGATTCACATCTCTTCTGACATTTTATCTTTGAAAAACTGAGACCTCAATTTCTAAAAGCTTTATGATATTACATCCCTGAGTTTTAATTAGTTTCAAATTAAGTGGATCACACTGTGTCTTTAACAAAACCTTAGGAAGATATTACCTCTGTTACACTTGACTGAACTCTACAGTACTCCAAGGATCTATGACTCCCTAGGAACCCCTTCTATTGATGAGGATCATCCTTTTCCCTCTCCCCATACACCCACATCTTAATAGATGGTCTTAGAAAGACACCCGGGGATGTGTCTCTTCAAACTTAACTAGAATAGTCTCTTGGGCAACAGACAGAAAGCCCTTCTAGCTCAGTAAGGACAGCTGGTACCTGTGCTCCATCGCTACAGCTCTCAAGAACATAAGAGTCTGCCTCTTGTTAAGATAAGATGTCAGAGTAGGACTTTGGTGAAAGGTATGGCTGATGGTCTCCCAAAGCAGTAGAATGTATAATGTTATTCTCCTCAAAAGCAAACAACCAAAAAACCCATATAAGACTGTTCTTCCAAAAACATCAAATCATACAATCATTGCTTTAAAAAATAAATTTAAGGTAATTATATGAACAGTATCCTCTCTAAAAAGAGAGAGAATCAGCCCTAGCGTCATAAAAACTTTGTGTTCTTCTGACATCTATTGGCCGCTAGACCTGGGGCATGCCACTGGCCCCATACAAATGCCCAAGACTCTAAGTTGTAGAAGTTCAAATCTACTTTAGTAGAGGGAATTTCTAAAGCAGGAGAACCCTACACGAATAAAATCATCAATCTAGATAAATATGTACAAACATATGTGAGCAGGAATATATTTCACCTTGGACCAATCCATTTTATTTTTTACCAAGAAACGTGGGGATTAGGACGCTGGTGCCCCCTTCAGTCGTAAAACTGCCATCACTTCTCTTAACTGAGCCGGCCCCTCCAAACCCATTTTGTTGCCTAAAGAAAAGCTCAAGCTTTCTTTGCCCCATTCTTTTCTCTTGCTAACAGTCTAACCACCAAGAGTGAAACTGCCATCCAAAATGGTTGTTTAAAAGGGTGCTGCCTTCTCCAAGATAGCCTAGAATAATCTATTCCATGTGGGAGAAGCTATGATATATTCCTATTTGAATATGTTTTCATCAAAATTTAGCCATTAGGTAGCAGTAGTTCTAGAATTGCCTTCGAACTTTAGGAACCTGTAATTAAACTCTTTTATCTTCACTCCTCTTCTAAAGTCCGACTTTGCTGCCTCATCATGATCTGAAGGTGACTCTCCATTCTCTAAGGCTCTGATAGAAGATGCTAAGCTCTTTTGAGCCCTCCCAACTGGAAAGGCTTTGAATACAGGCCTAGAAATGGACTATGTCAATAATTAAATTTTCACCAAATATTTATTCACAAAGTGAGAAATTTCTCTGCCACCACAAGATTAGCGGTAGAAATAATGATAATAATAATTGCACCTTTTTATAGAGCACCTTTACGTTTGCAGAGCATTTTAAATATATTATCTCATTTGATTCTCAGAAATGAGGAGCTTTAAAAATCATAACTATAAATTACTATCCTCATTTTACAAGTGAGGAAACTGAGGTTCATAGAGGCTTTCCCAGGGTCACCCATCTAATAACTGTCCGAGGCAGGATTGTAAGCCAGTTCTTCCTAATTACCAAGTCTAGGGCACTATCCATTAGGGCATATTGCCTCTTAAATTAAGAGCTAAGACTTTGAGTGGTTATAGTCATCTTGGGTATAAGGAGTAGCCAGACCAGTGAACTAATGGTTCATTTGAATATTTTAATAAAACCTTTTATTACTTGAAGATTTTTCTAAATATATAATGTAAAAACTATACTAGCCTATCACAGTTAATTTTTGAAAAGGTTTTTTAAAAAAAAGTTCGACAGCCTGGGAAAATCATTAGCTTTCTGTATACTACTTATAGTGAGAGGTAGTGTGATTTTTCTGGGGCAGTGATCAGCAGAGGTGGGAAAAAAATACTGTGGTGTGGTAGCATTATATTTTTAGTTATTTTTTAAAATTCTTGCCCACAAATTGATTCCTTTCTAAATAAAATTTCATTTTCTTCGTATCCTGAATTGTAGGAGTTTAAGATGATTTTCACGAGTTAAGTTTACAAATTAATTGGGTGCAGTTTTGTGCTTTGAAATTCAAGAAGTGCTGATTAGGCACTAAGTATGCTACATTTGAATACATCCTTGCTATTTTCATATTAAGAAGAAACTGAAAGAACCAAACCAGGAAGAAGTAGCCTAATCTATATTTAGAGCTTTGATGATCAAACTCTAGGAATAAGATGGCTCTTGTCATGCAAACTTTCCCTATCCTGAGAGACCTTCAATGGGAATGCACAGAATGTAAACCATAAGGAAAAACCAGTGGGATACTGTAAGATTGTGTTTTTGTGTGGTTTGGGGCCACAAGGTGGTATAAAGGTAACTAGATAGAGTGTCAGACCTGGGGTTATGAAGACTCATCTTCCTGAGTTTGAATCTGGTCTCAGACACTTACTAGCTATGTGACCATTGACAAATCATGTAACCCTATTTGCCTCCATTTCCTTATCTGTAAGAGGAGCTAGAGCAGGAAATGGCAAACCACTTCAGTAGCTTGGCCAAGAAATCCTTAAATGGGATCATAAAGAAATGGACATGGGGGACATAGAGGGCATCTGGGTGGCTCACTGGATTGAAAGCCAAGTCTAGAAATGGTAGGTGCTAGGTTCAAATCTGACCTCAGATATTTCCTAGCTGCGTGACTCTGAGCAAGTCACTTAACCCCCATTGTGTAGCCCTTACCACTCTTCTGCCTTAGAACCAACTAAGACGAAAGGTAAGAGTTAAAAAAAAAACAGAACTGGACATAACTGAAACAACTGAACAACAGCAATGATGTGGTTTGGTGATATATGACAGCTCAGTAGTACAAAGGAAAAAGTGTAGGACTCAGATTCAGGAATCTCTCTAAGCTTCAGTTTCTTCATCTATAAAATGGGGATAATAATAGCACCTACCTCCCAGGGTGGTTATGAGGATCAAATGAGGTGGCATATGTAAATCATTTTGCAAACTTCAAAGCAGTATATAAATGTTGGCTATTATTATTATTACATTGTCTATTAGAATTGTCCATTACCCATTCTTCTGGTTATCATGTCACAAACCATATTAACATGGTGATTGTCTAGAACCAAATAGAGCTTTCAACCTTGAAGAGACTCCAAGACTCCAGTCCAAAAATAAATAACATTTGTGGGATATTTGAGTATTTTGCTGATTCAACAAGGGATATTTACAAAATGTTATCCAAAATCCCTAAAATGCCATAAAATATTTCATTTACATGTAATATGCATTTCAACTAAGCCTCTAAACTTATAGGAATTTGCCATTTATTAAAGATTATTTACTTTCCTATGAGTTGGTTCTGATCTCCTGGGGAAAGTGCTAAAGGCAGTAGAAAGCAATCTATAATCAGGTCAAGAGAGAGACCTTGTTAGCTAATAATGTTGTTTTTTTCCCATGTGTTACTCTTGTAATGCACTTCTGAATGGTTATGCAGACATCAATGGGGTAAAAAAATAAATGTTTCTTCTATATTGAATAAAGGAGGAACTCATGAAAATCTGAAATTTTCACTTAAAGATACATTTCTAGCTACTCTATGAATTAGCCAGAAAAAATACCAGGTTTTTTTTTAGTTAGAGAACTTGGATTCAATACCCAGTTCTTTTTACTCCAATTGGGACTTAATTTCCTGATCTGTAAAATGAAAGACTTGAATTACATTATCTTTAAGGTCCTCCTCTCTATCTGGCAATCTATGATCTCATGAACTTCAGTGAAAGGAAGGATGCCCAAATTTTGCCTCTTCAAAGACAAAAAGATACCAGAGAGGGGAAGAAAAGAGTAACCATTAGTAATGGAAATAGTGCTCTGAAAGCATCTAGATTTTCCAGAGATAGCACTATAGAAAGATACATTGCTTTATGTAATTAGCAAGTACTAGTGACTTAGAGTTATTTCTTTAGCTAAGTAGGCAGTAATTAAGGAGGAGGGACCAGTCTGGGTGATTGTATATAGGAATGACTTCTCTAGATGATAATGCTTAACACAGAAACTGATGCTTGTATCTGATTTTTCTCCATTTCTATTCCTTTTATATGACATCTGTTCTCTAAATCTATATATTAGAATTTTCAGAGCATTTATCACCTGTCAATATCCTGATTTGCAAAGATATTTTAAAATGCTTTAGATGAATACTTCTAGTAAAATAGAATCCCTGTGTCCATATATTTGTGTAGGGGGGGTTGCATATAGTTTATGAACCTTTTCCCATTTATTATTTGGAGGGTGTCATCTTTAGTCAATCTAATTGCCTCTATAAGAAATGGTTCTTCCCAGCTCAGGGTATGACAATTTGCTGTCTTATGAGAAAATTTCTGAAATCCTCTTCATTCAATTGAACTATTCCCAAATCGTCAGTCTCTTATGGGAGAATGATTTAAATACAGGGATTTACTTAAGACTTACAGAGCTCTCCAAAGGAAGAGTTTCTTTGGACACAAGAGCCAGGTCACTTCAATACATCATTTTATTTGTCTTGACACATAGAAACAAATCTTTTCAGAATATTAAATCAGTCAGCTGAGAGGCACTGAAAATGCACTTCTGGGCCCCATTGCCTCTAGGAAAGAATAATGATAAGTACCTGCATGGCCCTATAAATGAGGATCTGGAGATGTTTCTGAAAGCCAGCAGCCATAGAAGTTGATTTTGCCTGAAAGGAACCTGAGGGGATTGTACTTGTTTTCCATTTGGTAATGCCTTTTGTTCCTATTGACTATGCACTACTGTGATAAAGATAGACATAGCAAACTCTAACATTATTTTCTTTGTCATTGCCAAAACAGTTGTAGTGTTTCAGGGTAATGAAGATAAAACTGTTATCCTACTACCACACTCATGTATCATGTTCAAAACTTTGTCAGCACTTCCATGTGTCCAGGGGTTCCTAATTTATAGAAAAACAGAGACAGAAGAAACTGTTTCCATAATAACAATATTCCCTCTGCTCTCAACCAAGAAGGTGTCACACAGTCCTTGCTAGAGTACCTCCAATGAAAGAAAACTTGGCACGTTGGGACTACTAAATGTTTAGACGTTATTCTTCACATCCAGCCAAAAATTTAGCCATAATCATTTGCTCTGGATAGAAAATGTCTTACAAGTAATCAGGTTAAAGATAATATTTTAGAAGGTTGGATACTATTGTGCTATATGAAATGATAAACAAGATAATTTCAGAAAAAGATGGAAAGATCTACATGAATGATGCTGAGTGAAATAAGGAGAACCAGGGGAACATTGTACAAAGTAACAATATTGTACAATGATCAACTGCGATAGACAGCTACTCTTAGTAAGGCAATGACCCAGGAAAATTCTGAGGGACTTATGACAAAGAATGCTCTCCACCTCCAGAGAAAAAACTGTTGGAATCAGAATGCAGATCAGAACATACTATTTTTCATTTTTAATTTGTGTTTTTTGAGGTGTTGGTTTTATATGAGTATTCTCTTATAACAATGCCTAACATGGAAGTAAGTTTTGCATGATAATACCCAGATCAAATTGCTTACCATCCCCAGTAGGGGGGAGGGAAGGGAGACAGGAAGACAATTTAGATCATATAATTTCAGGAAATGTATGTTGAAAGTTGTTGTTGAACATAATTAGGAAAATAAAAATATATTTAAAAAAAAAGATAACATTTTGGGTCTTTTAGTGCTGTATGTGGCTATAACCTCTCAAGTAGATCACTGTCAATTTCTCTTCAGTTTTCTATTTGTATATCTAAATTTCTTTTTAAAATTTTTTTATTTTAAAAAATATAAATGATCACATAAATATAAGAAATCATAACAAAAATTTTAACTATTGGGGTCATCACAGTTAAATGTAGTGAAAGAAAATGAGACCATATATACATAGAGTTGGATTTTGAAAGAATTCTCTATATACTACTGTGTTGTTTTCATTTTAGCCTAATGATACCTCTCTTACCTACCTACTGGTTGAACTTCTGATGCTAATGCTCAAAATGAACAGAAACTAGAAACAAATACTATAGACAAAAAGAAAAAGAAAACTGGCTTTTGAAGCTCTATTTGGGAAAGAGGAGTAGATTAAAAAAAGATAGGACTGTTGTTGCTCAGGGTAGATGGAGCAATGCTAATGGATGACAGAGTTAAAATAGAATGAATCAACTTCTTTTTTACAACTACTTACTACTACTCACTAAAGTTTTATTTTGGTTTCATGGCATGGAGATGACTCTAGATTCCCAAAGGTTATGCCAATGAAAAATAGATTCTGGAAAGTTTGGCCAATCTGGAAATCTTTCAAGTAGGAACCTAGTTATAGATTGAACTTCTGTTGACTATGGGATGAGCCTACCTAAGTTTGGAGAAGTTATCTATAGCATAATGAAATTTTTGGCAACAGTAACTCCTGAAGATTTTACATTAAGTTATATAAGGGTTGTTTCTGCATCAGCAGGCGAAATTATAGATTCTTAAAGTAACAAAGTATTTATCTGCCAAGGGACAGCATCATTAGACTGGAAAGAGAACAAAAAGAGTTAACAAAGGATTGTCAACCAAGATAAGTAAGAAGATAATGAGAGCATCCACCTCCTCTCGATGAGTTTAAGTTAGGAGCCCTGAGTCTTGAAAAAACTACCATGTGTTTGCTAAGCCATTCTCAGTGATCTTTGAAAGAGTATAAAGAATGGAAAAGGTGCTATTGGACTGGAAAAGGGAAAATGTTTTCCTAAATTTTGTTTTCAAATTCATATTTTCAAAACAGAGAAGACAGTTATATCTACAAATTGTAGCCTAGTGAGCTTGATATTTTCTGACAACATTCTAGAATATATTCTTAAAGATGGGTTTGTAAGCAAGTTAAGTCAGGCTAGAATAACTTCATATCCTTTTTTTTGACAGGTCACTATATTGATAGATGAGGGGAATACTATATGATTTGTTTCAGCAAAGTATTTGATAAAGTCTCTTGTGTTAACCTTGTGGACAATATAGACAGATTGGTGTTAGATGATAATATTAAGTTGGATTTGGAACTGCTTGAATGACCGAGTCAAAGCATATGTTAATGGCTTGTTGTCAACTTGAAAGGTCTCTGGTGGAGTGTGCCAGTGACTTGTCCTTGACCAACTTTACCTTTGCTGTCGAACATTTTTATTAATGACTTGTTTGAAAGAATAGATTGCATGCTTATACTACTTGCGGAAGATGTTAAGTTATGAGGGATGGGCAACATATTGGATGACAGAATCAGAGTTCCAAGAAACGCTTCAAAAGCTGGGACACTGGGCTGTAGCTAACAAGATGAAATTTAGTCAGAATTAACATAAAGCCTTACACTTAGGCTCAAAACCTCAAACTCCACAAGTACAAAAGAGAATGGCTAAAGAGCAGTCGATTCAAAGAAAAAACAATACTTTAAGCTCAAGGTAAATCATAAAAAGTATAGCAAAAGCTCTTGAGATTTTTATACTTACATAGACAAAGTGTCTACAACATAGGAGAAAATAGGATCTTTTTGTACTCTGCTCTGGTAAAATCGTAACTGGAGTTTTATATTGAGTTTTTTGGGGTACCACATTTTAGGAAAAATATTGACAAGTTATACTGCTCCTAAAGAAAGGTAACCAGGATGGTAATGTGCTTTGAGATATCATATGGGGATCGGTTGCAACAACTTTGATGGTCTCTGAGGAAGAAAAAATAATAATAATAACTAACAAGTATATAACACCTACTGTGTTCCAGGCACTGTGCTAAGTGCTTCATAAATATCATCTCATTTAAATCAACAGCCTTATGAGGATATACCCTCATGGCATTACTCTCTCATTTTAATATACACATGTAGTAGACATCTAATCATAATAATTGATATTTATATAGTGCTTTAATGTTCATAAAGCATCTTACATATATTACTTCATTCCATAGTGAGAAACACTATGAATATCATATATCTCCTTTTAAAAATGAGGAAACTAAGGCTGATAGTAGTTAATACCTTGAATATAATCACCAGATTAGTACTGTGACAAATGAGATCTAAACTACCATCTTCCTGACTGAATCTATTACTCTATCCTCTATACCATTCTGGCTCAGATAAATGATCTGCTAGTATTTAAGAAGTTAAGCTTATTCTACCAGACCTGAGAGGTCAGAACTAGGAGTAGTGGGGGAGGTTGAAGAGAGATTGATTCTGGTTCAATTTAAAGAAAAAGTTCTACTAATTAGAGCTATTAAAATCTGGAATAGGCTGCTTTGATAGACGAACGATCCCTTTTTATTTGAATTCTTCAAGCAAACACCAAGCAACCCTCTCATTGAGAATGTTGCAAGAAAAGATTATTGCCCATATATGGATTGTATTAGACAGCCTCAGAGGTTTCTTTTAACTCTATGATTCTGTGACTTAACATGTATAAAATAGACCAAAAAAACCTTGGAATTTTTTATCTATTAACTTATAAACGTTTTTAACTTACTCATAAAATTTTTTGCAATTTTTTTGCACATTGACCAACATTAAACATGAAATACATGACTAATATTAATATTATAGGTCACAATTTAATTTTTTAGTCCATTATCATTTTCTTCTAGTGCTTCATTTTTGCGTAGTGTGGGTTCCCTAAAAATAAATCAATGAAGCACAACTTATAGAATTTGGGCCTACCAACAAATTTTTATCCTTGAGGAGGGTCAAGAGTGCAGAGTCGCTAAAAGGTTAGCCAATAAGTCATGAACTGCTTCACCACAGAAACTCATAAAACCATCTACTGAAGTCTAAAGGGAATAATCTGGGCTGTGGGAGGATTTCCCACATTGATAAGATCACAGATATTTTTAAAGTATTCTCTGCCCCCAATTACCTCCCTTCCCCATCATTTTAGTACCCTGAACCAGTGCTGAAGGGAGGAAGAAGTGGGAAAAGGATTTATATTTATGATTGGATTCTTTGAGGACATAATATAATTTGGTGCCTGCTATGCAAGGAACTACCTGGAACATGCAAAGAGTATATGTCAAAAGCAAAAATTGAACCCACATCTTCTTTATCCACTATACTATTATTACCTCTAATAGATCTGAACCTATATTAGCCATGAAAGACTGAAACTGGGATTTATCATCTATCTTGATTGCCTCACTCTACAGATGAGGAAACAAAGGTCCAGAGAGGTTGTGACTTGACTGAATTAAAACACTAGCAAACTTCTCTACTAGCACAATGCAATGATCCAGGACAGTTCTGAGGGACTTAAAAGAAAAAAAAAACCTCTCTCCACATTCAGAAGAAGAACTGTGGGAATAGAAACACAGAAGAAAAACAACTGCTTGATCACATGGGTCAATGGGGATATTATTGGGGAAGTAGACTCTAGGAAATCACCCTAGTGCAAATATCAATAATATGGAAATATGTCTTGATCAATGATACATGTAAAACCCAGTGGAATTGTGCATCAGCTATGGGAAGGTGTGGGAGGAAGGGAAGAAAAGAACATGAATCATGTAACCATGGAAATTTTTTCTTAATTAATCAATTAAGTAAAATTAAAAAAAAAAAACACTAGCAAACAACAGAACCAGAACTAGAATCCATATATCCTGATTCATGATCCACTGTTCTTTCTACTAGACAGATCAGTCTGACTCTTCTGAGTTAAATGGAACACTTGGCCTAAAGAAGGGTCCTTAGAAGCTGCAGGGGAGAACTCTGAGAGATAATGAGTTAATAGCTCTGAAGGTCTGTGAAATAAAAATGCTGCATAAATACAAAGTGTTACTGAGATTTACATTTTTGTGAACCAAACATACTATCTCCCTGCCCAAAAGATTCATAAGAATATTTAACACCCATGTATGTACCAGATGGATGGTAATGACAGATGATGGGTCCTTCTTAACCCTTACGTTCTGTTTTCAGAAACCATATTTCAAAACAATTCTAGTTCTTTGTTAAGAATTATTGCGTAAAAGCTTAGTATATACTCTGAAATTTTATTAGCCAGGATTTTAGAGACGCTTAATAAATGAGTCACTTATTCATGAATAAATCTGCTATATCTACAGAGCTATAAGCAGGTTGATGATGACAGTATCAGAAGGCTATATATATTTATTAAATCTTAAATATATTGCTATGTAAATATATTTCTATAACTAATTATTATGGTGTGTAGGATCATTATGATGTATAAGATATCATTCAATATCCACAAGTACTTATGAAAGACCCAAGACATAGAGATAAAAATATGTTCATAGTACATACTCAAAAAATAATAATGTGAAATGAGAATCAAAATTAAACAATTACTATTTCCTCTGGAAGAGACTTTAATGGAGAGAGATACAAAGAAGAAGAATAAGTGAAGGAAAAGGAACCTGTTTTAAAAACATTATAACCTCACTTTAAAAAATAGTACTTCTCTTTTCTTATGAAAGAAGAAGCAACAGACTCATGGTAGGGGTCCAGGTGGCCCCACCAAGTATGAAATCCCCAGAATCGTAAAATGTATATTTATCGTCTCATGTCAAAATATTCATTTTAATATTCAAACATTTATGCCACATAATAAACTGTAACCATATGTTTATTTGTTATATTATACCACTATAACATAAATAAATATTTACAGAGAAGCAATACAGTCATAGCAATATTAGAAAAGATTCTTTTTTGTGGTTTCCTTTTTAAGGAGAAGACATCAGACACATAGAAACTCATTTTAAATAATGTTAAGTTTGTTACACATTGACAAGAGCTGAGGAGTTCAAAATTTTAAGGCTGACACTCCCCCTTTTAACCAATGTTGTTTTATTTATTTTTTCCCCAATAGTGTGCATTAAAGATGGAGTGTTATCTCAGCTTTGAATTTCCTGGCTTAATGTCACAGCTTTAGCTTTATTTGAATGTACTATTCAGTATTTAATAAAGATGAGTTACAGTCTTGAGCTTTCATTTAAGCAGATACTTTGGTACATAGCCTTCTTTTCCCCCAAAGTTGGTGTGGTTTGGGTTTTTTATTTTTTTGCAGTACTGAAAATTTCTAGACTTTTAGAATATTTATCAACATTTTCAATTTAAACATGGTTAAAATAGCAAGAATAATTTAAGTATAATGTTAATATATCTGAAATACATCCTTGTAACTTTATAAAATATTTTATATAATTAGTCAACAACCATCTTTAAAAGAAATGAAAATAAATTCAAGCACCCGGGCTTATCAACAATAGTACTTCAGTATAGAATTTGACATCTGTGACTAGCCTTAAATCTACATCCAGGAAACAGGAAATTCAAAATAAGTTACTGACTTTTCCTTTTAATGTGTCAGGAGATTGTCTCAAAGAACTCTTTACTCAAGATGGATCAGCTAAAAAATTCATTCCTAAAATAAGAAGGAATCTTTGCTTGATTATTAGTTGTTGATTCAATTACCTAATTTTCAACATTTTTTGTCTCTAGTAAGCTTGTTGATAATGTAACATTAAATTCAACTGTTTTGAATTTTCTTCTAACATATATTTTAGCAACAAATTCCTCCGTATGTTAAGTGTCATTTATGTGGAGCTATAACTAGATTTTTTTAAGTTCTCAAAATGAACATAGCATGTGAAAGCTCATAATCACTGCACTCCTTACCTCCCTTTTTTATTCTCTCAAGAGCAAGTAATTGGGAGTGGTAGGACACCATTACTGTCATGAAATGCATTATGTTAAATCCAAATCAGGGATTCGTATTAAACAATTGTTTCAGATCCACAGGTTCTGAAATCATTGAACAATGTCCTGCTTTCTTGGGGGGGGGGAGGTTGGCTAATAGAAAAGAGGATGTTACAATTGTAGTTTTCATTTCATTAAGCTATCATAGTCTCTAATTTGAGTAGCAAAGTATGGCCTCAATATTAAACAACTTGGACCACTTTTACTTCCATCATTAATTGACTGAATCTCATTTTGAAAGTTTCCCTCTTTGTCATTATTAACCAATTCTTCTATTGTTAATTCACTGTATCTATATAAAATGTTTAATATATAATGTCAACCCTGAAGTACTGGGCAGTTTGAACCCCTCTCATACAGGTGAATCTTTCTTACATCCTTTGTCAAGGTTTGAACTTTCCAAATTATGTGTTTCAGACATTGAGAAAGAAGGGGCTTAATGGTTGTGACAGTCCAGACCCTGATGCAGACGATTCAGTAGGTCACAGCCCTGAGTCTGAGGACAAGTACAGGAAAATTAATGAAGATATTGACCTAATGATCAGCAGGCAAAGATTGTGTGTAAGTACCAAGATCGCCCTTCGTTTTTTTTACTTCTGATATTTCTCTGAACCTGGCAGGCATTGAACAAGAAAGAAAACAAAGGTTGTGAAAGCCCCGATCCTGACTCCTCTTATGCACTCACCCCACGCACTGAAGAAAAATACAAAAAAATTAATGAAGAGTTTGATAATATGATCAAGAGTCATAAAATTCCTGTAAGTACCAAAGGGAGATGAGATGACTGGTCTGCTGACAACTGCTGCAGTAACAAAACCTTAACCCCTTCAGTTCTGGCTTCCTCTAGTCAGTATTTAAGAGAAAAACAAACAAAAAAAGGCTTACATGAAAATAATAATAAACTCACATAGCACCCTAAGGTTTGCAAAGTTTGATTGACAGATAAACAGAAGGATGGATAGATGGATGGATGGATACATAGATAATGGATAGATTCATAAATGATAGGTAGACAATAAAAATAGATAATCTTATTGCCAAAGATTTTTCATTTCATTACATTTTCAAGGTACTCTCAGAATATGAGTATTCTTTGATGTAATGCTATTTTATTTTAAACAGTGGGGGTTTAGGAAGTTCTTTTTAGAGCTAAAGACTCACAGAGACGAAATAGGGATGTCACTTGTGACTAAACTGGTACGAGCAACTCCCAGATGCAGAAACTCTCTCTACCAAAACAGATCAGTGCCTGTCCTCTAACTTTCAGCCTTAGAAAGTTGCCTAGAACACTGAAAGTGACTTGACCAGTCACACAGTCAGCATACATGCCAGAGAAGGGACTTGAGCCCAGGTCTTCCTGACTCTGAAGCAACTCCTTATGTTCTGTAAAATGTTGCCTCTCCTAGAAGGAAGTAAAACATTCAATATGACATCCCCTAGCTTTACATGACTCTTCTACCATAAAATTTTGCTCTTAACACACTGAAGGAAAATATTAGAAATCTTCCAGGAAACAAGTTGAAAATACTTTCAGTGTTCACACGTAACCAATATACATTTGAAACTGAAATTCTCTCAACTCACCTAACAAAGACATCACACAAACATTTTTCTCCTAATAAGATGAGATCCTAGGACTCTGTGAATTTCAGTAACAGCACTGAAGGGTTAAAGCTATTTGCTCGCTGCAGAGAAACAGACTGCATGAAAACCTCATGGTAAAATTTGCACCTGTCTGTGTGCTGGGGTGACGTTACAGCTTGATCAGGAAATTTGCTTTGCCAACATCACTATTTTCCATGCTTTAACATTTGGCTAAATTTTGTCTTAACTAAGTCAAAATCTCTAACAGTCAGTCATATGCCTTGCCAGATACTTGAGAAATAACTTTGCATGTGCTATTTTGTTTCTATACAAAGGTAGAAGAAAATACATTCCCTGGTTCAATATTGTCATTATCCAAATAATCTTAAGTTTGTGATATAAACTGATGAAATTCAAAGCTGATGTGCTTTTTTGAATGTCTCTTTTAATGTCACAACCTTAATCTTATTTAAACTTTATAGGTGGTATTTAATTTCTCTTTAAAAAGTATCTTTTCATTTAACAATAGCAACCTCAACCTGAAAAAGGAGATAGACTGGTCTCTGTGGTGAGAACATGCTAGACAATTAATATCTATAAATGCCTATCATAAAAGGAAAGCTCCAAACCAAATAAGTGCACTCAACTTAATTGGTATTATTTTAATTATATTTATCATGTAACACCCATTAAATTCATAAAATTTTCAGTTAAGTGGATTTTATGTCAACAGAATTTTTGTCTTGTTGGACCTATTCTTTTTTTCCCTTCATAACCATTACTTTTGTCTTAAAATCAAGCTTTGTGGTAGAAACTTTTCCAAAGGAAGGTATGAAAAATGGCAGTCTTCAAAAAAGCTGAATTTGGTTCTCTCTCCATAAATTCAATATTGCTGTAGGGAAAGAGCCCTGGAGGTCCAGGCTTTGTCATTCCTTAGACAAGAGTCTGTCCTACCCTGTGGGGTACCATTTGTGTGCTGTCCTGAACATATCGAGGTTTTGAATTGTTGAATACCAGTTTCAAGGAGAATATCATAAACTTCTAGGTATATGGGCAATTAACCACTCTAGGAAAGGATAATATGCTAATGATTCCTGTTTGGGTGTATTTTTTCCTTTGTTCTTTGTTATATATATATATATATATATATATATATATACATATATATATATATATATATATATGTTTTCTGTTCAGAAAACTACTGTTTGGTGACTGTAAACCCTGAAAAACAGCATTACTTAGGATCACTTTGTAGCTTTGTATATAGGTGCACTCCATCTCTAAAGATGCAAATAATAGTTAAAGTATCTCTGTATTCCCTCACTATATATCTTTCTTTTGTGTGTAAAGTTTATGCCACATAACTTCTCAGAAAATCCAATAGTAAATAGCACAAGAGATAAAACTGAATTTGATTGATTCAAAAAACATTAAACGTTTGCTCTGTTTAGGGTACTGTGCTAAGTTTTAGGTTATTTTGTCACATATACACAAATGTGAGAGTGTGTTGTTTCCATTGAAAGTTCCTTATTTTTGTCTTTGTATCATCAGTGCCCAACAAGGTGCTTGGGAAACAGTAGGTGTGAAATAAAAGCATGTTGACTGGTTGATAAAGATGAGATCTTTTCTACTGGGTCCTAAACTTTTTATTAGATGAATATACCCTAAGTTTTAAGATGTTCTAAAAGAAAACTATTTACAGCAGCTTTGTGACAGAAACTTTACAAAATGTAGTTCTCTGTATCAAAGGAAAGTATGAAAAATGGCAGGCAGTCTTCAAAAGTGTTGACTTTAGTTAACTCCATAAATTAAATCCTGATATAGGGCCATGAGAGAATTTATCATCTTATTTTTCAGATCCTGTCTCAATCTGTCCCCTCCTCTCTATTCACAGTTACAACACATATTCTATTTAGTATTCATCTGGACTATTCATTCCAATTTCCTCTCAACAGGATTTGCCACTTCCATTCTCTCCAACCTCCAGTTCATTCTCCACACTGATGTCAGATTTTTCTTCCTTCAGTACAGACACAGTCGTATCATTACTTTATTCAAATTCCTCTGGTGACTTCATAATGCTTTCCAAATTCCTTAGCCTGTGATTTAGAACCCATCACAGTTGGGTATCACTCTATCATTCCAACCTTATTTCATACTACCTACCTCTCTTACCACCACCACCACCACCACCACTATTACTACTATTACTACTACTACTACTAACAATAATAATAATAATTCTGGCAGCTAAGTAGAGCAGGGGATAGAGCACTGCTGGGCTTGGAATCAGGAAGACTCACCTTCAGGAATTCAAATCTGGCCTCAGATATTTACTAGTTGTGTGACTCTGGCCAAGTCACTTAACCCTGTTTGTCTCAGTTTCCTCATCTGTCAAATGAACTGGAAAAAGAAATGGCAAATCATTTCAGTATCTCTGCCAAGAAAGTCCCAAATGCTGTCACAGAGAACACAACTGAAATGAACATACTACTACTGTTAACACACACACACACACACATACATACACAGCATCCTACACAGAAACCAAATTGGACCACTTGCCATAATAACATATTCTACCCTATCCTGTTTGTGTGTTTTTCTTTACTCTCACATCCTTTTACTCCAAGAACTACCCTTTTCCACCCTCAAATCTTTACTTAATGAAATTGTTACTCTTTTAAGGAACTCAAGCTCAAATTCCAATCCCTTCATGAGGCTCTCCCTCGTATCCCCACCAGTACCCATAATGATTCTTCATTCCTTGAAGTCAGTCTGTCAATAAGCATTTATTAAGCATCTAATTTGTGCTAGACATTATGCTCAGTCCAGGAGGCACAAAGACAAAATACAGCCCCACCTTCCTGGAACTCCTAGTCTATTGTGGGGGAAACAACATGTAAATAATTATGTATAAAAAGGTACATACAGGATCAATTGGACATAATCACCAGAGGGAAGGAACCAGCATTAAAGAAGATCAGGAAAATCTCAGGAAATATGGGATTTTTGTCAGGGCTTGAAGGAATTCCAAATGTATCTTCATTTTTTACTAAATTTCATTTAGTTATTTATGTAGACATGGTTTTACCTACCAGATTGTGAACTTCATGAAGAAGGTCACAATTAAAATAAATTAAATAAGACCATATCTGATCTGATCTTGGTTTGTCCTCCAGGAGCTGAGGTAATGCTCTGCATTTTTAGCATTTAACAAATATATAAATATATATGGAAGCTATTAAAAAAGACTGGCATACAAATAATTGTAATCTGTCTCAGAATATGATAATAATAATGAAGAGATGCAAAACACAATGGAAGAATTCAAGAATGAAAAGAGAACTTTCAATTCAGATTTTAAGAGAACTCTTCTTAGAGATGATAACATCTAAACTAAGTCTTAAAGAATTTCAATAAACAGAGAGAAGGAGAAGAGGAAAATTTTAGGCTTGCAGGATAGTTTAAGCAGGGCAGCTAGATGTCACAGTGGATAAAGTTCCAGACCTGTAGTAAGGAAGACTCCTCTTCCTGAGTTCAAATCTGACCTCTGACATTTACTAGCTATATGACCCTGGGCAAGTCACTTAACCCTGTTTACCTCATTACCAAAATGAGCTAAGAAAGGAAATGGCACACCACTCTAGTGTCTTTGCCCAGAAAACTCCAAATGAAGTCATCAAGAGTTACAAGTAACTGAAATGACTGAACAGCAGCATAGATTAAGCAATAAAATAGGAAAAGATCAAGAGACAAAAGAAAATTCTTATCAGTTTGATTAGCTCTCTAAATCTGAGGACTGGAGGAGGAAATATTGCAAAAGATAATTAATGTTCAGAGAAGTAGGAACAGAACAATGGGAATATTCTTTGGTCAAAGGTAGCTGGGTAGTTCAGTAGATAGAACACTGGCCCTTTAGTCATTAAGACTTTGAGTTCAAATCCAGCCTCAGACCTTTGTGTGACCCTGGCAAATCACTTATCCACTTAAGCTTGCCTTAATAAACTAGAAAAGAGAGTATGAGCATGTCTATAAGGTCTATAAGGTCACAAAAAGTCAGATGTGGCTGAATGACCAACCACAACATACTATCATCACAGAAACTAAGAAGGGGAAGACTTCAAGAAGGAGGGCATCCAATATATTAGATAATGAATAGATATCAACGAGGATGCAGACTGAAAAAAAAAGGTCATTGAATTTAGTGATTAGGAGATCACTAGGAATCTTAGAGAAAACAGCTTCAGTAGAATACTGAAGACTGAAGGCAGGCAAGGCAAGTTTACACCTAATAGGAGCTTAATAAATATTTGTCAAATGAAAGCTGAGTAGAACACAAACATCCCTGTACACTGACAACACTATGGAAAGGTACAGCATAGCTTCCTTATTACTTCAGTAAGTGCTTTAGTTTCCATAGGGTAAAGCACTGTGGTTTTGTCTAGTGCTTTCAGTTGCTGTAGAATCCCTCTTTAAGTATGTTTGGGGAAGTTCAAACAGCTGCTAAAATGTTTAACATGGTGGCAAGTATGGTTTTCTTTGTGTAAATTAACCCAACTTTAAAAAAAAAAGTTTAAAAGGAATTTTTTTTTATTTCAAAGACAAACCTGAATAACTTCCCCTTTAAAGGGAAAAAATTAATATTTCAGTTTCTTACTTTTGTGATAGAATTTATGTGGGTTGTATAATATCTTGGACCTAGCATCCTGCCAACATTTTTCAATTACATAAAAACTGAACTATCTACAAAGGATTTCTTACTTCTTGAAAATTTCCAAGTTATATTGGGACTTACTGGGCTGATTTAGGGGTTACTGCTGTTTGTGGGGGAGGGGAGAAACAAAGGTCTGGCTAGGCTTTGAACAGAATTCATTACAGCAAAAAGAAACAACCCCTGGGCAGTTGGGTGGCTCAGTGGCTAGAAAGTCAGGCCTTGAGACAAGGGGTCCTGAGTTTGAATTTGGTCTCTGATACTTCCTAGCTGTGTGACCCTGAGAAAGTCATTTAATCCAAATTGCCTATCCCTTATCGTTCTTCTGCCTTGGAACTGATACTTTGGTATCAGTGAAATAGACAGGCAACGAAGGAAGGAAGGAAGGAAGGAAGGAAGGAAGGAAGGAAGGAAGGAAGGAAGGAAGGAAGGAAGGAAGGAAGGAAGGAAGGAAGGAAGGAAGGAAGGAAGGAAGGAAGGAAGGAAGGAAGGAAGGAAAGAAGGAAGGAAGGAAGGAAGGAAGGAAGGAAGGAAGGAAGGAAGGAAGGAAGGAAGGAAGGAAGGAAGGAAGGAAGGAAGGAAGGAAGGGAGGGAGGGAGGGAGGGAGGGAGGGAGGGAGGGAGAACATAATCTTGCCCCAGTTTTGAGTGCTCAGCAAGTCTGAGACTTGGCTATACTCTTCTTACAAGTTTAGTGAATTTGTTTTCCAAGTGTTATTATTTGACTGCTTTGTGTGTTTTTATGTCTTTTAAAAATATGTTCTGATATCCTTGATCTGAAAGAATAAAGGGGGGAAAACTGACACTTTAAAATAAATAATCTGAACTAATATTCAATCTCCACTCAAAAAACCCCATAAAATTATAGAATTAGAAAGGATCTTTGAGATTATCTAGATTGACTTCTGCCTCTCCTCCCCCATTTTACTGACAAAATGAGCTAGAAATGGAAAATGATGTCCTAAAATTATGCAACAAGTTTAGTGGCAGAGTTGGAACTACCTATTGGGTGACCTAATTCTTTACCTAGTTTTCATTCCATGACGCCATACTTTTCAGTCAAATTACTTTTAACTTGTAATTTTATCTCTCACTTTAAAATGTTTAATTCATGAAACAGATATGAAAATGAAGGAAGTAATAGAAAAGGTGTGAAAGAGGTCAACTAAAACATTGATTACATATCTCGTCAATTCATGAATTCAAAATTCCCAAAATATGTTCTCCTAGTCAAATAATACCTATTTCTGATCTGCAGAGTGCTATCTGGATACACAAATCAACACTGTTTCATAGTTCATAAACACCTAATTCTGAATAATTACCGGAGGAAAGCAAGGAGGGTTTGGCTACACTACTTAGGGCAGTCTTGCACTTATTAGATGCTTGTGAAATGTTCATCTCCTTTGAAAGTGTAGTCACAGCTAACTACCCTTTGCCCTGATGAGACCCCATCAGCTTTCAGAAAATCAGTATTTTTATGGTCCTTGGGCCATCATGAGATAGTAATTGCATATTTATTGGTAGTTATAATGAACCATTATTAGCATGCTGCTGAAAGTATTTTTAATGAAAGTAACCACAGGAAATCAGCTCTTAGTAAATATGGGGGTGAGAGAAGAAACAAGAGGAGGAAGAGAAGGAAAAAAGACAGGTGTATGGGTATTCATCTCTGAGCTTTATTCTTTCCGGGGCTAAAATAACTCCCAGGTAATGAGATAGACATTATAGAGGATAGATGAATAAGAGTTCACTTAGTGCACTACTTCTTCACTGCAGAAATAATCTTGAAAAAAAAAGTTTATGTACATCCCAAAGGAATTCTTTCACTGTCAGACAGCTCCATGGGCTTGGGGGAGAATGACTATGTGTGCCAGTGAATACATTCAGCATGTATTCACTGACAATGATAAATGACCTTGGTAAATATTCGTACTCAGAAAGATTGCAGTTTTATCCCTATACTTGTGCCATATGAAGGACAGTTCCATCCTGATGTTTTTCCTTTAAAGTCAAGTCTATCTACTGCAAATTACAGCAGAATCCCATTACACCTGCATCTTAAGTTTTCTGAGTTAGTGTGAGAAAGATACATTATGGTGAATTTGAACATTATTTGCCCCTCAGTATCACTGATTCCCTAGTATATAGAGATGTACTGTAGAGTGGGGGGCTGTTTTACTATATATATCCACCCTTACATTGAGCTAGGGGGTCTCTAAAATGTCAAAGCTCTTGAAATTTTAATATTTTCATAGAATCAGAGATTTCAATATGGAAGAGATCATAGTGTTCTTGAGTCTAACCTGCTAGTTTTATAGATGAGGAAACTAAAGCTGGCAGGTTGACTAGCACAAGGTCATAAAACTAATAAATATCTGAAATGGGATTCAACCCCAGGTTTTTCCTGCCCAGCATTGTGTTCACTATTCCATCCTGACTTTCCAAAGATAAAGGTAATACTTCGTAGGTAAATTTAGAACCTAAAAACTAATATATGGGAAATATAATGAGAGGCTGTGTGCCATGACGAATAGTGTTGGACTTGGAGCTAGGAAAACTGATATTCAAATTCCAGCTCTGATGCCTGCTATCTGGGGGCAAGTGACTTAACTTCCCTGGATCTCAAGGGGCTGTCTTAAGTTTATACGATTTGGTTGAATCTCAAGCTAAGGTGGCAGAGGGAATTCTCACATCTGTGAAACCATAAAGCCTTAATATAGCAACATAAAATAATCATTTAAAATAAAATGAGAAAAAAACATTTTCTCTTTTCTGTCTATGTGGCATAGAGAACAGAGACTACTGGACATCTTTTTTTTTAGATTTCTCTGGCCCCTTGACAGCTGGGAAACTTTGGGGAGTTACCTACAAAACAAATATCTTACCTGTTCTATCCTGCTCCATACTTGTCTTAACTGATGGCTCTTTCTTAGGGAGAGATTAGAATAAATGCCATTTGGCTATTTGAGCACTGAAAAGGAAATTTTATTAATTTCTATTTGTTTATTTTATAGTGTTTTATTTGCAAAAATCATATTGTTTTCTCAATGGGCTACTGAGATTTTGGTACATGTTATTCTTTGGTATGTTATCAACTAATGAAGTTTCTTATTTCAATGTAAAAATAAACATGGTGTCTTTATAAAGTAACATTTCTTCTTCCTAACTTACCATGAGATAAGGTCTATTAAGAATAATTTTAGCAGGCAGCTAGGTGGCTTAGTGGATTGAGAGCCAGGCCCAGAAACAGGAGGTCCTGGATTCAAATTTGACCTCAGGTAGTTCCTAGCTGTGTGATCCTGGTCAAGTCATACATTTCTCATTGCCTAACCCTTACCATTCTATTGCCTTGGAACCAATACTCAGTATTGATTCTGACAGGGGAGGTAAGAAAGATTTTTTACAAATAATTTTAATATTCTGATTGCTATAAACTTTTCTCTTCCTCTGAATGATGAGGAATCAAAGAAATAAGAAAGAAAGAAATTACAAAACCATTGCCATGCCCTATAAGAAAGGAGGAGTAAAGCATTATAATAACTGCAGGACATGAGAGACACCATATAATAAAATGATAAGAATTGGTCAGAGATAATATTATAGAATGGTTGGGAGTTTTCAGAATTATCCTAGACCAAACAAAAATAAATGTGGGAGTTAAGGGGGAGAAAGCAGCTTCATTTTTTTCCATTTTCCATTTTCATTTCCATGTACATATGTATTTGAAACAAAAGCTTCACGTGCAAAAAATATTTATAGAATATTAATTTTACATGGTTTTCATTTTACCTAAAGACTACATATATGTATGTCATTGTATATGTATAAATGTATATCTCTCACACACACATATACACCATACTATTTATCTTTTGGCAATGCATGCAACCCAAATGTTAATTTCATATATAAAAAGATGTAAATGACCCAAGAAATACAATTTTGGTATGTTATTCAAAGTTGTTAATGAATATCTGGATAATTCAAAAAAGAAAAGCACCATCACTCAAAATAATGTTTTCTTAACTTAAATTTCCCCCCAAATAGAAAGAAAAATCAGAACTTGGGACTAAATTTCCTAATTAGCCACCTACATGGCATCATCTTACAAATAAATGCAAGCTCTCTTTAGGTGATATAGAATTATAAATCTTACCATTTTGTCCATATTAATATTGTCTGCAATAGAATTAGTAAAGTCTGATCTAAACCACCACTTCCCCAAATCTGAAAGGATTAATTGGGAAATACCATTAGTAATCTGTAGCTTCATATGGACCCTTCTTTCATCTGCTCTCTTTGTAGTTATTTTCAAAAGGTGAAATTCATCAAAATGTAATAACATATATGCTGTTAACATGCTAGGAAATAATTGTATTATTAAAAATGTCTTAATAAATATATTTTTAAAAATATTTACAATGAAATTTCCCTTGTGTATCCTCGTCCCCACTTTCTTGTGGACAATGAAGTCATCAGCATCATGTGTCTTTGATCTTGTGGTCATTTGTAATTCCAGATTAAGATATCACAGATGAATAATTATGACTTATGGTTCCATTGAATGGAATAAAAGAAGATTAAGCCTAATAAAATGGGGTTTTGTTTTAGAAAAAACAATTTATAACATTCACAAAGAAAATGTATTAACTGTTTTAAAAGTCAATGTATGATTTTGCCATCTTAAAAGCCTTGTTTATTGGTCTAAGATGTAACTACATAGTAATTTCTCCTCAAACCAAAAGGAAAAAAAAAAACTTTTTAAGAGCTTGAACCACAAGCAACAAAATATTTGAATTAAAACAGAAAAGTTGTACTTTTAAGACTATTGAGCTTCTGTCCTATTTTTGTTTCTTCTCCTTCTTATGCTCATACAGGCTGTTCCACCACCAAATTTTGAGATGCCAGTTTCTATCCCAGTGTCCAATCACAACAGTTTGGTATATAGCAATCCAGTCAGCTCACTGGGCAACCCCAACCTTTTGCCGCTGGCCCACCCTTCTTTGCAGAGAAATAGCATGTCTCCTGGAGTGACACATCGGCCTCCAAGTGCAGGTAACACAGGTATGTACTGTCAAATATTGAATGTCAACAAATAATTTTAAGAGGTTACTTTTAGCAAAAGTTATGATATTTTATTTACTTTGTATGAAGACAAGGTGCCATCTCATCAATTCCAACATTACCCAAGTTATTAAGGAAAAAATCAGAAGCTAAACCATTTCTAAATTCTATGCTGCATAAATCTGTTATGTATTTATATTGGAATCTTTTGAAAGAAAGCTTTGTATAAAGCATTTTTGATCACCTTGGGCTCCTGGAGCTACATTATAAGAAATTAAGCATTTTATTCACATTTTAAAAGTTTTTTTCAATTCTTTTAAATAAGTAGCCCATAAAACCTAAAGAAATGTTTCTTACCTGTTGATTGCTTTACACTTTCAAAATTTTTAAATGCATTGAAATGAATCCATATATCTCTTTCCAGTTCATAGAAATTTAATTGAATTTCACACTTGATTAAGTGAAAACTAATCTCAAAATGTCAACCTCTTAAAGTGCATTGTTTTCAATATGATTGTCTTAAAATGGAACCACTTGATTTAAAAAAAATAAAATGAGAAGCAGCTAGTGAGCTATCTATCAACTATCACCTGAGGAACAAAAGTAAACATGTCTTTTCAAAAAGAGAAATATCATCTTTTTTGAAAGAAGAGGGAAAAAATAGAATTATAGTAAGTAGATCTGGACTGAGTCCACACTCAACCTCTTCTTATTTGTGGCCCCTGAGCAAGTCTAGTCTCTTCCTTAAGCTCTTTATTTATAGAATGAAGAAATTAGACTACTTGATTCCAAAGTTCCCTCGTGGTTCTGAAGATGATGAGACCATGAAAACTATTGATCTGGCTACTTAATCCATACAGTAATCACAAGAGCAGGAATGCAGTATTATATGACAAGCTCCAGCATCAGAAAGCTGGTATTTAGACATTACTTACAACACACATCATACTTGTTTGATGTTGTATGACTATTATGTATCTCAGTTTATTCATTTGTAAAATAATTACTATAATTCTTACCCTATATATATCACAGAGTTTTGAGGAAAGCAAATTGTAAACATAAAAGAGAACTATTATTATCCTTTCCACATTTTTTTCCTTTGAAATTGAAAATAAATATGATAGAATAGACACTGGACCTGCGATTTCATCAGTTTAAAGGAATCACCTCTATTGTTACAATTTGGTATCTTCTTGGCAATTTCCAGTCTTCCAGAGTTGACTAGACCACTGAGATGCTAAAGACTGCCCAGAGTCATACAAGCATGATGTGAATTTTGGTCTTCCTGGTATTGGGATTAGAATGCCTGTTGAGGGTTTCTCTTTGGTTCTTTCAAACTAAATTTTACTCTGAAAATAAATTTTGCCCATATGTTTTAAAATCAGCTATAATGGAGCAAATACAACATTAAGAATCATGTCTATAAATTATTAATTTAAAATGGACAAAAACATTTTTTAAATTTTCTTATACTTGCTACACAGACTTTATTTGGGAGGAAGGGGGGGGTTACATGATTATGACACAATAATCACTTCTCAATGAATGGTCTTTCCCATGGTATCTGCCTTAGAGGAAAAAACAATTTAGCAAAACTTTAACAAAGAAAATTCATTTTCTTGTTGCTACTGCTATAGAGATGCCTGTGAAAAGGATAAATAATGAGTAATCAATCAGTTTGCATGGTTAGTTGATAAATTAAGGTAGCTTTAGTTTTAGGAATGTTTAGGAACATTAATTGTGTAAAGGATCCAACACCAAATGTACCATGATAAATATTTATTGATGCCTGCCTCACCAAACTATTTAAATTGCCTTTGGTTTTTCTAAGATGATTTTCTTAAAATAATTATCTTGACAAAAAATAAAGATAAAAATAATCAGACTATACAGATATGATATTTTAAAGTGTAAATATTCTTGGACAATGTCAGTAGTAAGAAAAAAAATGATCTTGGCACAGTGTCAGCATAGAATGTATTTTTAATGTTTAAGCTCAATACATCATGAAGAAACAAATATGTCAGCTGTTGTATGACTTGGGGTTCTCTACAGTTTCATTATTATTTGGGGATGGAGTGTTCATGATGCTGAGGATAAAGCTTTTGTGGGATTTTTTTAGACATTTCTGTCCTAATAATTTCCTCTTAATCCATAGGTGGTCTGATGGGCGGGGACCTCACAACCGGTGCAGGCACCAGTGCAGGTAATGGAAACAATTTTGTATATTCCAACCTATTTTTGGTGGGGATGGATATTCTTGTTATGAAGGGTTTACAGTGGCATAATTCACAAGGTAAAATGTTAAGGTTTGTGATGATAAAAGGCAAAGCCTGCCCTCCGAACTGTCTCTCAGATAAATAGTGTTCTGAGGCAATTGCTTATTAAATGATGCCTTATTAATATACCTTTTATTGAATAGTACTTATTTAATAAAACTTCAAAAAATATGCAATATATAAGCAATGGACCTGGGCATTTGGAATATAAGATTAAATTCTAGGCATCATTGTAAGGAATAATAAGGGAGCTATTATTAAGGCATATCATTTTTAGTATTGAATATCTTAGTCACTGAATACTTGAATACTCTCTGCTCCCAAAGATATTCCTCAGGCCTAAGGTAAGAGAAAACATCATCTCATGTATTTGCATCATACATAATAACATAATTTATAAAATAAAATCATAGTTGTCATTAAAATGAGCATAGCTAATAAATAAGAAACGTGGAGGTGGGGGGTGGACTTTAGTTTTGTTTCTACACATTTGAGTCCTTTATATTGTGACCAGTGGTCTCAGTAGCACATTCCATCAAGGTTCAGTATTAATTCATAATATTGTGATTATTAAGATATTGATGTCATTTTTGATGCAAAGGCAAGAAGATACAGTACTTTGAAATGCCAACTGCAGTTCGCCGTTGGTATAGGAAGTAACCATGGCAATTTTTCTGCAGCTGAGAATATGCTGTATGTTTTAAATTGCAGAGAGTGTGCATGAATGACATGAGGTTATGTTTGAAATGTCAGAAAAGGATTCAAGTTTATTAAAATATTCATGGATGATCTAGTTAAAATATTCTGCCAGGGTCAGATGTAATAAACAGCTGATCATAAGAAAAAGGGATAGATTTGGGGCTTTAGCCTTTACACCCCTGAAAAAAATGCACACAAAACATTTGTTTAACTCTATCCATTCTAGAGTGGTATCCCATCTGATTTGAGTTTTTCACTGTCTTTCACTAGCTGACCATTGCATCCAAATCATGAATCCATAACAAGAATTTCACTCATTTGTTGAACACCATGCCCATATCACCTCCTCTTTTCAGTGAACCAAAAGTTTTCTTTTTAATTTTAACCAGGAAAATGAATTTGAATCAGAAGCAAAATTACCTATTTTCTCAAATTATCTAATAACCTAGAATAGTAGGACTTTGTATGCTTGATCAAATTTTGTGGAATAAATATTATACCAATGACACAACAAACCCAGAAAATCTTAATCTAACTATTTTACAAATTCATGCTTTTAGTTCAAGTATACCAACATGTGAAGTTAGGAAGAACTGGTAGGAGCCTAAGAGACCTAAGAAATCAGGCCCAGGTTTCAAGATTATACATTTACCTTATTGGCATGATAATTATGACATTAAGAACTTGTTCCCTTGTCTTATCAGTTTCAATTCAGTACTGGTCCAATAGATATACTGGTCCTCAAGTAACAGAAAATGCACTGATTTTATGTTAACTCTATGGGAATCACAGGTTTAATTTTACCACTCACTGCAAGACCACTAACAGACTGATAAATTCTATTCAACATTAAAAATTTCTAGGGAAATTGATTCTTTTATTAAAATTGCCTTATGGATATTGGTCAATATATACATATATATTTATATAGAGTAAATATATCTTGATCAACAGAAATTGGTTCTGGTAAGAGGAAGGTACTTATTTCCTAGTTTCTACTGGGTTGTGATACAGCTATCATTCCTTTGGAATTTTTTCAATCAGGACTTGGAGGATTGTAATTCCTAGGAACACCTGTTGTAGATGCCACTTAAGCTTCAGCTTAGCTATCAGGTCCTGCCCATAAACGGAGCCTTCCTCCCTTCCTTCTTATACAAGATGGGATCATATGTCTAGGCTGAATATATCTCTGTTGATGTCAGAGTGTCACATAGCACCAAGGGGAAAAGAGGCCAGCCAGGATGTCTCTAGGTTTACAGAAAGGGAAAACTCCAGCAAAATAATGAGATATCTTATGAATTCTGAGCAGTGCCATTGAAAAAACTGGTCAGAAATAAAGATGTGAACTCTAAGGTCATGGCATAGGCATCTGCAGAATTGTTTTGAAATGTTTTTTTTAACTTGGTGGCTATTTTAAAATTTTATTTGAACATTATAAATCCTCCCAGTATGTTTTCAAGTCCCTACAGTGGAGGGTGAGATTTCAACAAATCAAATAAGCCTTCATTGCTGAAGCCTTCTCTTAATATATCTCCACTGAATAGTGAAGTTGTTGGAGAGCAAAATATGAAGGTGCATCACTCATAATTAAATGCCATCCCCTTATACCAAAGCAAAAGACCTGCAAGTTGAAAAGCAACCCACAGAACATCAAAAGTAGAAGGGAGTATACAGGTCATCTAATTCAATCTTCTCCTTTTAAAAATTAGGAAACTTGTTCCCAGAGAGAAGTGAAGCAACTTACCTGAGGTCACACAGTGGCAGACTTGGGATAAGAGTCCACTGTTTCTAGGATCCACTATACCACACTATTTCCCTGGTACAGAATATTTGCCTGAAAAAAAAGACCAAAAGATGCAAAAGAGAAACTATGACTTTCATAGCTAACCCTAGTTTATACCAAAGGAAAGTCAACTGGTGTCAATTTTGAGCAACAATAATTAGGAGAATAAAGATGGCACCCTGTACCTTAACCCACATAGAACTAGGCTTGTTTTCCTAGCTATGATTACCCACTTAGAAGACATTGCTTTTTGATGCAATTTGATTGGAGAACCCCCTCATGCCTTGTTCTCCTAGTGGGTTCAATGCCTCTAGTTCTAGATCTGATCCTGTGAGAAGCATAGACTATAGCATGGATTTTGCTTCTGCTAGTCACTGAGTCCCCAAAGCACTTTTCATTGTTCATCTCAAACTTCTCATTCAAACTTTCCTTACTAGATGCAGTAGAATCATATCGTCTGTGACTTGGTAAAGATTTAGCAGACGTTTTGTCTAACCCCTACACCAAAGGAATTCCAATTTTAACCATAGATCTAATTTTTACTTAGATTCTTTTGACTTAGAGATCATGAATAGACTGGTGTTCCAAATATTTGACCACCAATAGAATCTGAAATAAGAAGAGATAAAATCCTGAAGAGAGCAACTAATCAGGAATTTTTAATTTATTGGCATCCATTTCTCTACATTTGACATTTATATTTTCAACCCCTTTCTGAATTGATTCACCAATACTTTTGGTTCATGTTTATTCATGTAAACATGGTATAAAAAGTTCTGTGTGACTATTGGTCAGGTTTCATGATTCCAAGAGGAGTTAACTGGCATACTGATCAAAGAAGGTTCTGGTCCAGATGTGAAGGACCAACATAATTGATATAAACATAAATTTTGGGTGGACCTATGATTCCAGTGGTATAGAGAACTCGTGATGATGATACTTCCTCTCTCTCAATGCAGACAGATATTTTTTTTTACATTTTATAGTGTTAGAAAATTGTCTATATCTCTGAGAGCTCAAGCAACTTACCTTGTATCACAGAGGCAGTGTGTATCAGAGGTATACCATATTCCAAGGATTTCCTGTCCCCCAAGGCCAAGTCTCCATCCACTGGAGCCCATTTAATGGAGCCCACTCTCACTTAATGTAGAATAATTTATGTAGTCAAAAAAATTAGGAGAACTGGGAACTTCCTAGACTATCGATGAAGAAAAAAATTGCTTTATCTAAATTGTGATTAGATATTTAGAAACTATTTTGACTTCCCAAAACTGAAAATGAAAAAAGGATGAGTATAGATCTCAGGGTAGTAATAACAACATTTAATCAATCATTTCGATAAATTTCAATCAATAAACATTTATTAAGCACCTACTACCTACTATGTGCTAGGTACTATACATTTATATAGTGATATAAAGTTTGGAAAATACATTCATAATCTCATTTGAGACTCACGAATCCTGTAAGGTAGGAACTAAGTTTATTATCCCCATTTCACAAAAGAAGTCTCGGAGAAATTAAATGACTTGCCCATGGTCAGGTGAGAAGAGCATGTGCCATGTCAGTCACACAAAGTTGCACACATTTTCCGAATACTGCTAAAGTTCTGAGTTTAAAACCTCAACATCTTATCAAAAGTAATCCCTAAATTTGGTTGCCACTTCCTTTTTTAAAATTGTTATATTGTTGAAAGAATTATTTATTTTCATGATAAAGTGGTTATGAGAAAGTGACTATTGGACCATATGTTTGATGTAACTAAAAATATGCTGAGAATTTAAGTATATAGTTAGTAATTGTATTAGGAGATTTGGTTAATAATTATTCATCTACAATACTGGTTTGAGAGTCCAAGTGTCCAGGTTCAAATTCCACCTCTGGCACTTAACTATCTATATATCGTGTAGAAGTTTCTGTCTCCCTGGACCCGAATTTCTTCAGCTGTAAAATGACAAGGTTGGACTAAATCACTTCTAAGTTCCCTTCCAGCTCTAGTTAAGCGACACACTGATGCTATGGATGACTTACTCCTCCTATCTCAAAAACCACACTGAGAAGCAGCAGATTCTTTAATTATTAGTTTCTTATAGTTTGTCTGCAAAATTAAATCTACAAAGTGCTAATTTTTTGTAATACTTGATAATTGAAAGCTCTACCTCTGGACAGCTCCCTTAATGACTCAATTCTATAGAAACAATTTCTATCACTAGAGTAGGGTTACAAATTAAGAAGGAATGCCTACTGATTTTTTTAATGTAGTTCTGTTTGCTGGCATTTTAACAAAGTTGCATAGCAGTTGGTAGAAATGAGAAAGGTGAACTTTATTAAATTAAAGATTAAAATAACTAGTGTTCTAAGTGATTTCCAGATCAATGATTGAAACAAAAAGGAGTAATGATCCTATAGAGAACTTATGAGCATTTCACAATCCAAAATAATTTGACACCAAGGCCAGAAATGTAATATTTGATAATCTAATATCTATATGTTAATCTAACATCTAAATATTAATTGATTACATGACATTTATTATAAATGGAATATAATTTTATAGAAAAATAATATATAGAAAAGAAAAACACATTATTTTATTTTATTTAATTATTAACAATTAATTATTGTTTTCTAGCCAGTTTATGCATTTGGGTACTAGTACTATAATTTCTTAAATGTTTAACCAATATCATGTTAAATAGCCACTTAACAACAAGAAGGGTGATGCAAAAGGGAAAAAATTGAACTCTATATTTTAGTTCCAGCTATGCCACTTCAACTGCTACTCCATTGCAAAACTACTCATTCCAATCTAATAAACATTTATTTAGCATCTACTGTGTGCCAGGCACCATGTTAAGTACTGAGATACAATTAAGAAAAAGGACCCTTCAAGGAGCTTAAGAATAATGTTTTTGTTGTTGTTGTTGTTGTTGTTGTTGTTGTTGTTGTTGTTGTTGTTGAGTTATGTCTGACTCTTCATGACCCCATATGGGATTTTCTTGGCAGAGATACTAGAGTGGTCTGCCATTTCCTTCTCCAGCTCATTTTACAGAAGAGGAAATTGAAGCAAATAGGGTTAAGTGACTTGCCCAGGGTCTCACAGCTAGCAAATGTCTGAGGCAGGATTTGACTCAGGAAAATGAGTCTTCCTGTCTCAAGGACTGGATCTCTCCATTCTCTGTACTACCTGCCTTCCCAAAAGGGACTTTAGAGGTCGTCAAATCCAAGGGGATAATCACCTGCAGTGCAGAAACATTAACTGATAAAAGGAATTACTTCCTAGCAAATCATTCAGAACTTTAATTTCCTCAAATATGAAATGGGGATAGTTGTACTACTTACTTACTCTTGTAAAACATAAAGAAATATATAATGTGAACTTTATAGGGAACCTCAAGTGAGGAAATTCTCTCAACTGGAACAGGTTGACATGCCCTTTGCAACACTCAGAGAGTTACCTTGATCACTGAGAAGTTAAGGGACTTGTTTTTAATCATATTACATTGCAAATAATAATAATAATACTGCAGTTAAAATATAATTTTATTATTATTGTATTTGCTTAAGACCATATAAATAATTAATACCAGATTTGAGTGCAAAATGCAGATTTCTTGAAGTTCAATTTGCCTTGAAACAATACCACTGTTTTAGGAAGACTTTGCTTTTAAGGATAAATATAAGTATTGTCTGTTTTTGTCTTCTTTTTCTAAATAATACACAGAAGCACCTATAGAGTTCTCAAAAGACAATCATAAGAGTTGGTCAAATGTTCATAGTATTAGCCTACTAGAGTACTTTTAATCACATATAAGGATAACAAATTTTATATATTTGTTACAATCCAAAACTGTACAAATTTAGATTAAAATGCTCAAGAAATAAAATTAACTATAATTTTGTCACTTCTAAATGAGAAAATGACTTATAATTGCTAATACAAGGACATAATTGTGTGTATATATTGCTTCCACAAAAGACATTGGTGGAAAATCAAGTGAAAAAAAGAAGCCATTTAGATCAATAGTTGAATCTGTTACTTTGTTAGTTTGGATTATTCTCAGCAATAACCCTGAAGTCATCTACAATTTTAACTTGGGAGCCAACCCAAGACATAAATAAAACCCAGGAATACTGCTTGCTTTTTATTATTATTATTATCCTGTGCAATTAAATATGAGTGATATTTTTAACTAAAGCCAAGGTTATCTCAGGATTGTCAGAGAAAAAATTATTTTGTCATCTCTCTGGATACTCCTACATCATATGATGTGTGACTGCTATCAGCAAAGTTAGCATTCACTCCCCATTTATGATAGCTTTCAAATTATAAATATAGCACCTTTCTCCAGAGATTTCTATTTGGAATATTGGGGAACAGAGTGGGAAGATCAATAACTCAAAGGACCAGGTTACTCTTTTGTGAAGTCTACCTTCCTGTATCAATGTTCTTTCTACATTTGATGCCAAAGTAAACTATAAGCAATATGTTACTTGTTGACTCAGAGATATGAGGAGTTTCCATTTTTAAGGAAAACACATGCATTTAAAATACTGATGAGGATTGCAAATTCTTACTTGCTAGAAAGTAATTTTAAAACTCTTTAACAACATAGAGGTTTATATTCATTAATCTAATGCATATTCTGTTTTCACCCTAAATGATGACTTCCAAAGTTCCTTATAATTTTTTTCCTTAAGATGCTTGACCAAATAATTTCAAGAATGTGATTCTCCATTCCAGTCCATTTACTTAATATGAATGTGGTTAGGTTAGTGGTAAAATTGGGCTTAGATTGCTCTAATTGACTGCTGTATTTTTTATTGTTTCAAAATCCATACAATCAACATTATTTCCATCAACTATCAGTATACCTCTTTTTGTGTGTTTCTCTATTTCCTAATTTTTCATTTCAGCATTATAGTATTTACCTTTGGGCAAATGTTAAAAGAAAGGCATTTTAAATATTATAACCAGTATGAGTTTGTGCATTATGGCAAATTCTCTTCTGGAAATCAAACTCTCCATATCAGGGACTATCTTACATGGGCCTTTCAGTTCTCTGCCAGCAATGTAATTTGCTGATGTAATGAAGCTCTTCTCACTCTTTCCAATTACTTACTTTTTACTAATAGTCTCACAGACTATTAAGTTAGAATTTGAAACCCAAGAATATCTAAAGAGATGGTATATTTTATATTCAGAAATAAATGCCAAAAGATCATTAGAAACTTCAAATTAAAGGAAATGAAATCTATGTCTATATGGTGCCAAAAGCTTGGGAAGCAGAGGAGGATAGGAGCAAAAAATTCAATTAATCGATGTTTTGTCTACAAGATGTTAAACATCCAGATACTTAGCCTTGCATAGAAAAAACATCCAGATGACTGAGTTTTTTTTTCATTTTCATCCAGATGTTTTGGTACCAGCCTATTAATAGTTAAGAGATTGGATTCATTTGGTATTGCCACAATTTAGTTATATTAATTGAACGAAACTCAATCTTTCTCCCATTTTTTCTCAACCTAATACTCCCCCTGAAATAAAATGGGTATAAATATTTAACACTAACACCAGCTGAGGAAAGAAAACTAACAAACTGATGTTTGTAAAGTTGAATTAAAACTTAGATGTAGAACCCCAGAGCATTCTTCCTGGGAATTTTTTAAACACACACACACACACACATACTTGCTAGTGTGCTAAGAAAAAAAGGTGGGAAAGTTTTTTGTCAGCATGTAGTTTTGCAAATATTTAAAGAATTTATTTTAGATTTTCATATAAGTCAAGGAAGATGATAAACTATATTTGCAGGTAACTAGAGTTAACTGTCTAATGCTAGTCACATTATATGTTCAATATATATTCTTACCTGCTGAACAGAAATTTGACTACTTAACATGCATTGGGTCACTGAGGAAAGGAATTGGGGACAGAAAGAGGAGGAAGAGTATGAGAAAGATATTTTGTAACAAGGTCAAGGGAAGGAGAATGGATGTCTGAACTATTGAGATATGCCTTCCTCATCATTTCTTGGAGGGGTTTAGCCTCAGGGTCAGAACATACAATGTACAGTCAGATATGCAAATCTTGACAAGTTTGCCAGTGTTCATCATTTGTCTGGGCGAATGCCAGCACACAGTGGCTGAATTAAAGAGATACTTACAATAATAATAGCAAATCTCATGTATAATGAAGATAGCTATATATTTGAATTGTTACCATTGTAAAGGAATTTTTCTTAATCATTTGTATTAATTGAGCAACACCAAGAACTACAAAATTTGAGTCATGATATAAAAAGATGTCACAATTTTTTGGTAAACCGTTTCTGAAGTGCGATTGGAATGAGAAGCATTTTACAAAATAATTTTGTTTCATGGTATAGATAATTATTAAAGTGGGGAGTGGCTAGTTGATAACACTGTAAATTCAGAAGCTTTATCAGTTTTTATATCCTTATTTCTTCTGCTTGCCACTCAAAACAATTTGCAACAAATATTGTTTTGATTTCTCTAAACTTCTCATACATCTGTAGCAGTTGTGTAAATATTAAAAAGACAAGCAATTATTATTTCTCTAATCTGTGCCATGTCCTCACTCCAATTTACACTGTCTCAATATTTTTATTTGTAAAAACGATTAAGGAAATAAGCAGTCATGTCAATAATGAAAAACATTCTGCATTGCTAGTAAGGTGAAAGGCCCAAAATCACAAATAATAAGTAATTAAGGAGATCTTAAAATCTATCACTCATCGTTAAATGGAGTTTTGAGTGATATTAAATGTTTAATTTCATCTTCATGAAGCAATTAAAATATTCCTTCAGTAAACTACTGCCAAAAACAATAGCTCTGAGTTATATTTTGTGTACATGTATGTTGTGGTAGCATCACATTGTCAATTTTGTCTTTATGCTGCAAGCTGCATCTTTATTCAGAGATAGAAAATATATGGATGCATTACAAATTAGAAAACATCTGGACTTCGTGCTTACTCTTGAATATTGAAGAATATAGTTTAGGTTTCCTCGATCTTGGAATGCAGCATTATGTATCTGCTCCAGGGTAGGAAAAGAAAAGAAAGAAATCAGGGCACGCATTTAAATTCTTGTTGCCAAAAAATCCAAAATTAGTGCATTGGAGCATTAACAAATCAAAGCTCTGAACCCCTACCAAGTGTAATATGCAATCTATCTCTTTAACAGGGCTTCTCAGTTACTATTTCATAGGCTTCACTAGCTGGCCCCAGCTCCTACAAATTAATATGCTCCACTAGTGATAGTTGTATCCGTTGCCTAAAATGCTGAGCAAAACTGGGTACAAACTAGTTTGCACCATTTTATACTTTCTACGCAAAGTTCCAAATCAGGTTAAAAATACTTTAAAATAATAAAAAAAAGTAATAAAAATAATAAAATAATTAAACATAATAGTTAAAAATAATTTTAAAAAATCAGGTCATAAAACAACCACAACAAAAAATAGCAGCAGCAACAACTACAAAAAGGCATTGTATTGACTTTCCTGGTGAAAGGCAGGTGTGCCTTTCACTCTGAAAAAGCAATGTGCTGTCAGAAAGTGAAGAAAAGGAAGCCATCAATATTCTGGATCCAGTAGAGATAGTGTATGTTGTATGTTGAGGGCAGAGCTCCCTCTCTGAAGACTGTTCATTTCATGAAAGACCACTAAACAAAACAAGACTGGGAAATATTCAGAAACAAGCATCCCAGACAGAATTCATGTGACACCCGCATAGCTTCCAGCATGACATGGTCAAGCAGGTCCAGAAATATCTTTTTAGATTGTCTGCTGCCCTCTAACTGGTATATCTAAGAATAGTTTCTTGGCTTTGGTATAGTCTTGGGTTCCCCCTCCCGTCCCCGAGAATAGACCACAGCAGTCACTGAGGTTTTTCAAGGGTTTTCTTTGTAGGCTAACCTTATACATTATCATTTCCATGGAGAAAACAAAGAAAGGGTGGAGACCTCCTTTTATGTTAAGAATCTATAATCAAAAGACTTTAGCTGCACAAGAAACTTGTCTCACTTTCTTGCCCCTTTTGCATTGGGAAGCCATGTAATTTTTCAAATAAAAGTCAGTTAACATTTAAAAAGAAATCCAGAATTTCCGTATTTTTGACCCTATCTGTTTCATGGTTGTCTTTTCCCCTAATTCTCTTTCATGAAAAAGATCTAATTTTTTTCAAAAAAACATTAGTGATTCAGAACAGCTGAAGAAGTAGATATATTGCCTGAAGCTTTAAAAAGGTTTTCAGGCAGTCAGGATGACTGATATGAATATAAGAATATAGACTTCATTTTCATAATATTTTTTCTCCTGATAAATTCAAAATAAGATTGTCTTTTCCAACATTGTGATATCTTACATAAGCATGTTTACTGCATACTATATAATATTTGAGGAACAATCATATAAAAACCATTTTAAATTTAATTTTAGATATAAAATACAAAGCAGACCTTGGTTTTTGCCCACCCCCTGGTAACCTGACTTCTCTTTCAAAATTAAAAGTACACAAAATGCATTCCATATTATAGTGCTATTATTTTTGTCTAAACCCCAAGATGAATAAGTCAGTGAGTTGCAAATGTTTTTAAACTATTCTAATAAAAAATAAAAATTTAATAAAGGAAAACATTTTGCTGAAGTGAAAACAAACAAATCAATACCATTAGATGTTCAGCTATAAGAAACATAATGCTTTCCTGCATTAGAGCAATTTGCTCCCAAATTCCCAAAAATCAGATGCCATTAACAAATTACTAAATAGAACAAATTATGTACACCTCTATAGATTAGAAATTGTTGTTGCTCACTGAGAGCATAAAACTCCTCAAAGCTCAGCTGTACTGACTGCAGAGTGGTTCTGGTAAAAGCGGATACTTTAAATTGACAATAAATGGATAATCATCTTTACCCTTTGAATCTATTACAGGGGAGAAGGTTATTGACCAAATTATGATGAAACCTAACTTTAGAAACATGCTGTTTTAAATAACTTCCCCAAACATTAGACAATTGTTCCAGCGTCCAACTTTTCTGAAATTCCATTTGCATATTTCCATGTACATTTTAGGAGAACAGAGAAACCATTCCAAATTCTTAGGCTTATTCATGAGGGTTTTCTATCACTTTCAGTTGATCTGATTTTCCCAGTGCAGTTTTCCTTATTTTTGCCTATCCACCAAGATATCTACTTCAAGCCAGATTCCTCATCATGATTATTTTCCTTTATTCAGATTATTCAGATGAAAATAAAGTACCTTATTTAAACCATGAAAGTACTCAAATATTCACTATCTCATCCATGCGGATGTTCTAAACTCTAAACATTAAGATTGTAACCCATTAAACAAAGAACTATGCAGGAAATTGAAGAAAATACTAAATCTGAGGTGCCCAAATATCCAGATGACCTCATTTTATTATATTACTTGGGATCAATTTTCCCCTTACTGCCCTTCATATATGCTAAGTTCCAGGCGGACTTAGCTATTTGATACTTATCCTATGTACCAGATGAATAAGCTCTCCTCTAAGCCTTGAATTTCCCTCCACTTGTTAACATTCTTAACCTCTCTCTGGACTCAAGTGCCAACATGAAGCCTTTCTTAATCTCTCTTCCCTAACCAAATCTCTTCATGTACCCCAAATTACTTTAAATTTCCTTTTAAATTTCATCTTAAATTTAAAGTTTGCATTGACTTAACTTTTTTTCCACCCTATCTCCTTATAGAATATGAAAGGATGGGGGATTATTTTGTTTTTATCTTTATCTCCAGAGTCCTGGCACAATGACTGCTACATAGCAGGTGCTTAGTAATCAGTCATCATTTATTAACCTAATAAAAATTTTAATGAGTGTAGAATGAATATCTAGTTCAACTTTCTAAATCACTTTAGTCTAAGAAAAACATATGACCTTCCTGTATGTCACATATTATCATTTGCCTATTAACCAAATAATAGATTAGAAATAATAGCATTTCTAAAATGAAGTCTGACTGGTATTGGAAAGTATGCATTCTTCAAATCCAGATCATGTTGGAGTCTTCTGAAGAAATGAAAAATAATTTTTAATTTAGTACTTCTCTGATTGTGTGGTCTTGCTAATGGATTCCAAGCATGAATAACCATTTGTTAACATTGCCTAAACTCATTTCCTACATTTACAGAAGAGATAAAAATAAGTGATAACTTGAATTATAGAATTTTAGATCTAGGAGGTCATTGTATTTCTTCTGGACCAGGCCACCCATTTTATAGATGAAGAAACTGAAACTTCAGGAGGCTGAATGATTTTATGTGCAGTCCCATAGTGGTAGATCTGCAGTTAGATCACAAAATTCTACTTTCTCAGCCAAGTATTCTTTCCACCACACAATGTAGCTCACCTTCCATTTATTGGTATCTATCAAAAATCATTATTAAATCTGTCTTAAGGTGGGCATAGCATCTACCAACAGTCAACTCTGTTAATATGAAATGAGAAGCTATCATCTCACTTTTAAAAAATGTTTCCTTTTCATTGGTGAATATCTTGAGTCTCCCCTTGGCTTTAATTCTACCACTTGCAGTTAGCCAAGGTAATGTACTGTGAAATGATGAACAGATGCAACTCATGAAAAAGAATCTTCAATTAATTCTACATAAACAAATAGAGTAGGTGGGCATTTGCATGATTTCATATCTTAAACGTTATAAAGCTAATAGCCGTTTTGTCTCAGTGGTGGACCATGGGGTCTATTTTGCCTCCCATACATATTCATTACCTGAAATACAAATTCTGCACAAATATCACCAATAGAGACACCTAAATCCTAAAAGTATTAAATGTTGTAGGGTTGCTGTTTTCCTGTATAAAATCTACCTCTTGGTTTTAGTGTAATTTTGAATGATATCCAGTTACCATTTTAAAATTCTGTACACAATTCAGATCATGCCATATAGCTCTGCCTAGGAAAAGGCTTCTTAGCTTTTTTGGGTGTCCTGGATTCCTTTGTCAGTCTGATAAAGTCTGCAGATTCCTCAGAATGTTCAATGCATAAAATATAATACATAAGATGACAATGGAAAGCAATAATACTGAAATGCAGTTATCAATTTTTATTTTTTTAAGTTCACAGACCCTAATTTGAAAACCCCTGTCCTGGGAGAAATAAGCTTATGAAAAGCATTTCTACTTACCCAGAAAAGTAAATTCCAAATATGCTTCTCTCAGGAAGATTGGCAAAATTCAAGCTTCTTTATGAGAACCTAAAGACTTATATGACAAAAATCTATGGCCAGATCATGCTGTCATATGGGAAAGATCATGGGACAATAGGAGCTCTTCCTCCAGAGTCAGAGGACCTAGGCTTCAGAGTCCTCCCTTGATGCTTTCTACCTGTATGACCTTGACTTGGACTCCCAAGGCAACAGTTTATTAGTCTCTGAAAGGAAGAGGCTGGTCTGGATGGCATCTATAGTAACTTCCGACAGACATACTAAAAGTGATTCAGAATCCTTTCTACCAAGAGATGTTTTTGAATTAAGAATCTCCTATAGGTTTGACCCTAATCCGTGAGAGAAAGCTTGAAAAAAAAAAAAGCTTGTTGGGCAAACAAAAAAAAATGCCATCTGGAAAAGAAATTTGCCCAAAGAATTTTATGAGAATCTATTAAGTCCCCATTGTGTGTTTGGTGTTGTTCTAGGTACTAGAGAAGATGCAAAAGGAAGTTTAGAATTGTCCCCTATCCTCAGGGAGCTTACTTCTGAATTCATTTACCATAAACAATTGGAGAACAATTATGTACAATAGGAATTCATAGGAAGGAGAGAAATTCATAGAATCCAAGGATGTAGAGCTGGAAGGAGCTTTTGAGAACAACTTCTTTTATAGGTGAAAAGACTGAAGTCCATGGAGGTTAAGTGATTTGCCCAAAATTGTGTACATAGTTAAGTATCAGATTTTAGATTTAAATCAGGACCTCCAACTTCTCCCCAGTATTAAGGTTTAATGGAGATAAGACTTGAGATGATCTTTAAAGAATGGGTAAGATTTCAATAGAAGAAACCTATTTCAAGCAGAAAAAGAAGTCAGACAATTAAGTCAAGTCAACAAGCGTTTATTAACCACTTAATATATGTCAAGCACTGTACTGAAATCTGGGACTATAAATGCAATTGGAAAGACAGTTACTACCCTCAAAGGGCTTATATTCTGGTTGGGGAAGGCAACACATAAAACGAAGTTGGGGAAGGTGAAGAACAAGCACATGGGAGGTGATGGAAAATGTTTGGAAAGCTGAGAAGAAACAAAGACATTTTTTCCTTAAATGGGAATTCTAAGAGGAACAAGCCAAACAGGAAAGGCCTAAAAGGGTGGCATATATTTCCAGTGTGAGAAATCTAAGAATGGAGTGAACTTCCAGGGTGAAGAGGTTTCTGTGGCAAGACAGAGAAAGTCCAGAGAGTCCAGAGTGAAGCCTGGAGTAGGACAGGTCAGATAGGGGCAGATTATAGTTGGCTTTGGAATTCAGGCAGAGGTATTCTAGTTCCACTAGTTCATGATAGATGGTAGAGGGTAAATATTCAAATTCCAGGTAGTAGATGAACCATTGCAAGTTCTTAAGCATGAGCTATCATAGTAAAAGCTTGGATCAGGAGTACTTATCTGATTCCCCTGGCAAAGGTAGGTATAATGGGAAATGAAAAGCAGGAGGCAGAGAGACCGTGCAGAGCACAATGCTCTACTCAGAATAGATGCTTATTATTATACATTTACTGAATTAAATCGAGATGAATGAGATGTAAATCTAGGAATAAGAAAATAAGAACAATGGCAGCAATTCAACTAGAGAGAAAAATAAATCCAGGAGACATTTTGGATGAAAAATAATTGAGCTTGGTAATAATGATTGATTATAAAGAAAGATGGAAGGGCATCTAGGTGGCTCAATGGATACAGGGTCAAGAGAAGAGACAGTGGATCCTGGGCTCAGATCTAGCCTCAGCTCCTTCGTAGCTGTGTGACCCTCAGCAAGTCACTTAACTCCAATTACCTAGCCTTTACCACTCTACTGTCTTGGAACCAATAGCATCAATTCTAAGACAAAGGCAAGGATTGTAAAAAACAATGAATGAAACAGAGAATAAAGTAAGAGATGACAACAAAGCTTTTCTTTCTTGGAAAATATGAAGAGCTATGATAACACTGACAAGGACTCTTCAAAGTTCAGAAAGATCAAGGTAATTTCCATTTTTGAGGCACCCATGTTTTTAAATGAAAATACATGAAAAAAATCAGGCATCAAAAAAAGGGACAATTTGAAATTTTTATTTACCCAAAGATTTTCTAGCCTTTTTTCTAAGTAAATATGCTGACTAAATGGGGGAAATGCCCAGCTTTTATTCATTGCCATTATTGGTATGAAGCATTTACTCTTAAGGTGATTGTTTAGCTACTCCATTGGAAGTCTCATTTTACATTGAGACCAAGGGAAAATGGCCTTATTGGCCTCCACGATGGAGAGAAATACTTTTTGTTTGCCGGTTTTATATCCTTGTACTTGTAACCAAGGACTGTGGAACAGACAAGAAGCAAATAAAAAAAAACTCTAATAATAATGCCAGGCATTTCAAGTAAGTCTAAATTTCAGTTTCAGAACTTTGAGCTGGAAAGAAGCTCCCTGCTCAATTGAGCTCTGTGAGACAAGGAGCAAATGTGCCCCTCATAACATCCTTAGCCAGGAATATGTTCTTTGAATTTATAGCTTCTTAAAATAGGAAGCAACTTTTTAAAAAACGGAAAAAAAGAAATAAGTATTTGCAAGTTAACTTTGTAGAAAAAAATATTTTTTCTCCTGAGCTTTACATTTCAAGTTCCATGAATTTGCACAAATTTTATTATGACTATTTTAGAAACTTGAACACCTAACTTTCTTTTTCTTTTTATTCTGAATAAATTATATTGGCATTTCCTAAATTATTTTATTTGGAGGAATACTTTTAATCAAAAGAAATTCTAAAATGAACTGGTTGTAAAATTCATCTGTTCTTCATTTTCTTATAATCTATAATCAGGAAATCCATTCATTCATGCTATATAATTTTTGTCCTTTAAAGTGGTTAGCAGAATGTGACATTCTGAATGCAGTCACATCTAAATTGATAATGGTCTAGGCGGAGGGTAATTTTAAAGTACAGGGTGAAGAAAAGGTTTAATCTGTATGTTAGAAGGTTTTGAGGGCAAGATTTTTGCCTTTTTGCTGTATGTCGTGTGTGTGTGAGAGAGAGTGTGTGCGTGCATGTGTGGACACCCTTTTGTTTATGATGGTTTGTGGGGTTTGGGGTCTTGAAATGTAAATGGGCCCATTTTCTTTGGTGAATTTACCTTAAGGTGGGACAACTGCTTCAAAGCTGGCCACAGCTTTCTGAGTGAGGAGGAGGATGCGGTTTCTGAGCTGGCTTAAATGTAGGCTCTCCTTAGCTATAAACCACACGCATGTATTCATCATTGATTTTCAAATGATAGGTTTCTATATCACTGGTTTAGGATCCACAGCTTTGCATTCCTGAATCTATATTATGCCAAAAGAATAACAATTTGGTGGCTGGAAACAGAAATGGTTATTATATGGCTCCAAAATGCTAGCTGGCATAATATGCCAAAAACAGCAGGAATCAACTAGTAAAAAGCAGATTGTAGTAGTTCTTAAAAATAACACTATGTTCTAAAAATATAAATCAAAAAGTGTCATCATTGTTCCAAATATTTTACATCAGCATGTCAATGCATCAGAATAGGTGACCAAAGTTTTAGAATGGTATGTTCTAAATGATGGGAGACACCATTTAGTTGTGTATGTTATCCACAGAAAGCTAAAATGTAGTTTATTTTTTAAATACTTTTTTTTATGTTTTCTGCTGTCCAAATGTGAAATTGTTGGGGGGGGGGCAGTTAATTGGGCAAAGAAAATGGAAGTTTTGCTGGAATTTCTCAAAAAGTTTACTATATAAAAAGTTGGGAATGGGGGAACAACTTATTACACAGCCACTCTGAAGCATTTCCATTTTCTCACATTGGGCCAGTACTTGTCATATCATAGGACAACACATTTCACAAGGCAGTTTTACTTCCTTTTAGCAAAATAGCTCCTGTATGCAAACCAAAGCAGTATCAGCACAGAACAAGCCTAGGCTTCCATTTCTTCTGAACTATTCAAGCTTCACTGCACTACTTAACTGACTTTTTTTTCTTTCTTTTGAAATTACCCAGCTAATTTTCCATTTGATTGTTTACTTAAACCAGATCTCACATGGGGTTTAATAGCTGAGTGACACATGTTCAGTACATCAGTATGAATTTCAATTGACAAGAATATACAATGCAAAATTTATCTTGGATTTCATTTTACATCTTCCTTAGTAAATTCAATTAAAATTTAACGATCAGATTCACAACTGTTATTTACTAAGAAACTTTAAATGTAGAATTCTTGTAGACTGAAGGGATTAAGGGATGACCTCACATCCCACATTTTTAGACAAACATATTTTGTTTTTTATTGATCTCAGTGAGATTGTTTCAATAATAGGTGTAAGTAGTTTTTCTCCATACAAAATAACTCCTATATGGGCATTTTCGTTATTTCCTGGCTAGCTTTACAGACCTAAAATAATCATCTTGAAGTTTTGTTTTAGTGAACTTTTTTATGTTTCAGAGTTGCTCACTCGTTTTGTTTTCTTTTCCCCCCTGGTAACTTAAAGAATTCCAACATAGAATGCAACTGACCCATTTAATCTTGTGGTAGATATGTTCTTTGTGGGTTTGCAGCCAATTTAGTCTGGCATAAAATAAAGCAGGTAAACGAATAATGTATAAAGACCAAACATGCTTTCTGTAGTTTCTTTCAAATATTTTCCAGTTCAAGACATCCAGAAATATTATTTTCTTTGTCTTTCCCACTGTTATAGGGTCCAAGACTATATGACCTTGTACCCTTGCTCTAGCAGTGTTCTCCTAATTGATAACCCTCAGTTCTATTCTCTTTCTCTTCTAATTTATCTTATGCACTACTGTCAGAATAATCATACTAAAGGACTGCTTTAATTACTATTACCATTTCTTCTATACCTTCAGTAGCTCCCATTGGTTATAGAACAAAGTCCAGAATTATTTTTTTTTAAATTATGCATGTTTATTACAAGGATTTTTTCTTTTCTTTTCTTTTTCTTTTTTTGAGGAGTGGAAGAGTAGGGGAACAAAGGAAGTGGGTGGAAGAGAAACAAATGCTCATTAATTGAAAACAAAATTTAATTAAAAAAAATAGTTAAGTCCAGATTCCTGATACTTACATCCTGACACTTAAAACATCACAGAATTTAAAAATTGGAAGGGATTCAGCAACCATCAGGTCTATCCCATAGCAATTCAAGGTCCTCTATGAACTAGCCACAAATATAACATGGTAAAATGGAAAGAGTAAGAGTCTCTCTATTGGTCTCAGTTTGTCATATGTGAAATAGATATTTCCTAAGATCTCTTCATCTTAATCCTGGTCTCTTGTGATTATGCCTCTCCAATATTATTTCCCCTTCTCCAACAAACCATTATACATGGTCCAGTCTCTAATGTAAATTGTCTATGAGCATTATTGATGTCTTTGCCCATCCCTTTCTCCTACCTGTAATAGTATCCTTTTCCTCTTTTTTTTAGCCTTCAGGTACAAATTTCAAGTCCTACCTCTCTTGTTAAAGCTTTTTTGTATTATTTCAGTTTATAATAATCTCTTCCTCCTATTAATCTGTATACCTATCTCCCTTATATCCAACTTTATAGTATTATTTTTCTTTTTTATACCTTGAGAACAGGGATCATGTCTTTCTAAATCCTCATATTTCACGAATTTCCATGCACATAGAAAGCATTCAATAAATATATGCTAATAATGAAAAACGCCTCCTTCGGGGCTCTCACAGAAGAACCTTCTTTTTTTCTTATCTATTTATTATAGTTTTAGCTAATGATAACTAAATCTGTTTCAAATCTAAAAAAAAAATCATGCAAGCCAACATGCATTCATCCAGAAGTCATGTCTAGGGACAGCTAAGTAGTACAGTAGATAGAACCCTAAGACTGGAGTTGGGAGCTCTGGGTTCAAATATGGCCTTAGACCCTTCCTATCTGTGTGGCCCTGGGCAAGTCACTTAATCCCAATTGCCTAGCCCTCACCACTCTTCTGTATTAGAATGGATACTTAGACAGGAGGTAAGGATTTAAAAAATAAAGAAGTCATGTATGTTTAATCTCATTTCCTTTTCTGACACTTTAATAGATTGATACATTAGGAGAATATAGACCAAAGACCCAGACTTTACCGAGATTTCAGAAAAACGCTGGACATATTTCATTTTCTTAAGAGTACCCACAATATTCTTTTGAACAAGAATGGGAGATGTGGATTAGAACCTAGTGCAATTAGGTGAATCCAGAACCATTTAAACAACCAGACCTAGGAAGTGGTGACTAATGGTCAATGACTAATCACTGTAAAATTAGAGAGATTTCTAATGTGAGCTTCCCAGGTTTTTGCCTTAACTCTGCCTTCTTCTGTTTTTATCAGTGATGTAGATGGAGGCATTGATGGAATCCTCATTAGATGTGCATGTGGCAAGAAGCTGGAAGGAAAAGCTAGCACAAAGCAGCATCATAACAATGCATTCAAACTCATGCCACCTTATACTACTTTAGAAGAAACATATTTTCCACAACAAAGAGAGGTCATAGTCCTGTGGTACTCTGTCATAGGCCATTCTGGAAATACAGAGTTTATTTCTAAGTACTACATCTTAAGAAGGTCAATAAACCATATTGCTTTCAAAGGAGGATGACCAGGAAGGGGACTAGACTATGCCCTGTAAAGATTGTTTGAAAGAAATACATATATTTATCTGGATAATTATGTGGGGGAGAAGCATAATGGGGGAAGAGAATTATCTTTAAATATCTGAACCTTTGTCACATGAAAGACGGATTAGACTTATTGAACTTATGCCTGAGACAGCAGATCCAGGAAGACTGGCAAAAAGTCAAGTCAAATCAACAAGTATTTATTTATTAAACATTGACTATGTTCCAGTCATTCTCCTAAATTCTGGGGACACAAGGAAATGAAAAATTAGCCCTGGATTTCAAGGAAATTATATTCTAATGGGATTAGCAAACATGAAACATGAAAATAGGTACACACAAGATATATACAGGACCAATTGGTGCTAGAGCTCAAAAGGAATTGGGAGAAACAGAAAGAGGAAATGGAGGAGAGACTTGAAGGAAGAAAGGGAAATCTGGAGGGAGAACTTTCCAGGAAATGGAATTCACAGTGGGTGAAAATACCTAGAGACTAGTCTTGTGGAAGAAATAGCAGAGGCTAGTCTGTGGAGGGGTGTTAAAATGTAAGAAAAGTGGAAAGGTGGGAAATAAAAATTAAGTTGCGAAGGACTTTCAAAGCTAAATAAAGGACTTTCTATTTCATCCTGGACGTAATAGGGAGCTACTAAAGTTAGATTTCAGCTCAATATCAGGAAATTGATGTGGTGGGGAGCTCTCTAAAAGTAGTGTTTTGTCTCAGGTTCTTAGTGAGTTTCTTCTAATTTGAGGCTGAAGGATCACTTCTGTGGATGTTGTAGTAAAGATACCTGCTCACATACTCGCTGTCCTTGGTGGTCTTCTGTGTGCTCCCTCCTAATTCAGATTCAATAATAATTTCATGGGTTTGTCTGTTCCTGCATTAATCACAGCAAAGACCTAGAATCTGGTTTCAGAATTTGTTCTCATGCTGGCTTAGATCGTATCCCAGATGGTATTCTCTGGGGCCATGCATGTCGTTGAGTAGGAAGTTAAGGTGGCAACTTTTCTTCATGTATTTTGAAAAACAGGATAGCAGAAACCTTCAAACATCCATTTTTCCCCCTGATCAACTCAGGCTAAACATCTAAGATTTCAGAACTCCCCTATTGCCTTATGAGGTGGCTGCTCCCTTACTGTGATGAATCAGCATTTTATGGCAGCCTCAGCTCACTGCAGCTACTGGGCAGAAGTGCTGCTGCCCTCTGAAGTTCTATGGGAGCCCAGTCAAAAGAACCAGCCCATCGGAGTTATTATTAGAACATACTGAAAAGGGCAAGAGGGATTGAAGAACAACTGGAGGGAGAATTTGCTCAAATAAAAGGGGGATTGAATGACAAAAAGATTTAAGAATCTTCCTGAAGCTTCTCCTCCTCCTGCACATCCTAGAAATTACAGTCTTGCTCTTATACCCTTGTTTCATTTGAGAAGGAAAAAAAACACCAGTGAAGTAAAAGGGAGTGAGTCAGGAAGGAAAGAAGGAAAGTCAGACCCCTGTGTTGTGCCAGTCGATTAAAGCAAAGCACAATTGTATGCTTTTCTTAGACCATAAGACTGTCTGACTTTCTTCCTGACTTTTCTAAATAGTGAAAAAAAGTTATAAGGACACAAGTTCATCTTAGTAATCTGCTTCGTAAAACTGCTATTAGTAAACTTCTGCTTTGAGTCTATTAAGGAATTGTATGAATTCATTTTCAAAAACAGTTTCAGTATTGCTCACAGTAAAGGCATTGCTTTTCTACTCTTGAAACTTTACATTTTTGAGGTTGGGATCAATTGTTTTCTTTTTAATAAAGGTGCATTATGATATCTGGAAATATATTTGAATGTGGGTTTCTTTTTAAAAAACTCTTTTTTAAAACAGGGAACGGGTATGGTAACCCCAGAAACTCACCAGGTTTGCTGGTCTCACCTGGAAACTTGAATAAGAATATGCAAGCAAAGTCTCCACCACCGATGAATCTGGGAATGAACAACCGTAAACCAGATCTCCGAGTCCTTATTCCACCAGGCAGCAAGAATGCAATGCCATCAGTGGTAATACTAGACTGCATTTTAATGCATTTTTCTGTTACCTTCTCAATATTGTGCTTCCTATAGTGAATTCTTCAAATATATTCATTTTTAACAATTCCTCCTACTCAACCATAAAAACAAAACAATGACCCTTCTAGTGGTATCCAGCTACAGCTTCTGTTATCTAGTTTCCTTTTTTTTCCTTTTTAAGTAGTAAAAAAAAAAGGCAAAACAAAACACGTGTTCAGGAAGGCCCATTGATAATGCTAGTGTCAAGGCACATGGACAATATCCTCACTGTGTGGTGTGTCTAGTTTTCATTCATTCTCCATCACTAAATATTTATAAAAGATATGCAGTCAGTGAGAGAATATTAAGGTACACATGGCCTATTAACTCACCATATTCATTATAAATATTTTCAAGTTATTAAGACTACAAAATATTTTCTATAATTTCTAAAAAAGACTTTTTTTTCTTGTTAGTTGAAGATTCTTTTCTTAGATTTATTTCAGTAAGGATGGTTGGGTTGCTTATACTCAGTTTAAGCTTCCATGCAAGTAATATAATAGCCAAAGACAAAATGCTTTTAAATCTCATTCACTCTGATTATAAGGGTCATGTTTTACAGTGATTGAGAAATAATAGTTATTTCTGAGAAGAAATAAAATAATACATAAAGCATCCCAGGGCCTATGTACATTTCTGACTTCTGCTTATACATGACAGCCTCCAGGATATTAGAGCTGTACTAGATTTGACAATAAAAGACCTCACAGCTATGTTCTTCAGATTAACTTAGCGTAAGAGTTGAAAACATTAGAAACACACCTGATTTATTTTTTAAAGAATTCTGTAAACAGATTTAGTTCATGCTATGAACATATTTCTTTTTCCTGTTCAGTGACATATCAGGGCAAAAATTGTATTGTGAGCTGATTAATATATTATGACATAGTACAGATTAATTTTGAAAATCACCTCCTTCCCCTCCAAATCACATAAAATGGGGTGGCCCCTTTTGAAATAACTGGAATTCATAAATACGATCTCCTACAGGGCAGTGACAAGCTGTCTCTATCAATGATTTATTCCAGGGCTCTTAAAACTGAGATACTTTCCAAGGGATTCTATCTCTGAATGGCCATAGCTCTGGCAACCAGGTGCCACTCTCCAGCCTCACTGGGTGCCCCAGCGAGTCTTGGTAGTGTCATCTTTTCTGTAGTAGTGAAATAATGAATGCTGGAACAATGACCTGTGCTGAAAACGGGCTAGATTGTCTTCACATTGGAGACAAACATCTCATTAGAGGAAACAAAGAATGCTTTTGTAAGGAGTTATTTTTATAGACTGGATTCAGAAACTGTTTAAATTGTTGTGCCTATCAGAAGTTGCTTTTCATTATGTTGAAAGGAATTTGCCCAATGATAAATATTTACTTGCACTAATTATTAATACTCCTTTCCTACGCTCTCAGTCTGAGGATGTCGATCTGCTTTTGGTAAGTGGTGGTAGTGCCCCCTTAAATTTAATCACGCTAAGAAACTGATGGCTATTTTTAGATGGACTTGGTGCCTGTGGTGAAATTGAGAAACGATAGAGATGACCACAAAGGGTCGATATTGCTAAATTTTTAAATATTTATAATTTCCAGTATCTATCAGGGGTGAAAAGAACATTGGGTCGTTATAGTTTTCAGCTTTAACCTCTCTCTGGGTGGTGCCAAGTTTTAAACAATATGTCTGTTTTGGAGCATGCAAAAGGGACCTAAAGCTCTCTGGTTAGGTATTTTATCCTTATTATAATGTGTTTTTTCTAGTAATTAGGTTTCTTGAAGTCATTAGACTTATGTGGACCTTAACCCTTCTTGAAGTAAAGGAGTTAATGATAAATGTTAACTGCTTTGCATCCTAGTTTGAAAGAAGTTTGTTGGAACCATAGTTTGAAGGAATGAAGTGGTCAGAGCACCATCTGCTGGTCAAAATTTGATATACTGCATTACTCTGGTACTGCTTATAGACTTTCACATAAAAACCATTATTGTTGACTTTAATGAAAAATTTTTTTTGCATTTGAATGAGGACCGAAACAATGGAAGTACAGTATACATATTTCATCAGTTTTCCACATGGTCTGTTTTTACCCACAATAAAGCTATCCTGCTTGTTACTAGTTCAGTTGCCTAGGAGATACTGATGTAATGGGTTACTATGGCAACAGCTGGTCTCTTGAAGGATTGTAAATGATAGGGTTGGCAGAGTTCAGAGAGGCACATGTTAAATGATTAATTTCACGAAATTCATACCAAGATATGTTTTTATATGAAAACTAACACTGAAATCTAATATGTTTAATTTATTTGAAATCAATCAATAATACCCTTTTTATTTACTTTAATAGAATCAAAGGATAAATAACTCCCAGTCTGCTCAGTCATTGGCCACCCCAGTGGTTTCCGTAGCAACTCCTACTTTACCAGGGCAAGGAATGGGAGGGTATCCATCAGCCATTTCAACAACATATGGTACTGGTGAGTATCTTCATAAAGTGTAAATAGTACATTTAATAACAAGAAAGAAAGCAAGACAAAAAATTCTATCTTTTCAATCTGTCAAGAACGTCTATGGTGATCCTTCATATGTGTATTATACTGAACCATCACCTATATTTCTAGTAAGATCAGTTAAGATCTTTGCTTTATTAAGTGGTTGAAAGTCTTATTAAACCAACTTGAAAAATGAGAAATGTCAGAGAATACAAGAGATCGCTTTATTGTTTTACTAGAAAGGACATTTCTTATGAGCTGTGTCCCTTTAAACATGAGTTAGGAAATCCTTCCAGTTGATCAAATCTAGCAGTATGAATAATGCATATAGATATGGTCCAGCACTGTAATGATAATGCATCCTAGAAATTTCTAGTTTTGAAATGGAGAAGGTTTTATCTAGGACATTATTTCCCCCCCAAATTTAGCACTTTTTAAAAAATTTAGAATGACTTCTTTGTCTTTCTGAAGTGAAAAAACTGCAGTTGTGAAAATTTTAGGAAGTAGAAATGTTAATGCTAGCCACTATATAATCAGTTTTAAATTAATTATTTCTCCATAATTATCTTTTTCCCACAATCTAGAGTACTCACTGAGTAGTGCAGATTTGTCATCTCTCTCTGGGTTTAATACAGCCAGTGCTCTTCATCTTGGTTCAGTAACTGGCTGGCAACAGCAACACCTACATAACATGCCACCATCTGCCCTCAGTCAATTGGGGTAAGCAATATTATTTTTGTATTATAATCTTCTAAGGGATAAAGCAGGCTTTTAATATTTATTAGGGTATTATAGCCCATCAATCTAGAATATATCATTATGCTATAGCTGTCATCATCATCATCATCATCATCATCATCATCATCATCAAAACCTGAAAAGAAGTATGAGATTAACACTTTTTTAAAGTATGTAGTTTAACTTAAGAATAAAGGGAAATTTTTATTGACAGCTTAACTCTTTTATTTATATTAGCAAGAGGCATTGATACTTCTTTTGGCATAGCATAAAATGAAGCAGAAAACATTGTTTGTGTTTTTCTCCAAGCAAATTAAAAAGTTCACTTGAGATAGAGGATAAATTTGTGGTTGTAAAATCTATAAAATGTTTCAAATATAATTGAGACAAACTCATTTAGGATAAATGAAAATAAAATTTTAGCATAGTAAAAAATCTCCTGATCATAGAATTGTCATATTTCCATCTGTTCAACTGACATGCAGGCTTCATATATTTGTAACTGCCTTGTAAAAATATAGCCTAATTACCTAAATCTGGATAGAATACTTAATTTTTGTTTTCTGAAGTCAGAAAATGTGTATCCCTGCCCTCTTGTGGTGGTTTAAGGATATTTCTTCAGTACAGGAGTACTGGTATTGTTAGATTATAGAGAGCTTAAAGCCAAAAAAAAGTCAGGCTCACACTTCTAACTAAACAAAGAACAAGGAAATGCTTTAATCTAGAAATTTATTTTAGGTATTACTAACATCTCCATATTTGCTGTTTCAATATACAGAAAAGAAGTGTTTAGTGGTTTGCTTTTGATATCCTAGATCCCTGAAACTTGATAATATTATAATGGGCTTTTTCATAAAATCATTTCGTGTAAGCTATGTATAACATTCATGTACAAGGTAATAAATTGCCCAAATCCGTTAATTTCATAATGTTGCAAAATTCCAAAGAAAACAAAATGAAAATGCCAAATGCTCAACCTGTACTTAATCAGAGTTATTTCCAGCAATTTATTATTTAAATGTAACCAAATATTAGCCAAAAAAGGATACAAATCAAATCCTGAGTCAGCTTTGTTCACTTTTCATTTTCTCATATTATCATTTCCTAATTCATATCTTTAAAAAGTTAAGTGGCAAAGCAGGTTAAGAACTTCAGTACCTCAAAAGCCACATGATTTCATCCATATGAATACTTCTCCAGCAAAGCAAATCACAACCCCTCTGTGATTTAGCAGATGATTTTTTTGTGAATTGTTGTAGTTAGAAAAAAAAAATTCATCCCCTAGTGGCTATCTTTCTGGAGATAAGGCTCTCTGCATGTAGTTATACAAGAAATATAGTTCCTTCCAGGCTTGTAGAAAAAGCCTTTCTACAAAAAAGCCTTTCTACTTTGGCCAGAGTTGGTATTTTGCTTATATAAACTTCCAGACTCCAAGATCAATTCCTTGACACTTGGAGGATTAGAGATTTAGTAAAAGAAATTATCAGTCAATCTAATTTTTACATAAACATAGTAGTGCCTATGAAGTACTATTAAGGATGACATCAGAAACTGAAATCCTTAATCTTTCTGTGAAATAAAAATAGTTGAACCCTAAGCCATAGAGGTCTTCCCTCAGCAATTCCAGCCTATTTTTGCCTTGAAAAGCTAGGGAATGCTTTCATGCTCTTCCAGTACACTTTCAAATGTCTTCTGAATCCAGAAAAGTTAGCTGGATCTGTGTGTGTGTGTGTGTGTGTGTGTGTGTGTGTGTGTGTGTGTGTGTGTATCCAGATAAATAACTTTTTAGAAAAAATAATCAAGGTTAAATTCAGATAAAAGAACCCAACAGTTGATTGACACTGATAACTCTTTTCTAATAAGCTACCAATTCCTTTTACCTTTCAAATGACTGATTTAGACTGAAGATTAGAAGTGGATACACAACATATTTTCTCATGTATATTCTAATTTTTATCATTATCATTAAATATCCAATAGAATCTTGCATTCAGTATGTGCATATCTTAAAATGCCAATTATATGACTTAACTCCAACTCTTCTAATTACTTCTGATAATCTTTAAACATAGAGATAGTTCAAATACATGGTGTCACTAGATTTCTACTCATTTGGTTTTTTCACTAAGTCCAGGAATACTAATTTCTCAAATGTGTGTTATTTTATCATGACAGTGTTCTGATTTAAAATAAAGTATAAAATAGCAACCAAACCCAAATAAATCTTTTTTCCCTAAATATAGTATTGCATTGATATTGTACAACACAAAATCTGTTGTGCCAAATATTGTCAGGACAGGTTAACTTTTAAAAATTTTTAACCAAAATGATTACCCAAAGATTTCCTTGGAATATAATAATTTTCCAGATACCAGGAATAAGTCTAAAGCTCCCATTACTAGCTACAAACATGACTTTATTTGTGCATGAAGGAAATATTTTGTCATTTCAGGTTATTTTAAAGCTTAAATTCATGTTGTTAAATTCCATCATTCTTTGTATATAATTTTTTTAGAAAACAACTACACTTTAACACCTAGATTCTGTCCTAGCCAATAAGGTGAGCAAAGATTTCAATGAACTGAAATAAAAAATAAGGAAAACAGATTCAGACTAGAGAGGAATTGAGAATTAAATATATAGAGTCAAGGGGAAAAGTGTGATTTTGCACCAAGTTCCTTTCTATACTTTTTTTCATCATGTACATCTTGTGTGAGAATTTATCATACAAGTTTTCATTGTCTTTTAAATACTAGATATATAAATGTTTCTTGAATTGAAATACCTGGATAATATAGAATATACAACCCTTCTTCATCTTCTATCCAAACATTATATATGCCTGGGTACATGCACACAGAAATGAACACACACATTTAGAAGCTCTTAACTCAGTGCCTGGCACAAAGTAGATACATAATAAATGCTAGTTGACTGACTCACACACACACACACACAAAGTTGTCATCATTTTTCCTACTTTTTCTATAAATAATTTCTGTCTAAAAAAATCTTCCTAGAAAGCTAAATAGCTTTAAAAGGAGTTACCATAAATATACTAATTTGACATAATTAAGTTACATGAAAATTATTATAAATAGTAAAAATTCTCTCTGCTATATTAACATCTCTATCAAATCAATCATTTCAGCCACTCAAATTTCATAAGAATCTTTTAATTGAAAGGCTTCTGGAAATCAGATTACTGTCTTATTGGGTCATTGGGTTAAATCCAAGACGACAGGTCTGGCGTTTCAAAGAGAAGTTGTTTAATATTTTGGAATGTCAGCTGAGCCAAAATGAATATTGGCAATGTTGTGTAATTATCAAAGTGTCAACTGAATCCATCAATACTCTACCAAAAATAAAGACAACAACATGTGTATTTTTTAAGTGGAAATATCTTTAGACCTTCACAATTACACTTTTTAAAAACTGCCTGGCATCTGATTTTACCAATCCAACATAAAGAATGATTCACTTTGGGTCTCCTACACAAGTTCCTGAAGTTGGTGGGAGCTTTATATAGAGAGTAGAGCTGTGGCAGAAGAACCTGGCCCTGAGAGATCAGTGGGAGTGATTTGTGTGACTAAGAGTGAGCTTTTTAAAAAGTGGTCATTTTCCATCAAAGTTACCTTTCTTCTTTAAAACTCAACAATGCCAATGGGCTTTCCATAGGAAATGCCCCTCTATATTTTAGGTGCTTTTCCTGTTATCTAAAAAGGCATTGTTGCTAGCAGCTTCAGACATCAATTCTTGTGATATGGGTGTGCCAGGGATACTGTAGAAGGCTATTTGTGGGTACAGGCAACTTTCAAAAGGTTAGGTAAAAATAGGTCAGATACTCTAATATATTTTACAGGCGGAGGCAGTAAGAATTTGAATAAAACTGTCCAGTCATATTTGATCTCTGATCGAATACGGGGAAAGGTAGGTGTTTTCCCAGTTCTAAATCTGGCATCAGTAGTAAATGATAATTTTCAGTGTGGATTTTAATGTGAACAGCTTGCAGATCAGGCTTCTTCACTCTCCCACATCTATTTAAGGGTAGCACATATTCCTCATAATCATCTATGTCCACCAAAATCATGTTCTAAACAAACACCAAACCACAAATTTTGGCTGTTCCCCAAATCTGACTCTGGCATGAATAGTGCCAAATGAAGTGGTTGTTTTTTAATTGACTGCTCTTTATTTTCCAGAATTATTTCTCTAAAAAATAAGACTGACCAATTAAATTCCTTAGTTATTAGTCACACTGACATACTATGTATTTGTAACAAAGTAGCTAACATAATCTACCATTCGATAGACTAAAAGTTTCATGTTTGTGTATTTATTCCCCAGAACTTTTAGAGACTTTTCTCTATCAAAGGGTTTGAAAGATGTTTTCATGATGCCTTAAAATATCACTAGAAGTCATATTACGGTATTTCTATGTATACATTTAAAACAATAGTAGCTCACAGGGTGTTTTCCTCACAAATGCCCCATGGGGCAGATAGAAGGAATGCCCTCACTCCATTTTACTGCCAAAGAATCTAACTGAGAGAGTGTGTGTGACAGCACAGCCACATGACTAATGAAGGGCAGATTCAGGATTTATTGACAGGGAGGGATCATTAGTGTTCCACTCTTTACCCAAAAAAAAAAATGGGAATTATGTCCAAAGAGGCTAATTGCGTATGAAAGTTGAAGAAATTATACAAATAATGCAAGCCCTTGTTCAGATCACACCCCATAAAAGATATTTTTATGATTGAGTAAAAAAGTTTATGGATTTTTTTGAGGGACTGAAGATCTATTGGGGTTCCTGATTTGTCCATCTTAGCTATTGTCTTCATTGATCCAGTTCATAAAATAATTTTTAAATTCTCTATTTCTTTTTGCCAGCAAAGACAGAATTTAAAGTACAGAGAAGTAAAAGACATTTATTGCTATAGCACTTTAATTTCATATATTCAATGTTATTAAGTATACGTTTGATTCACACTAGAAGTATTTAATTAAATTTTCATCATATAGGCTAGCAAAAATCCTTCTCCCAAATTCAAAAGATGGTTTTCTTCTTCCTAGAAGGCAACAAGCATTTAGTAAATGTTTACTCTGTGCTAAGTACTACATAAAATAATCACCAAGTAAAGCTTAAACTAAGAGCAAATAGCCCACCCCTGAAATGTAAGATATAGTGTTTTGGTTATTGTTATTATTGCTATTTTAATTTCTCCCTGACTTAGAGAGTCTATATAACTCTCATCTAGGAATATAGTAAGACTAAGATAGATTCTAACATAGTAAAAAGTATTTAAATTGCCCAAAGAAAATATATCCGAATCATCATGTGAAGTCAGTTTAGTGTTTAGATAGATGTCAAGGCTGATTTGCTTCTATAGAACCACAGAAGTTAGAGAAAGAAAATGTTTATTAAAGAAACAAATCATTCTCCTTTCAGATTATTTCCTGTAATACATTATACATTAATAAGAGAAGGAAAGTAATTTTTTTGCCAGTAGGTGGTGCTTTTGTACAAAACATCACTCATAAACTTGTCTCATTTCTGCCTAATTTCATATTCCTATACCTTGTTAGCACTTATTGTATCTCCCACAAAGCTACCTCCTTCTGTCATATACTTTCTCCCAAATTTTCATGAACATACACATTCACAACAAAGTTTAAAATAGCACTGAAGTCTTCTTCTTAAATTGGAAAGTGAAATAGGAAGGAGCTCATACTGGCAAATCTGGGGTCCCTTTGTTTGAGATGGGTGTGTCTTCATGTACAAGGCATTGCTTTTGCTCTTCCTTCTTGGGGTGGGGGGGCAGGAAGATTTTTGAAATTCCCTAACAAGGCAGGTTGTCCAGGATCGAACAGCATATGTCAGCATTCTCTGCCATGGGATATAGACACCTGGTGTGTAGACCAGCAAGCCTAATGCTCACAATTTCATCATTCAGTCTTCTATTTGGGTTCTCTTGGCCAATAAGAATTTGTCTATCTGTCTCCTTTGAAAGGTTGGTTTAATTCTTATTTTCCAAGACCTGTAGCTTCATCATTTATCCCCTATTTTGAAGGAAGTGCAAGCTCTTGAGGAATACAATGAGGAACAAATGTTCTGAGCACAGCTAAATCACCACCACGCCTTTCTATAGACTGTTTCTCCCATACAGTCTCATCTACCTGACCATATATGCCATCAGAATATTGGGGGACAGCGAGGGGCATCATTTTATTTATTCTTGTAGATTCGTGTACTTGGCAGTGCTTGACTAACATTAATGAAAGTTGAGGAAAATAAAGTTTTTTAAAATAATATTTCCATCACATATGGTTAAGAAGCAATAAAGAATTTCCACTTAGTTATATGTCCGATCACAGATAAAAAGCTTACATTCATTTATACCTACCTATAAAATATCAATAGATACATTCACCTTTCAGCTCCTGGCCTCCTTTCCTCTCTCACCTCATCGAAAGAAAAAGATATTTATTGTCTGAAAAATTCCATGGCCTCCCCTTCACCGGAAGCTTGACTTTCCAGAAAGAGGATATAACTCAATTAGTCATACTGTCACCTGGTCAATACATAAAGCCTCCATCATAAGTCTTTAGGTGTATACATATTTTTTAAAAATCAGTCTTGCTGCTCAGACAGGTCTAATACTAGAGCCAGACAGACACTCTCTCCCCCACCCCCTTTAAAATGTTGAGCAAAATGTCAAGGACAGAAAAATCTCTTGGGCCAGGTTCTGGGCACTGCCATGCAGAGCTCTCTGAAAGCTCCTCGGTACCCTGTCAGAGCCTAGAGACAAATGATGCCTAAGGTCTGAAGCCCTGAAATTGGAATTGCTGCAGGATTTTTGTTTGCTTTTGCTTTGTTTTGAATAGCATCACATTGCATTACTGAGCAAGTGATGCTTCAGTCCCCCCCCCCCCATCCTCCCCATCTCCTCAGGTGCTCTTCGCCCGCCCTCTTGACATGCCCGAGAATGGGGTGGAAGTCTTTAAAAACTGATGTTTTGTGGATGTGAGTGATTGTGCGTTCCTGGGGGCTCCAGGCCTCCTCAGTCTGTAACTGGGTTTCCTTTCCTCCTACAGAGCTTGCACTAGCACTCACTTATCTCAGAGTACAAATCTCTCCCTGCCTTCTACTCAAAGCCTCAACATCAAGTCAGAACCTGTTTCTCCTCCTAGAGACCGTACCACCACCCCCTCGAGATACCCACAGCATACGCGCCACGAGGCGGGGAGATCTCCTGTTGACAGCTTGAGCAGCTGTAGCAGCTCGTATGACGGGAGCGACCGAGAGGATCATCGGAATGAATTCCACTCCCCCATTGGACTCACCAGACCTTCGCCGGACGAAAGGGAAAGTCCCTCAGTCAAGCGCATGCGGCTCTCTGAAGGATGGGCAACATGATCAAATTATTACCTACTAGTTTTTTTTTTTTCTTGCAGTGTGTGTGTGCTATACCTTAATGGGGAATGGGGGGTCGATATGCATTATATGTGCCGTGTGTGGACAAAAAAAGTCAGGTACTCTGTTTTGTAAAAGTACTTTTCAATTGCCTCAGTGATACAGTATAAAGGTAACCAGAAATGCTGAGATAGGCTTAGCACTTGAGTTGTACAACAGAACACTTGTACAAAATAGATTTTAAGGCTAACTTCTTTTCACTGTTGTGCTCCTTTGCAAAATGTATGTTACAATAGATAGTGTCATGTTGCAGGTTCAACGTTATTTACATGTAAATAGACAAAAGGAAACATTTGCCAGAAGGGGCAGATCTTTACTGAGAGAGAAAGCAGCTGTTATGCAACATATAGAAAATGTATAGATGTTTTGACAGACCCAGCAATGGGTGGCCACTGGGAAATGTAAGAAACAGAGGAGGTCACCTAACATAGCAATGATGCTCCCAAACATTCAGGCATATCATTGAAGTATGGCACTCCGTTAAAAGGATCAAAGACATTTAAAAGAGGACCATACTTAGAAAAACGTGGAGTTTGAGGGCAAACGTATTTAATTTTTAAAAATTCTGGGTCTGCATCACTTATTAAATAAAAATATAAAAATATGTACATTACATTTTGCTTATTTTCATATAAAAAGTAAGACAGAGTTTGCAAAGCATTTGTGGCTTTTTGTAGTTTACTTAAGCCAAAATGTGTTTTTTTTTCTTGATAGCTTCGCTAATATTTTAAACAGTCCTGAAAAAAGCAAAAGGGACTTTTTGTATAGAAAGCACTACCCTAAGCCATGAAGAACTCCATGCTTTGCTAACCAAGATAACTGTTTTCTCTTTGTAGAAGTTTTGTTTTTGAAATGTGTATTTCTAATTATATAAAATATTAAGAATCTTTTAAAAAATCTGTGAAATTAACATGCTTGTGTATAGCTTTCTAATATATAATAATTATGGTAATAGCAGAAGTTTTTGTTATCTTAATAGTGGGAGGGGGGTATATTTGTGCTGTTGCACATTTAAGTAACTATTTTCTTTCAGTTTTCTTTTACTCTGCATACATTTTACAAAATCAAAATCAGTTGTCAAAAGGATAGCCTGTGGGGTTAGAATGACCACATCATAACAACCTAAATCATTTCAAAAACTACATTTGCAATCTATTGGGTGAACGGACATCCATTGTATATATATATATTGATTAGTTCTTTCAGTTTGGGATTTTTGGGTTTTTTTGCATTTTACCAAATGCAGGGCCCCTTTTCTGATCTTAGGTATACCCCTGTGCATCTTGGAATTAAGTAAGCATCACAATTTGACCTTTCTCCTAAATCATCTACTTGGTATTCAGCCCACTCTAATTTGATACAGAGTATTTGGTTTTTAAAATCTGCCTGGAATGGGCTATAAGTGGTGGTACGTTATGTCCTGAAGATATGTCAGAAAAAAAAAAGATGTGATCAATGTGGAGGTAACCCAGTGAATAAGTTCTAATCGCCCACATTCAGAAAAAATACAAAGAAACGATGCTACAGAAAAAAAAAAGAAACAGGTACCCAGTTTGTATTATTTTAACCTGTACTCAACTAAACCTTGCTGATATCATAAGGCAGTTGAGCTAGCCCAGTGTATCAGGCAACCCCAAAATGTCACTTCTGCATAAGGCATGTATGTCCTATTTTTTCCTTCGATAAAGAAAATTACTAGCCAATACAAGAAAATCCATTTAAGATCCTCTATGTCCCTTTCCATTCAAAGAAACAATGACTTATTGAACATATGTCTCTGGGGATTATTTTCTGGGTCATTCCATTCCTTTTAAGAAGTTAGTGCCATAAGAAATGTTTATATTTCTTCTCCAAGAGTAGTTTCAGTTTTTGAAAGGATATAGGAACAATTTCCTTCTCATGGTATATGGAGATCCAGTTTCATCTCCCAATCAGATGCATTGACATTAGCAGCAAAAAAAAAAAGTAAAAAAAAAGTAAAACTACAGAAGTGATGCAGTCAGCACAAACAAATCCACACTAAGACCCATTCCCCATCAACGTGCATAGTTCTGTGTATTTCTCATCATAAGAGGCTGCCGCTGGGTGGCAGAAGCCAAGAGATTTTACTCACTGGACTCTATTTTCCTAACTTTATCTGAAATTTCCAATTAGTTCTCTGGTTTGTGCCTGACTAGGATGCCAGTCTGCCTTGTGCCCATATTTTGTATACTCTAAGCAGAATGCAATTCAACTAATTCCTCCATCCTATTTGATAAGATGACCGTGGAACATGGAAAGAAAGCTCTTTATGCAGAGGAAAAGCAGAACTGGATCCCTGACCTATTAAATGCAAACACACATAGACACACACGATATTCAAAGCCACTCTCCTAACCTTAAGCATGATCCCATTCTTAGAGTCTCTGGCTGAGATTTTTAACTTGACGTGTATAAAATATGCAAATATGTCACAAATGTGCTTTGTCATTTCAAAACACTTTGGGTTTATCCGAGTTGTTAGTAGAAACTTGTCAGCGGGTGGGGAGGGGGTCAGTCTATGAAAATACGAAGAATAGCCATATTAATAGTTTACCTTGCAATTTGCCTCAGCAACACAGGAAAAAAAAAAGGAAAAGTGAGTTTCTAAGGGGGTGGTTGTTTAAAGTAAGCTAAAGAACCAGCAGAAGCTAGGGCGAAGCCGAAGCCTTGGCTATTTATAGCCGTTCTGACAATGGTTTTATAAGAACATTTCAAAGAATAGAATCACTTGAAAATGGATGCCAGTCACCTCTTGTTCCCACCACCGAGTTCATAGCAAGTGGTGGCAAGAGAGTGAAGGGCTAATCGGAGAATTTTTCAAAGATGATTTAATGAGAAGAAGCACAACTTTGAATATGATGAGTCACTTTCTGTCAACAATAACTGTCTATCTTTTTTACCCTTGTACCTTTCTCTGTAATTTACCATTTATTGTATTTGCAAAGCTAATTTTGTTTTTTTTTTCACAGAGATTCCTTTGTATGTAAGGAGTTTGGGGCAGAGCCCTGAGGGAGTATTACTTTACAGAACCCAAGCTGCAGAAACCTTTTTTTTTAGGCAACACTCTTCATTGCAAGTTAAAATACCCCAAAGTGGCATTTTGTTCACTCGCAAGGATTGTCATTGCAAATCCTTATTTTAAGAGATTTTCAGCAACATCACTGAACTTAATTACTGGTGACAATGATATGATGTACAGGAGCTGCACGACCTGTATATGGTATGCATTGCTGCAGCCTTTCATTCTGATGCTGTTCATTTCAACATTTCGGAAAGTTCAGTTTTATAGCAAAGAGGCATATTTTTTCCCAAAGGCAGAATCTGTTTTGTAATGATGAATATGAAAATACCTGTCATCTTCAGCTCATTTTCAGGTTAACTAAAGTGAGAATTTTTAAAATAACAATGTCAATTCTCTCTTAACAAGAATGTCAGCCCTCTTGTACCTGGACATGTTTGGTTTAGCTTTCCTACCCAGTCTTTAACTTAGGGAGAGAGTTTTTGTTTTTGTTTTTCTTTTTTTTGCCCCTTTCTTCTTGTATTTCCTTCAGAAAGTAAATGCTTTGTATTTCTTTTTTTTAAGCCACTTGAAACCTCAATAAAGGCTGTTGCCTAAACATGGAATACTTCATCTGTTCCTGTTTGTGCCATCTGCTGTGATGTCGTCACTTATATGGCGTTAATTTCCTGCCACTACAGATCTTTTGAAGGACTGATGGGATATTGGTATCTGTTAGAATGCTTCAGATTGTAGATGTAATAAGAGGCTTTTGTTAATATGTTTTAACCAAAGATGTGGAGCAATCCAAGCTTTTAGCCACATACCGTCTGCATCAAATTTGTCCATTTGGGTTATTTTGATAATCGGGTGTTACATTTTGCCTTCCCTACGCATACCTCAAATTGATCCATACCTCACTTTCATTCAGAGAGGTCAACTAAATGACAGATTTCTTTTCTTTCACGCTAAATGCTAGTACCTGTGGTCTCTTAGAGTAGAGCAGAAATGGGTCACTGTAGGCATAGTACTTGGATTGCTTCAGATGGTTTGCTGTATCTTTTTTCTTCTTTTTTTTCTTTTTCTGGGGACTTGTTTCCATTAAATGACAGTAATTCACAAGTAGCTTGTAAATGAGGGCATACAAGCATTTGCAACAAATATTAAAATAGAGGCTCACAGCGGCATAAGCTGGACTTTGTCGCCACTAGATGACAAGATGTTATAACTAAGTTAAACCACATCTGTGTATCTCAAGGGACTTAATTCAGCTGTCTGTAGTGAACAAAAGTGGGAAATTTTCAAAAGTTTCTCCTGCTGGAAATAAGGTATAATTTGTATTTTGCAGACAATTCAGTAAAGTTACTGGCTTTCTTAGTGATGCAGTGTCTATGGTGCATTTCTTTAATTAGTGTTCTACTGTTCAAATTTGTTCTATTTTGCCACATTTTAAAAAGTAATTCTTTTTTAATTAGTGTTTAGTTTTAAAAAACTAATTCTTTCTACCACAAGGACACCTCTTTATTAGACTTGACAAATTTTATATACAGAGAGCTTATACAAAGATAGATTATTTGTATAAATAAACATACTTATCTAAATTCATTATTTAGGCAAGTATATGCCAGCATGGGTTGTCAATTAGATCTCATGTTCAGGAAGATTGTTCATAACACCAATTTAAGAATTAGGTGGCCCTCTCATTGGTTAAATACTTTATTACTGTGATTATATGACAGGTCTTTGATAACAAGTACTTCCTATGGATTTTTTTTCCTGAGGTTAGTGAAGGGCCATATCTAAGCTAATGGAAACTAGTGTTGTTTTGTGTTTGTTTGTTTGCTTTTTAACATGAGATTCTAAATGAAAATCTCTCACATAATATTTCTCTTTCTACATGGCATTAAATTTAACAACAATGGTGGAAAAATACAAATTTTAAATTATTGGAGCTAGTTAATAGTTAGAAGAGTCTACATCTTTTCATTACTATAAAAAAGCACATTGACTATGGAAAATGCAATTATAGTTTTTGAAAGACATGCAACTAGGGAAGTCAACATGCAAGACTATAAAAGAGAAAAAGGAAAGATGGAAGAAAAAGAGAAGGGAAAAAATAAGTGGAAGGAAGGATTTATTAAATGACTATTATGTCAGGCAAGGTACAAAGTGCTTTACAAATATTACCACATTCGGTCCTCTCTACAACCCTGGGATATAGGTATCATTTTTGTCCCCATTTTACAATTGAGGAAAGAAGGCAAAGGTCACTTGCCATGGGTCATGCAGCTAGTCAGGCTAGATTTGAACTCAAGTCTTCTTGACTTCAGACCCAGCACTCTATCCACTGTCCCACCCAACTGCCTGTAACAAAAATCCTAAACCACTCAATGAACTGGTAGCATAAGCAAGTTGATCTCTAAGCTCCCATACAACCCTAAATCTTAAGAGCTAATAATCCTAGATATAAAATGATCCCAGTTCTGAAAATTCAAGAATTCTGGTATAACACCTACTGGATACAAGGCACTGAGAGTGATACAGATAAGACTGTGGTGGCTCTTGCAGAGCTTGTGGTCTAGGGGGAAGAGATGCTACAGGTACAAATAAACATAATGTGAGATGGTATGTAATAAAGGTCATAAGAATTAAAACATTGTGGAAGCAGAAAAGCAGAGAACAAGCTTAGGAAATAGAATATAAAAGGGAAGATTGGGAAACAAAACCAGAGAGTGAGGATGGAATAAGAGAATGTGAATGTCACTATTAAACTAAGGTTTTACACTTCATCCTAGTAGGAATGGGGAACCTTTGAAGGTTTTGAGCAATGAAGCAAGATAATCAGAGCTGTGCTTTAGGAAGATTGTCCTGGCAGTAGTGCGTAAGATGAATTGTATCAGCAAACTAGGCAAAAGGAAATTAGGAGTGAGGACTTTTGGAAGGAAAAGAAAAAGCTGGATATGAGCAATTGAGTAGTTATATAATCAATGAAACTTAACAACTGAATGGTTATGAGAAGTGATGTCTCATATAATTAGAAAGAAGAATCAGAGAATGCTAAGGTCTCATGCCTGGGTGACTTAAAGACTTCTGGTGCCATTAACAGAAATAGGGAAGTTTAGAGGAGGAGTAAATTTCCTAGAGGAGATGGTTTCAGTTTGGAACAAGTTATGTTTGAGTTTGATATACCAGTGCCACATTATCCAGCAAGCAGTTGAAAATATGGTACTAGAATTCAGAAGAAAGGTTGAAGATGCAGATCCCAAATTAGGTTGGAAATAATATATGTACTCCATAGTTGAAAGTCTGGGAGAAGAAAGCACAGGTAAGGGAAAAGAGGGAGAGACTGAAAGAAAAAGGGTAGAGGGTAAAGGAGCAGAAAAAAATGAAAGAATCCATTGAATTCACAAAGGTAAAAAGAAAGCCACATAGAAAAAGCAAGAGAATCTGAATATTCCGATGCCATGGAAGCCAGGTGAAGAAATCATTTGAAGAAGTCAGGAGTACCTAACTATCAAATATTACAGAAAAGTCAAGGAGAAGGATAAAGAAAAAAAGGCTCTTGGGTTTGGTGATTGGGTTCCATTGTTCATTTTTGAAAGAGCATGGACATTTTGGGGGGGAGGATAAATTGCAGGTAAGAAATTGTAAGGAAGTTGAGGCCATCATAATTTCTGAAAGAAGAGAGACTATACTAAAGTGTTTAAGGAAATGATGTCTAGTTGTTAAGAGGGAGAATAAAGATAAAAGTGTTCAAACATTACATCTCAGCCAGTTTAAAAAAAATATATAGACATAAGACAGTTAGATTAGGTCTCTTAACTGATGAAGTTTCTAATTCTAAAGGAATTCCAACAGACCTGTGTTTATCCATATATAACCTACTTGTGATTCCTTTAATCAAAGGTTTGCTTACCCCTTATCTTAAGAGGCACCAGGCCCCTCCAGATAAAACCACACAGCCCCTAATATCTTCAGGTCATCTAGAACTGGTAAATTTCTTGGATAGTGCTGGTTAGCTGTGTTGCATGAAGATTCATTTCCCCATCAGCAACTTAGATTCTTTGGAATCCTGAACTTCATAAAGTTAGCAAACAGGTTTTAATGGGTGCCAAATATCAATTAGCCTATGATTATGTATTTCATCTTTAATGGCCTATATCAAACAAGTTAAAATACTTCGAAGGAGGCATAAACCAAGCTCAACTTCTCTCCCTTTAATATTAAAAAATGAAGAATTTAAGTCTGAATTTTTAGACCAACAAAAATCTGTCCTCCCCATCTGTTTCTCTTCATTTCTGTGTTAAAAGGTAAGATTTCATACCAGAAGAGGGCCTTCTTTTGTAATTATTGGCTTTGAAAATAACTTCTAAGAAAAACTCAATGAAGAAAATTGAAACTACATTTGCTATAATAATAATAATAAACTAATATTTTTGTAGTGCTCCTTATGTGCTTCTTATCTGGCTAGTCATTCTAATAGTAATGACTGAAAAGCCAGTATGTCATATCTTTCCCAAAATAATCTGAGGATAGTTAATCCTTCAAGGATCTGTTATTTCAATAATGTGGAGGCTTACACTTCTAATGCAAGCTCACAACCCCTCATTTCCTCAACAACTTGGTAGATGATACGTGAAAGTTGCTATAAAAAAGAAAGAAAGAAAGAAAGAAAGAAAGAAAGAAAGAAAGAAAGAAAGAAAGAAAGAAAGAAAGAAAGAAAGAAAGAAAGAAAGAAAGAAAGAAAGAAAGAAAGAAAGAAAGAAAGAAAAGAAAACAATCACGCTGCAGACTATCTAGTGATTCCACATTTCAGGCAGGCTTTTTCTCAGATGTATAATTTGCCAATGAGCTCCTTTCCATCTTAAAAGAACCTTCCTGTACAGAAACCTTATAGAACCTTCCCATCTCAGTAGATTCTATGTATTAGACTATAGTCTCCAAGAAATCAGGGTCACCTACACACCATATTTTGGTGATTTTCAAGTCCATGGTATAATAGAGGAAGAAATACAGCCTTTGAGTACTATACACCTAGAATGTAGTTGAGGTTAAGGATTCTAATATTGGCTTTCCCAATGGCCTGCTTCATAGCTTTGGGATAGTGATTAATTTCTGGGGTTACCTATTTGCCTGAAAGTACAGTATCTATTCTTGTTTTCGTTGAGCAGGGGTGTCTGACTCTTCATGACCCCATGAACCACACTGTCCATGAGATTTTCTCAGCAAAGATACTGGAGTGGTTTGCCATTTTCTTTTCCAGTGGATTAAGGCAAATGGAGGTGAAGTGACTTTCTGAGGGTCTCACAGCTTATAAGTAATCTGAAGCCAGATCTGAACTAGGTCTTCCTGGCTCCAGGTCCAGTGCTCCATCCATTGAACCATCTCTCATAATCTCAATTAACTAAGAAAGAATTCATTTGTTCTCCATCTCCTCTCCCAACGGTATCCTCTCTTGCTATGTACTGCCCCCCTCTCATTCCTATTCATTGCAGAGAAATGAATGAAGAACATTCTGTTCCTGCTTGGCCACAAATGGACAGGCATTTGTTCCAGCAACAACCACCAAATAAAAGCCTTCCATCCTGTCTTACTTAGATTTGACAACTTTCAGGACCATAAGGAATCAATATGATCAGTCCATACTTACCATAAGTGGCAGCAGCCAACTCAACAGCCAGTTCAAGGGTTCAAGGTAGCAATGATCATTTGAATTTGGTAACTGCAAAGAGAAATGAGAAAAGAAGCACTTTTCATAGAAAAGGAATTAGAAAGAGAAATTCTTTACCCACTCATCCAAAAGCCAGGAATATTGGTTTCGTGCCAAACTACTCCTTTGTCCTGGACCTCTCCACCACTAGGAAAGCACAAGTATTCAATGAAGTAACAATGTCAGAGAAGATACCTGGAAAAGGAAAAGATAGGTCATTGATGGCATGATGTCACATTATAATATTCTCTGAGAGGGGCAGCTAGGTGGTTCATTGAATAGAGAGCCAGGCTTGGAGACAAGAGATCCTGGGTATAAATCTGGCCTCAGACACTTCCTAGCTGCATGACCCTGGAAAAGTCACTTACCCCAGTTGCCTCGCTCCTACCACTCTTCTGTCATAGAAATAATATTTATTATTGACTCTAAAGTGGAAGGAAAAGATTTTTTAAGATAATAATAATGTCCCCTGAGATTGGAGATTGTTTGCCAAGGGTTTTGATTTAAGGTTTGATACAAGACAGTCTTCAAGTATAATTTTTAAAATGTCATTTTCTTCTGGTTCAATCTATCTTTACTGTTCACTCAAGTTCCCCAAATTATTTGAAGTCCTGCAAATTCATCACTTTCTTGGGGTTTTATGATCAGAAATGTGACCATGCCACTTTAAATTGTGCATCTGAATTTTATAATTCCCTTGACTTAGGCAGTGATGTGAGCACATTCAATTACTCATAGGGTCTGTTGGAGTAGATTGGAGTAAAAGTAATGGTGGGGCATGACATAACAGAAAGCACCGACTTGGGAGGTCTGGTAGCAGCGCAACACTGACCTCCGTCAAATAGACAAAGATGTCTTGTGGTTTTCCATTTTTTCGCTCTTACCAATACAATCCTTATGATAGTTCTTTGAAGTAACAACTCACTTGTGGTTCCAGCTAAAATGTTTATTTGTTGTTGAATGTGCTTAAGATTATCTTGAGAATGACATGACATGCTCTCAAGAGGACATTGAAAGATATTCAAACCTTCAATCAGGATTGCACCTATTTCAGTAATTGGTGGTGCTCCCACAAGAGGGATACGGTGAAGAAGAGCTGTTAAGTTTTCCTAAATAGAAAAATAGACAAAATACTCATCTCTCCGAGACTGCTAATTTCCATCTTTATCAACATAAGCAGCCTGCTAAAAGCACTATAACTAACAAAGATCGTTTTCTACAAAATGAATGACTATCATTTCCTAAAGGTGCTTTGGTTTTCCTTCCTAAAGACCATTTACCAGCTAATCCTCCTCGGTAGTTCATAATGCATACTGTAAACTTAAATATTCCCTTTCTGATCAAGGAAACTTTATTTTCCCTAATCAAGCTACAGTGCTGCCAAATTTTGATATCCAGGTCACAACTGTCTTGTTACTAAACTTGGAGTTATCTTGTGTGGTGTGGATATCATTGTGATCTGCTCACTAAGTAAAGCAGCCTTATTGGAATTCACCATTTTTGACCATGAAAACATCTTATTAGAATGCCACTGATATTGACATTTTTCTGGAGTTCATCATGAGATGCATTAACTTCTCAGGATCCCAAGAGTGAAATTTGTCCAGCTCGTCCTTTGACAGGTCAAATCCTGGTGTATATTGGCTGGATTTAGCAGAACCCACACTTGTAAAATATATTTTAAACCTTTCTTAAATCAAGAACAAGACACTGATTAATTATTGGAAATACGTAGATAAAAGACAAAATAGTTCATGTCCCCAAAAGGTTTTCTATTTTGAAATAAGGGAAGATAAAACTACATGAATAAATATTTTTAAAATTTGAAATAATTCAATGCAGAAGAGAGCTCCAGTAGTAGAGTGGCAATATTGGAAAACCATAAGGTTTAGAGCTCACAGGGATTTCTGAGGTTCTCTAGTCTAATGCCTTCATCTTATGGATAAGGAAAATATCCCAGAGAGATTAATTGATTTGCCCAATGTTTGTAAGTAACTGAACCAGGATCTGAACTGTGGGCCTCTGACTTCAAATCCAGATCTAGTTTCACTGGGCAGCTGTAAGGTATATGTTGTTGGTATGCATCTAATATAAATATGGTTGGTTGGACTCTGGATATCTAAGGGGGATTTTTGGAGAATAGGAGGAGACTAAACTAACTTGGTTAATCTTGGATATTGTACTTGAATAATCTTTCCTAAATTCTTTTGGCCCTAATGGGGTTTAAAATATACCTATTTCACATCAAATATCTATAATCTAAAGCTAGGAGTTCAGAATAAAAGTCTGGTCTCAATGGGAGGGTGGCAGTTTATTTAATCTCAACACTTTAGCTCCCTTCCACCAAATGCTGTTTGCAGAAAAGACCATCATCAAAACCAGTACACTTTATCATCATAAGCATTAAATAGACATTGTGGACGTTTGCAGACTAGAGTAAATGAAAGCATAAATAACAATAAATGAGGGGGGTAGCTAGGGACCAGAGTGGATAATCGCATGCCAAGCCTGGAATAAGAAGAACCTGGGTTTAAATCTGAACTCAAACACTTCCTAGCTTTGTGCCCTGGGCAAGTCACTCAACCTCATTTACCTAGCTCTTACTGCCCTCCTGTCCTATAGTTGTTGAAGTGTTTTTTTAATAGCAAATGCACTCTTTCCCTGAAAGCGAGTTAAAATCTCAGTTCAGTCAAGGAGACATGGAATGACCTCACAGGTGGAAGGTCCACTCAGCAGTCAACTTCTTTCAGGAGCTGAAAGTCAAGGGTCTTGTTGTAACTTCACATGTCTTCAGCTCAGAAGAGCTCTTCTTTCCTCTGTTCAAAAATCTACATTTGCCTTTCTTTGCCTCCACATGTTTTCCAGAAATCACTCCCAATCTGAAGAAAATCCATTCTCCATTTATATAGGTCAGAAGCTCAGAAGATAGTCAGGAAGCCTTGGAGTTACACAGTATTAACTAGTTAGAAAGCTACCCCTCAGGAAAAAATAAATGCCCCAAACTTGGGCAGAAATGGAATAATATAATGAAGGGGATGTTTCTAAATTGAGGCAATCAGAGAAGGAGACAGAGGTTGCATCTGTCAATAACTGAAATCATAACTGACATGTATATAGAACTTTGAAGTTTGGAAATTATTTCATATATTTTATCTCATTTTAGCCTCATGACAACTATCTGAGGTAGTCACTAGAGGTTTTGTCACCATTTTTAAAATGAGGAAAGTGAGGCTCAAACAAGCTAATTGATTTGCCTATGGACACATAACTAATGAATGTTAGATTTAGGATTTGAACCCAATTCCAATGGGATAAAATTATAAAATAGTGAATAATTCAATCCAATTGTAGTCTAAGATATGTTAAGAAGAAGAGTGGAGGGGGGAGGGCGGAAGGACTGGAAAGTGAAAAGATTAGAATTAGGTTGCTCCTATCTGCCAAGCTACAGATGTTATAGTTTATTCAAAAGGCAATGCTATACAACGAAGTGTAAGTGTTTGGGGGTTTTTTGAATCAAAGAATGATGTGGTCAAGTCTATTAGGAAAAAATTGTTTTAAAAGTACTTATGAAACATGATTGGAGAAGGAGAGAAGTTGAAGGTGAGGAAACATCCTCAATCCAGGAGGAGACCAGTCAGGTGGCTTTTACTCTGAATTCCTGGTCTAGATAATTGATGTGAACTAGATATATTAGCCCCCATTAAAGACAGGAAAGTAAAGGAGAGACTCCCCAAGTATGGTGATCCTGGATACAGTCTGCCCCTTTCTCAATGGTGTTTTCACACCCCTCCTACTGTCCACAATGTTAGAAATCTCCCTTAGAGATCCAGAAAAGTCCAGGTAATGGACATGAGAGGTAATGAGGATCTGAACTACAACAGAGACGGTTGGAGATAAAGGGGGGATAGACTAAGATATTTCAAATGTAGAATTGACTTGTGGTATAGTGGTAAGGTACAAGAGAACATATTCATATCCTCACTTTGCCATTCATTATTTATAAGGCATTGAACAATCACTTAACCTCTGTGAGCCCCATTTTCCTTGTCTCTAAAATGAGGGAGTTGGACTAGTTGACCCTTGGAGGCTAATAAATCTCTAAATCAATTATCCTATGGGACATCTAGGTAGTGCAGTGCTGGGTCTGGAAGACTCATCTTTCTGAGTTCAAATCTGGCCTCATACATTTACTAGGCATGTCACTGAATCCTCTTTGCCTCAGTTTCCTCCTCTTTAAATGAGCTGGACAAGAAAATAGCAAATCACTTCAGTATCTCTGCCAAGAAAGCCCCAGAAGGAGTCACAAAGAATCAGACAGGAATGACAACAAATATGGAGAATAAGGGAGACAGAAGATAGAAGGATGACTCAAAGGTGTGGAGCATGAGTAAGTGGGAGAACAAAGGTACCATCCTCAGAAATAGGAAATTTAGGAGAAAGGTCAAATTTTGGGAAGAAGATAATGAGATCAGACCTGAACATGTTGAATCTGAGGTGCTGGTTCAATATCTAGATGGAAATTGCAGTAGCAAATTCAAAATATGGGCCTGGAATTTGGAAGAAAGCTTGGAGCTACAGGGAGTTGTGGGCTTTATCTGCTTAAAGGTTCATCCATTGAAGTAGGTACAATTGCTGAGGAGAGCACAAAAATAGAAACGATTCAATGGCATCCTCTTGGAGAACAGTATTCTCATGAGAGGGAGAAGAGGAACCAGCAAAGATAAAAGTACCAAATTAAAATAAGGTAGACCAATGTCTAGGCCTCCATGAGATAAAGATGGTATCAAGAAGGAAAAGGCGACTAACCATGTTAAATGCTGTGGACAGGTTCAAAAGGGTAAGGATTGGAATGAGGGCATTGGATTTGTCTATTAGATGGTCATTAGACCTTAGAGAAAGCAGTTCTGGTAGAGTAGATGATGACAATGAAGAGTGGATTTGGAACTGGTGAAGTCTGGGGAGTGGTGGAAGGATAGTCTATTGTGCTCAGAGATTGGAGTTTCCTTCAGATTCTTAGAGTTTGAGTAACTTGTAGCTGGAGAAGATTAGAAATGGTTCTGTAATTTGAGATTAAGGAACTGAGAGGCTTGGGTATTAGAAGCATCAATAATATCTCAATATTGAGGTCACCATGGATAATGGCAAAGAAGAGAAAAGAAGATGGGGCAGCTGAGTGGCTCAGTGGATAGAGAGCCAGGTCTAGAGATGGGAGATGCTAGGTTCAAATCTGGCCTCAGACACTTTATTGCTGTGTGACCCTGGGCAAGTCACTTAATCCCCATTGTCTAACCTTTACCACTCTTCTGCCTTGGAACGGATACATAGTATTAATTCTAAGGTGGAAGGTCAGGGTTTAAAAAGAAAATAAATAAATAATAAAAATAAAAAAGAAGAAGAAAGAAGATTAAACCAAATGCCAAGATCATTGAAGAAGGTAGCAAAAGCGGGTAAAGCAGAGGGAATAGTCTCTTTTCGTGATCTCACTGATGGGTTGAAGGGCAATTGATTCCATTATTTCCAGCCAACTGTGGATGCATTCAGCCAATCTGTCAGTCAACGAGCATTTTTCAAGCATCTTATTATGTGCCAGACATTTAGTTAAGCTCTAGGGAAACAAAAACAAAAATAGTCCCTACCCCAAGGATATCACATTGCAGCAAAGCCCACAGTATGCAAAGAACTATGTACTTACAAGATTTTTACAAGGCAAATTGGAGGTCATCTTCAAGGAAGACACTTACCGGAGGTCATTGAGCTGTCTCTTAAGTGAAGCCAGGAAGGCTAGGAGGCAGCCGGAAAAGGGTAGAGCATTCCAGGCACATAGTCAGTGAAAGGGCCAATAGCATGGGGATGTACTACCTTGTTGGAGGGAAAACGAGAAGGTCATTGTTGCTGGATCATAGTGTGTGAGGATGGGAGTAAAATCTAAGAAGGTAAGAAAGGGCCAGTTTGTGAAGGGTTTTAAATGCCAAATACAAATGTTCATATTTCACTCTAGAAGTAATATAGAAAGTCATTGGAGTTTACTGGGTGGAGTGATGGTCCTCTCCTTTTATACTCTATCACTTCTTGATCTCATCAACTCCCATGGGCTATCCTTTGATAATCTTTATACACAGAATTTCCAGATCTACAGAACCAGTCTTAATGTCTCTTTTAGGCTCAGTCCTCCATCACCACTTTCCTTTGTTCATATCAAATTTGATGTCCTAAAGACAGCTCAAACTCTACATGTCCAAAAACAAGCTCATTATCTTTAAACCAAAGTCTTCTCTTTTTTTCAAAGGCTGCAGTGGGACAAGATGGATAGCCAATGGGAAAGGGCCATTAGATTCCATAATTTAAAAATCATTTGGAAGTTTGGAGACCAAAGTTTCATTTGGACGATGAATTCCAAAGCCATATTGCTGGAAGTTTAGCAGTGAGTTAGAAGAAAGAATGTGGGAGCACCAATTGTTTATTACTTAAATGGAGACATAAATCAATCTAACAAGTAGATGTAGCCCGTGTCAGCTCCTTTCACAAACTCACATTCATATTGGCAGGCTGGAGGCCCAGAGTAACGCTGGCTTTTGTACCCTCATGGTTCTGGGGCTAGGGCTAGGGAGTGGGGAGAGCTGTTTTAATGCTGTAGATCCTAAACACTCACTCTTATGTTTCCTCCATTGTAATCCATTGATATCAATTAGTCAGCCAGCTTTAACTAACTTTTAGAAAGAAGTATTTTTTTTACTAAATTGGTATAGTAAGAGTGCTTAATGCCAAATATTTCCCAATGATGTGTGATACAAACTCCCAGCAGTATAGAATAAAGGGAGGGGAAGAAAAGGATTTAGCTTACAGAACGCATGTAACAAAGGGGTAACTCACAGCTTCAACTTCTCATCTTGTTTGGGTCACTCTAGAAGTTACCCTTAGGTGTGGTATAGCTTTCCACTGGGCACCTTTTAATGACCTTGAAGCTGCTTTTCCTCAGTGGGTCAAACTCATCCTCAGCTCCAGATTTAGACACTTCCATCAACTCTTCTAGGGATCCTGCTTGGACGGCCATGAGAAAGTCAGAATATTTTAGACTTTTTGAAGTCCAGAGGTCATCCTCTCATCAAGGAGTTGGGCGGCCAGGTGGAGTAGGATCAGGATTTCTACTCCTACCTTCCCTTGAATGATTCCCTCTCTGGACCTTGGCCGGAAAGCTCTCTCCTCTCCCACCAGACACTGTAATTGCTTGGGTGGGAACTGGTTTGCTATTTTATAGAACACCCACAGGGAATGACAGGGTAATACATTAATTGATTGCCTTTGTTTGATTAATTAATTCAATAAAGCTGTTCTCAGATAAAATGATCAAGTTACTTTAAGAGGGGGTGAGGTGATCAGTTGACTACGTACCTTCACCCTTACATAAACAATTATTTATTAAGTGCTTACAATGTACCAGGCACTGCACACACACACACACACACACACACACACACACACACACACACACACACACACACACTGCATTTGCATCACTGAAATCTGGCATGGTCCATTGCTTTACTCATGGATCTGCTAAGCATTTTGAACTTATGACATATCTGCAGGATTCCTAGGTAAATTATTTCAACTCTCTTGTTCTCAACTTCCTCTAGATAATGAGATTAATAATTGTTGCACTACCTACCAAATGGGGTTGTTGGTAGGCAAAGTGTTTTGTTAAAAAGTACTATAAGGGGCAGCTCTGTGGCTAGGAGAATCAGGTCTAGAGATGAGATGTCCTGAGTTCACATTTGTTCTCAGATACATCCTATCTATTTGACCCTGGCCAAGTCATTTAATCCCCATTGCCTAGCCCTTACTATTCTTCTGCCTTGGATCCAATGCTTAGTATCAACTCTAAAATGGAAAGTAAGGGGTTTTTAAGTGCCATAAGAACATAATTACAAATATTAATAAAGGGATGTGTAAAAATAAGCTGATTAGGGGGAAAAGAAACCATCACCCACATGTATAGGCTGGGTATATGGAAAAAATGTTCCCAAAGACATGAAGTGCATAAATGCTATATCTAAACATAGTTGGACACTAACTCTGAACATAAGACTAGATAGTACATGTGGCATAATATAACCCCTTGTTCTTGCTAATAGTGACAGAAATAAAATGTCACTGGTTCAGACTAATTGGGTAGGAAGTCTGAACTGTAGAAGAGCTTAAAGGAAATGCAGGTGTACAGCTTCCACTACAAGAAGAGAGTCTATCTTTTTACCCAGGCACCCTCCTCTTCACAAATCCACAGAGAAGTTGCCAGTTACAAAAAAGAAAAAATACAATACATGGAATCCATCTGTTACACACCAAAAGTGTTGGCATTGGAGTAAAAAAAAATTGAGTTTAGTTCTTATCTCAGACACATCTTAGCTGTGTGACCTTGTTACTAGACCTCCTTTCCATCTTAGTTTCCTCATCTATAAAATGGGAATGATATTAGCACCTACCTCATCAGGCTGTTGTGAGTAAACATGAGTTAATATATGTAAAAGGCTTTACAAACTGTAAAACACTATATAAATGCTTGCTATTATTGCTTGTATACGGCAGCATGGAATCCATCTGTTATACTACAGAAGTGTTGGAGTTGGAGTCAAAAAAACCTGAGTTTGATTGAAAATCTGAGTCAAGAAAATGTGAATTTGTGGAAACACTGATGGAGAAGGGCAACTTATCTATAGCTTATCTTAGAGATATGCTTAGCAACCTCAAAAGGCAATGTGATTTGCCTATGGTCATACAGAAGGTGTCAGATGTAAAACTTGAACTCATCTTCCTAAAAGCAAGACTACCCCTCAATCTACTATGTGGCACAAATTAATATATTCATGGGTGGACACCTGAGAAAAGAAGTTAGAAATCAAGGGATAATGGATGAAGGGGACAGAGAAAGAGGGGGAGCACAATAAAGGAAGAAAGACTCAGAAACAAAAGAGTTCAACAACATGGACTCCAGTGTGTGTGCTCCTCTGATGGTGGAAAAGAGAGTGAGCTACATGAGTCCCCAATCTTTTATTGGAAAATCAAGGAACTGGGAATGGGAGGTAATTAATGAACATGTGACATGGCATAGGATTTGACACTGGCTCAACTGACCAAAGAGGAGGAGGTTAATCAAACATGTGACTTGATAAGGATGACAAGGTAGGAGCTATGACCCTGTGGCACCTTGACCTTTGGACTCTAGGTTTGGATAGTGGTCAGAATTAATAAAGTACCAATACATACAATGATCAAGAAATAATATGACCATGAGTCTGGTACATGAGCACATAGGTTAACATCAATATTACTTTCAAGATTGGAATATACCTGGGATGCCACATACTGGGCTGACTGCCACTCAGCTATTTGTCTTCAAATGTTTAAGTAACCCTAAGAAATACATCCTGGGCTTTTCTTAAATATCATCCTCTTTTGGGGGGGACAGGAATCTCAGAATCAAGGGGTATCTACAGTATCAAAAGTTATTTTCCACACAGCTAATAAATAAAACAAGTCTCTATGTTCCAACAAATGTTTATCTTTCATCCACCAGCCATTCAACAATTAACAAAGATAACAAATGAAAATAAACACTTTTTGCATATTTTGAGGCACATTAAGTGAAATTAAATGCAAAATCTCTCTGCTTAAGTACCCTTAAGCTCTGAAAGAAGCTCATTACTGTATGAATTTCAAACAAGTGACTGCCTATTATAATAATTGTTGGAGAAGAAATGTACATACCTGTGTTCCCTTTCCATCATCCTCATCCCCTAGCTTTAAAAATTTACCAATTAATAACATGTAGGTGACATTTTTCTGTCATATTTAAGAAGGATCCCCCTAAATTCCTATTCCAATGCCTCACCACAAAATAGAAAATACACTAAATCTCAGAAGCTATTCCCCTTAACTACTCTGGTAGATCTTACCAAGCTGGAAAGAGACTTCAAGCATGGGCTTACAATGGCTTCTGTATCTATTTCTTGAGCACCAGCCTTGTGAAGTAGAGAGGAGCTCGTCATAAGACTGGCCACCAGGCAATGAATTCTTCAGCATTGGCAGTTCACGAAATGTGATGGTGGTATTCAGTAATACACTTTGTTAGAGGAACTATCCACACAGATGAACTCACCAGTAGTCAAAAGCATCCAGATATTTAACAAAGCTGCTACATTTATGACAATCTGTTTAATAGAGATGAGACATTGATGGCCCAGTCAATATGTTCGTCTCAAAATGTAAATTCTTTGTAAGCAGGCAACTGCCATGTCTTTACTTGTGACTAGACTCTTCTAACTAGACATTGCCAGGTAGGTGATCATAAAAGTTGAGCAAATTTGTTAGCAAGTAGCAAAGCACGGGGAGAAAGATATCCTTTTTCTCATTGGCTCAACTCTTTGCCCCCATATATCAACACAGGGAATGGAGGCATTGCTAATAACCTACTATGCAGCTTAGTTACTAACTTACATTACTTAGTGATTAACTTGTATACTTAGTGATTGACTTTGACAAAGAAAGAAAATAAATAGGGCTTAGACCATGTCGATAATGACTCTTCAAAAGAAAAATTGTAAATATTTTAATTAAAGACTAAATAATCCCAGATTTGAGTAAAAGTTCATGCCTGGCACGTATATAACACTACCAAAAGTCTAAAGTCACTGTAGGGTCTCATTATGGTCTGTGATCCTTTATAATATGTAAATCATATGCTAACACTGAGAGCATCATTCCTGTGAAATTGTGAAGTCATTTGGGGGATTAACTCATATAAACATTGATTTTAAAACATGTTATGTATAGTAACTCAATATATCTGTTATCATATAATCATAGATTTTATTTTTCTATATAGATTATATAGTTGAAGGTCATTTCATCTAAAATATCTCATTTGTAAATGAAGAAATTAAGATTCAAACAGATTAAATGACTTGCCCATATTAATTTTCCAGTTTTTACATAAACTAGGCTCTAGAGATGAATACCCAATAGACTTGTAATATAATCACTAGATGCTATAGATTGTCTTACTTTATACTGCTTTGGTTGAAAAACAAATAAAGCTACAAATATGTATGGAGTTCTCATCTTTAATAAAGGTTTCATTGCACCTTCCCTGCATACTTTTACAGAGTCATTATGATGATCAAATGAGATGGTATATGTGGAAACATTTTGCAAACTATGAGGTGCTACATAAATATAAGCCATACTGATAATAATATTATTTATAGATTTAGGTCAAAGTAACCGAATTAGAAGACCTGTCTAAAAACAAATCTTTGACTTTTTAAATTTCGAGGCATAGAATGGTTGCTAGTTATGAATGTGATATTAATACTAGATATTTATATAATGCTTTTTGTGAAGTATTTTTACCTGGATTATCTTATTTGATCTTCCTGCCTTCCTGTGATCAAAATTATTTTGGATTGTGAACTTGGCAAGCTCTTTGAATATCTTCTAGCTCCATTTTGCTCCTTTGTAAAATGGGTCTAATAATAATCATCTTCATGAGAGAGTTGAGGGACTCAATTAATTAAAGTTTATTTTTTTAAAAATTTGAAGTTCTTGGATGAATGGTGATTGGTAAAGCAATAATTATTGTGATTTCCCAATTATAGTATAAGTAAAATGAGAGTACTCCACATTTTCTGAGTTCTTAAAAATTGAATTAAAACATGTTAACATATCTGACACTGAATAAGTTTCCTTAACAACAGTTGAAAACATATTGTCCAAAATTCAGTCAAGCACTTAAAACCCACATGCCATTTTTATGAATACTTATGACCAAAGGAAGCCTTAAATTTGCTCATCATGGAAATAGATATGCATGTGTATGAAGTTTTTTTGTTCTTTTTCATAAAGGGGAAAATATTATTTTTCAATTTTGTGATCCTTGACACCTACAGATTCACTGGATATGAGATATTTGTCTTGGCAAAGGAAAGAGGAAGGAAAACAGCTAAATCTAATGTTTTATTCTCAAGTAGTTTATCCATCATTTCCAATCAACTTTTAATTACCCACAGTTATGAAAGGATCATGAAAGGAATTCCTTTCCAGGAAAGAGAGTCTAGTATCTCACTAGAATTTAAACCCCTTGAGGACAAGGACTGCTTCACGTTGGTCATTCTATGCCTGATGCCTACTGCAGTGCTTGTCTTTTTTTCTTGTCCGGATCTATAATTTCATTGGCATAGGGCACTCCCAGTAAGGAAACCCTTTTTACCTAGGCAGTTTAGAGTATAGCTGTAACTGATCAGCAGCATAGTCAACTGCCTTGGTCACTGAGGGGTTAAGTGTAATTGGCCCATAGTCCCATAGTGATCAAGTATAAGAGGTGCCATTTGGACCTGAGTCTTCCTGTCCAGAGGTCTGCTCCTTTTTATCCATTTTGCCATTGTTTTCAAAAACTGGGGTTTAGACCCCCTAAAGGGCCATCAGGCAAGACCAGAGTGTTTGTGATCAAAGAGTTAGAAGTTAGGAATATGAGTGACCCTTCTGGCTATGCCATAAACCTACTTATCCTCCTCCCCCTAAGCTCCCCAACTTTATGCTTTCCTTTCCCCAAAAAAGCTCTCTCTGCTTCTAAGCCAGACAATGGTCCCTCTGGGGAACTGGGAAAATTTTACCTTATCAGTCAGCATGCCAGTCCCCTGACTCTCAGATTACTTCATTATTCATGACACTAAAAGAGGCTCAGTAATGAGAGCAGAGACCAGTTAAGGACCCACCTTCCCACCTTTCGTTTTGGGTAGGACTGAGGGAGCAACAGATGTGCTTGGGTTGCCACAAGTCCATAGATCTCATTACAGTTTCTTACAGTTAGAGTTTTCCCCTAAAACCCACACTTTTCCCAAAATTTCTTATCACAGTAGAGGGCATCGCCATCACAACCTGGGTGTCTTTGTGGAGTCTTCAATTTTCACTTCACATTTCATCCAATCAGATGCCAAATTTGAGCCCTTTTTTATACTCACTCAAGTATCCCCCTATTTTTGTACTCATCACTGCCACCTGGACAACAGTAATTCCTTAATTGTTCCCCTGTGTCATCTCACCTCATTCTAATCCATCTTCCACACATGTCAAGATGCTTTTCATAAAAAGTAGATCTGGTCATGTCACTTTTCCTACTTGAGAGCAATCCAGTGGCTCCCTATTGCCTCTAGGATCCAAAATTATCTCATCCTTTTTAAAATCTCTGTCTTTTAGAGGCAGCTGGTGGTATAGAGAAGAGGGCCCTGGGCCTGGAGCCAGGAAGGCCAGAGTTCAAATCAGGACTCAGACACTTACTAGCCATATGACTCTGAACAAGTCACTTAAGCTCTATTTGCCTCAGTTTCCTTAACTTCTAAATGGGAATAGAGCACTTTCTCAGTGGAAGGTTATAGAGAAGATCAAATAAGAATATTTGTAAATATTAGCTCAGTACCTGACAAATAATAAGGACTACATAAATGCTTATTCCCTTCTCCCTTTGAGTGTTACCATATACTAATAAGGTGATACTTGTATATAATTGGTCAATAACAATATACATATATTGGGAGTGCCGTTTTTTACTGATAACTGTGTATAAACAAAAAAGTTTGAAGATATTTGCACTATATCATGCTACCTCTTGTCCTGCATATAGTAAGTGCTTTGTTTAAATGCTTTATTGAACTGAATTGAATCATGAATAATCAGAATCTGTTCCTCTTTAGTTATAATACCTTCTATCAATCAAGGGCTCATAGGATAGAGCACCTAGCCCAGTGTCAAGAAGACCACAGTTCGGATCTGGTCTCAGACACTTACTAACTCTATGACCCTGGGCAAGACACTTAACCCTGTGTATTTCAGATTCCTCATCTGTAAAATGGAGAAGAAAATGGTAAATCACTCCAATATCTTGGCCAAGAAAATCCTAAATGGGACCAAAAAGAGATGAATGCTATTGAAAAAAAAAGACTAAACAACAAAATATCAATCAAATCATTTCTCTGCCAAGAATTTCATTCTACTTCAAAGAGCCATAACAATAGCATCTTCTCCCAGACAATTTAAGGGACTCCAAGATAATTTCTGAGGTTCCCAATGAAATTGAATATTTACTCTACTCATTTCCGTAAGCAAAAAAGAAAACGTTGCTCTTTCTGTTGGTCCACAACAACCAAAGAAGGTCAACTCTTCAGCTTTAACAACTAGAAGCTGGAGAATCTGGAGTTTGGAGAACTTAAACAGCCAAGTATAATGGAATGCATAGGAAGATGTATTATTCTGAGAATTCTAATGCTTATTAGAAGCTTGAGTTTATGGAGGTTGCTGACTCAGAGTCTCTGTTAGAAAGGTTTGGGGGGAAATCTAGGTTCCTTATTTTATATTTGTAGAAACTGAAGCCCCTCCAGAGAGAGGCCGTCAGATATCTGCCCAAGGTCAAGTAATCCCGGCAGAGTTAGTGCCTCTGCTTCAGGCTCCTGACTTCCAATCCTCTGCACACTACTCAGGACTGTAAGTCTTACAAGACGACTTTCTTTACATTTAATCACTTGATCTTCATAATAGCCTTGCTGTAGAGATAGCACAGGCATTCTCCTTGATTTTTAGGCATCGCTTCTTAACCAACCTCATTCTTCTCTAAAGCTGCCCCCTAGTGGATATCTTTCCCAATTCCCTTCAATCTCTCTTAATTGATCTCTTCCCCTATGAGAACATTCTTGATTCCCGACAGCAGGAAAAGTTTTTTACTTCTCTTTGCTTTCTCAGTGATTAGCACAATGCCTGGCATGTAGTAGTAAGCATTTTGCAAATACTTGACTTGAATGCCGGTTGCACAGTTCTCTTCTCTATTAAGCTCTTTAAAATACAGAAAATATAAAATTGACCAAATAAAATAAAAATAAAAAACAGAAAATATTGGTTCTTCCTTTGGGGAACATACCAGAAAGTCCTTTGGAAATACAGAAAAGAACTATAACAAGGATGGGGTATATCCCTTGCTGCAGAGATACAAAAGATGACAAGAGGTCCTTTAGCATCATAAAAACAACCAATCGAACATAACATCTAGGAAGCAAGAATAATTAGTGAAAATAGAAAGCTGCCAGATACTACCTCACTGCCTGTCCCAGCAGTGCCTTTTGTAGCTGGATCTCTGCCCTGCTCCCTGAAACGTAGTGAAGATACCATTTTGTACCACTTGCTCCAAGCGTAAGTCTTGGTTAAGGGATCTGCTGAGGCACTCAAGTGGAGATCAGGGGAGGTAACTGATTCTTATTGTCCTCCAGCCCATGTTCCTGGCTCACTGGCAATATAATTGACCAACTAGTTTAATATCCTGATAATAGCTGGAACACCAGTTATATCACCAATAGTGCCATCTCCTCAAAGTTGCATTTTGGACCAAGGTAAGATACATAGTACAAAGAGAAGTCAGGAATGTGAATATGTAAAATGCACGGTACATAGTAAGCACTTACTCTTTCAGCCATTCATTGTTCAACAATTAGACATTTTAAATGTTATAATTTTTTTAAATTCTATATTCTCAGGGAATATAGGTGGCTCAGCGGATTGAGAGCCAGGCCTAGAGATGGGAGGTCCTAGGTTCAAATGCCATGTGACCCTGAACAAGTCACTTAACCCCCATTGCCTAGTCCTTACCACTCTTCTACCTTGGAACCAATACTTAATATCTATTCTAAGACAAAGTAAAGTTTTTTTTTAAAAATCCCATGTTCTCTTTTATTTCCTTTGAAGTAATTTATTCCTTTGAAATTCCTTTGAAATAATTATTTATACTTTTATGCCGATAACGACTTATCATATATACATGTAAACATATTTACATTCAGACATAAACACACATGTGTGTATATTGTAATAGTTGTTAGCACTATTAATATTGACATTTAATATTTGAAGGGACTTCAAATGGCCACATCCAGTCCTTTCATTCATCATTCTGGAAATAATTTCAACATTTTATGGGAATGATTTGATAACCTGAAAATGTTGTCTTATATTTCCGTGTAAGGTCATTCTTTTTCCTGCTGGGTCTGTTTTACATAGGAAAAGGATGAAATCCTGATCTGGGTGCTGAAAAGTGGTTATTTTCGCCCAGCTCCCAGCCCAGTGCAGATCCCTGCAATCACTTCTGGTTACCCCTTTCTCTTGTGTAACAGCTAATACTGATGATTGGGTGAACAGCAGGGACTCCTTTTCTTCCTCAGAAATGTCAAAAGGAGGAGGGTCAGGATGTGTATTTTGACACTACCCCATTGTTGATGTGATCTAGAGTCCCCCAGTTTAGCACTTCAAGAAGCACTGTAGCAATTTGGAATTCAATCCTGTGTTTTTCTCTGCCTGAGCTTGAAAGTGTGTGTGTGTGTCTGTGTGTGTGTGTGTGTGTGTGTGTACACATGTGTGTATTGACACAGATAACTGTTTGGATAGGTATTGAAGTCAAAACCCATACTTTGCAGTGTTGGTAACACTCATGGCAAGGTGGCTCCTCCTTATGAAGGAAAACAGCATTTTCTGGGAAGTTCCCTAGAAAATACAGCTTATGGGCATCAGGTGAGGACAGTGCCAGCACTGAGCCGAAGCAAACATCCTGGTGGGACAAGAGAAAGACAGCCTTGCTCAGATTCCCTGAACACCTGCCAGTTTTCCTCACTGGAAAAATTCAAGCTCGAGACAAAACGAGAAACGTTTAACAAACCAATTGTAGTCACTTAATTGAGTCATTAAGAACAAGAGTCCAGGGCCAACTAAGTAGCCACACTTTGCAGCTGGGTGACCCTGGGCAAGTCACTTGACCCCTATTGCTTAACCCCTACTGCTCTTCGGTCTTGGAACCAATTCACATTATTGGGAGCAAATTTCCACATCTATGTTAGAACAATAAAACTGAACCCAGAGATAAGGAATGAAAGGCATTGCTTTTTTTTTCACTGTTTCCATACGTCATACATGTAACAATAAATATAGCTAAAGCAATTATAGGTACTTTGGTCCAAGGGAGATTTTACGATGCTGTTTCTGTCTACAAAATTTACTGCAGGTGAAGGATCAGAAACAGGTGACCTTTTAATCTCCTCTTATTACATTTTATATAGAAAATACATATTCTAGGGTTTTGTTCAGGCATATCCATTTTTCTGTGACTCCATTTCGGGTTTCCTAGGCAAAGATACCAGAGTAATTTGTCATTGACTTCTACAGATCATTTTACAGATGAGGGAATTGAAACAAACAGGGTTAAGTGACTTGCCTAGGACCACACAGTAAGGGTTTGAGACCAGATTTGAACTCTGGACAATGAGTCTTCCTGACTCCCTGCTGGGTACTTTATCCACTGTGCACCTAGCTGCCTGGTGTCTTCCAGTGCCACTGTAACTTTGGCCTCTAAATTTGTTTTACTTTAAGAAAATATATCCATCTCTCTCCCCCTCTTCTCTATTTGTCTCTGTCTTTATCTTTCTCTCACTATTTTTTTTAATCTACCAACCTGTTTTGCTTCTTTCCTATTAACATGCAAATATGCTAATATACTCTAGTCTTACAAAAACTTTCATTGACCCTAGCTGTTCCTCAAAGCTTGGACTTTGGGCCTTCTTTTCATCATAAAACACCTGGGGTTACCTAAACTATCCCTACTTCCTCTCACCCACTCACTTCATCATTTCCTTTCCATCTGACTTCCAAACAAATCCTCTATCTCCCTACACTCTCAATGTGGCCTTTTCCTCTTGATGAAAACTTTTTGACATAGTATCCCATCCTCTCCTCCTGGATACTTTTTCTTCCCTTTGTTTCCAAGGTCTTCTCAATCCTGATTCTTTTCCTTCCCATGTGATCACTTGTTCTTAGTCTCCTTTTCTGATTCATCAACTATCTTCTTGCATTCAAATTTGGCCCCATAAGCCTACTACTTGTGTGATCCTTGGCAAGTGACTTAATCCCTGTTTGCCTCAATTTCCTCATATGTAAAATTGGGATAATAATTGTAGCTACCTCCCAGAGTTGTTATGAAGATCAGACTGAGATGATAATTGTAAGGTGCTTATATGAAAATGGTAGCTATTATAAAACCCCAAATGGGATCATGATGAGTCAGATATCACTGAAACGACTGAACAACAAAAGTATTAAAGGGGCACCTAACTAGGTAGTACAGTGGATAGAATACTGGATCTGAAGTCAGGAATATCTGAGTTGAAATCTAACTTCAGACACTAGCCGTGTGAATCCAGGCAAGTCATTGAACTCTGTTTGCCTTAGTTTCCTCATATGTAAAATGAGTTGAAGAAGGAAATGACAAATCACTCTGGTATCTGCCAAGAAAACCGCAAATGGGGTCAGGAAGAGTTGGATACAACTGAAACAAATGAACAATTATTCATTACCATGTTTGGGCTAACAATTCTCCAATCTATTCAATCAGTCTGGTTATTCCATGTCACCTAATGACTTTTGGCCATCTCCACTTTAATGTCTCAAGAGCTGCAACCTTCTCTTGTAAGCTTTTCCCAGTTCCAGGGGATGATAATGTTCCTGACCTTACCTTGTATGTCTGTTTTGTATCCCTCCCTCCACTAGACTGGAAACTTCTTAAGAGCTGAAACCATTCTAGATCCCCAATGCCATGAATTTATTATAGGATATACTTAATAAATGTGAATAATCAATCTCTTCTAGTTTTAAAGCTTAAGATCCAATCATCCAATGATATGTTTGGGCTATCTGACAAGCAAAGTATTGGTTACAAAGAGAGGTAAGAAACAGTCTGTGCCCTTAATTATTTACAAGTCCTCTTAAAGAAAGATATATAAACTCATCAAAAACTTAATTAATGGTACAAATTAGTATTATTATTGGGTTGTTGCTATTGTTTTCAAATTATTATTATTCACACCAATCAAGCTAGGCTATAGGCTGTTCCTCATACATGACATTACATCTCCCACCTCCATTCCTTTGCCCAGGCTGTGTCCCATCCCTGACCTGCTCTCTTCACATATCTCTGCCATGTAGAAATCCTAGCTTTATTTTCTAAAATATGTATTTGTTTGTTACATTAAAGTTCCCAGGTGTCTTTCTCTCTCTCCCCCTTCCCTCCCTGACTGAGAGAAGGAATCATTTGACCAAAAAAGTTATATATGTCTATTTGAAACTGTGTAAATGGATGTTTCTATTTATTAGTTCTTTCTCTGGAGATGGACATTCATATTTATTCCACAAACAATATTTCTGTTGCTGTATATAATGTTCTTTTTGTTCTGCTTGTTTTGCTCTTTATAATATCATGTAGCTTTTAGCTCACATCTCACCTCTTATATGAGGTCTTCCCTCATCCCCCCAAGCTGTTAGGGTTCCCTCCCTCTAGAAATTAGTATCTGTTATAAGTGTATATGTTCAATCACGTCAGTATAAAGGAAACTCCTTAAGGGTGGAGACTATTTTGTTTTTAAACTCCCCTCCCCTCACTCCCTGAGGCTACAGAGTGCTCTGCTCTTACTAGGTACTTTGAGTTGTTAAATTGAGATTAAGGTAATAGACAATAAATATATGAGGAGCATAGAAGAAAGCTCTATTGGCGACTGGGAAGGTTCACAGACATTCATACTGTCCCTTGGATGCCCAGAATCTCCCACTACAATCTCCAACTTGGATTAGCCTTCCTCAGAGAGCACTCATGACACTCTAGACTTTTCTCAACCTATTCCTTCACCAAATCTAATGTATTTCTGTCCTTCCATTACACAGGACTCCACCTTCCACTAAGTGATAGTTGGTTAATCTGATAAAGAAATTCTTGACAATCTGTTCCTTAGGTGCTAGTAGGTTTTGTGTTGCCCTTCCTAAATCTTGATGTTGATTTTTACAGAAATCTGAAACCAAAGGAATAGCTCTTACTGATCAGAATTATAGTGCATTTGGGGAGTCTTTGAAAGATAGATGGAACTCTCAGTATCCATTAATATTTTCCATGGGCAACTGTTTGATCTCTTTATTCAATCGATCCTCCTCCCATCTTTATTCTCCTTTCCACACTCTATAATCCACTGCATCTTCTGTTTCCATGCCTTTGTGTTGAGCATCTTCCAGGTGTAAAAGGAACTCCCTTTGCATTGACCCATCTGCTATGAATGAAATTAACTCCCTCTTTACTTCAGCCTCATGGAGTCCCTCTCTTTAAGGAAAAACTCAGACACCGTCTTCTGAATGAAATCTTTTCTGATCTCTGCAACTGCTGGTGCCCTATCTCTTAAACTAATTTGTATTTAACTACCTTCTATATATTTATATCTACTAGATGTAATTTATGTTGTCTCTGTATATACATGTTAATATAATACATAACATGATGTGGCACCTGATGATATAATTACATAACATAACAATACAATACAATGTAGATGTGTGTATTGTCTCCCCTGCTAGAATACAAACTTGCTACAAATAGAGATTGTTTCATTCTCTGAACTTATATTCTTAGCATCTAGTATAGTATGTGGCACATAGCTGGTGATTCAAAAATACTTTTTGATTGCTTAATTAAGGCCAACTCTGGACTTTTACTTCAGACCTACACGGGAACTGATCTAATGAATTCACCTAAAATTCCAGCTAAGATTGACTCCAAAAAGGTGTGAAGGAAAGGAAGGACACTGAATTTCACATATTCAGTCTTTCTTAGATTAGAGAATATAGACATATTCACTTTATCTCCTTTAGCAAAGAATCATTAAATCATTGATCTGATTTGATGTAGAAATATCAATGAGAGAAAAATTTTCAAGGTGATCACACAGAGTTTGTAGGGAATCCAAATGGCCAACATTGTTTGGGCAAAGTTTGTGTCAGTTTCTGTCTTTGTGACAAGCCATGGACAATCAGTAGAAATGGCAAGGGTATCAAATGGTGCATGATGAAAATCAAAAAGGGGTGAATGTGAGATTCAATGTTTGGACAATCGATGTAAAAAATATGGGTACAATATGGCAGAAGGTGGTACAAGGTGGCCTCCTCTACAAATGCAATATGTTCATTGAAAGAATGTTTTATATGGAAATGTCAACAGTTAGTCCTAATCTGAGAACCCAACCATCAAGTACCAGATGAGAAGTGCAAAAATGCCAAGAAACATATCAAGAGGGGACAGGAGCCAATAAATAAAACTTCCATCTTCTGGCAGTTTTATGAAAAAAAAATTTACATAGAAATCAAGAGCTAATAACAGGAGCATATAAATTACTGTGGAAAATGATGATTAGTGATAATAATTGTTCAAGAAAACATGTGTGTCACCTGCCTCTAAATGGTAATTTACTTTTAACTAATGAATAATTCAAGCTCCTGATGTTTAGGGCAGTCGCTATACAGTAGTTACTAACTAGTTCCCTAGTCAGATTCAGGAATGAGGTCAACGATTATATAGATCTAAAGAAAGGCTTGTCACATTCTCATGTATAAAATTCTTTGTCACTGATTTACCACATTTTCTTTTATTATAAATTGGATACTGTATTCGATTTATCTATCTTAAAATCTAAATGATATTTAATAGCCAATGGCTCTCAAGTTTTTAGATTCCTCTAAATGTGTTAGTGTTTGTAATGTAAAAAGCTTGGAAATCAACCATGCAAAACAATGATAGATTTGATAGTCTAGAATGAAGAAAACCCAGATGAATACTGGTCATGATTGTTTTTTGTTGGGGGTTTTTAAATAGGTTTTTCACATATCTGAAAGACATATCTGACTGTTCCTGTGCTGCATGGTGTTCTGAAAACTACATCACGAGGGCTGCTGCATGTGCTATTTTAAGTACCAACATTCCACTAAAACCCACCTCATCCTGATGTGCCACAGACAAAGGCATTAACGGAACAAAGAGGTTACTATATTGCCAGTCTTCCCAGTTGAGAGAGATGTCTTTCTGGATATCACCTTTGAGTAGATGTGCTACCATTTAAAGATTCCTACTCCATGAAATTCAAATGGAATCTTCCAGTAATTATTCTTTTAAATACATCTGAGTGGTTAATTTTTAAACCCTTGATTGTTAACCATTAAATGATTTATACAGGTCTTTAAAAGAATTGAAGTGTTTTATCAACTAAAAATCAACCCCCAGTTACCTCCGATAACCTTTTTGTTACAGGCAATCTACAGACACATTTGTGTGTATGGTGTTTTTGTGCTGGTTGTTTTTTTTTGGGGGGGGGTATAAGAAAAGATATTTTAATCGCTCTTCTGCCTTCCTTAGCACAAAGCTTGACACATAATAAATGCTTAATGCTTTTTAAAAAATCACTGCTGCCTTCTTACTCCCCAGAAAAAGAAAGTGAACTAGAATACCCCCCCACCTTCCCTCTCACTACCTTTTGAAATCATAACTGGGCCAAAAGAAACATCACATATAGACATGAGAAATACTATTGTCAATGGCTAGTATGGCATCTCCTATAGCAAATTCAATTTAGGTTTTGCCATTCTATAGTATTGGTGAGTCCTCAAGAAAGAATCATCTTGTAGACCTCTATATGTTATGACTACAGAGATATCCAGAAGAATTCTGCCCCTACTCTGATGCCTAAAATTCCACAATTAGATATTCATTACTTTGATCCAGGCCTTTCTAAAATAGAAATACTCCTGAGAGGCAGCATGGTATAGAAGACAAATAGCAGCCTCAGAATACAGAAAACGGGAGTTCAAGTCCTGCTTCTGAAATGTACTAGATGCAGAACAAACTTTACTTAATAATTCAGTACCAAAGTACCAATCTTCCAAGACCAGAAGATATAGAGAAGGAACCAATATGCATCAGCAGATGGGGTGTCTGCATCTAAACTTACCTTTACCAATGAAACCATGGACCAAGCCTCATCCCAGTCCTTGAGAAAATAAAACCATTAACTTTATTCTTTGCAGACAGTTGAAGGCAAATCTTTCCTTCTTCCTAGCTTTCTTTAGGTTTGGCATTTAAATCCCTTATTATTTTGATTATACATTTACTCTCCATCCCATATACCATATCCTAGCCAAACTGGTCTGCTAGCTATTTTCTATATTCAATAATCCATCTTCTTTTTCTGGGCCTATTCACAGACCTGAAATGCTCTCCCTCCTCATCTTAGTTTTTTTTGAAATCCCTAGGCTCATCTTCCTGAATTCAAATCCACCTTCAGACACTTACTAGCTGTGTGACCCTAGGCAAGTTATTTCACCTGGTTACCTTAGTTTCCTCATCTGTAAAATGATCTGGAGAAGAAAATGCCAACCACTCCAGGATGTTTGCCAAGAAAATCCCAAATGGGGTTACAGAGAGTTGGATATGTTGCCTGAAAAGAGTGAACAAAAAAATTACAAAGTTCCCTTCAAGTCTCACCTCAAGTGGTATCTCCTTCAAGAGGCTTTTCTGAATTTCTCCAGCAGTTAATGCTTCTCCCTCACCAAAAGATTGTGCATTTATTTTGTGACTATTCTTGGTTTATTGATATGTGAATATTTTGGATTCTTTGAGTATAAAATAAGCTGGTTGAGGGCAAGAACTGTCTCATTTTCATATTTGTATTCCCAGAATGTAGAAGAGTGCTTGTTGATTGAGTTATTGATTGACTGATTGTCTGGTTGATGAATGTTTTACTTAGTACTACATAGAAGCTATTGAGATCCATGTTTTTTCTGAAGCTATTTTTGCTTTTTTTTCCCTTCTCTTTTATTTTTCACTCTTTCATTTTAGTTTTCCTTTCCTTTTCTGGACAACATATTGCAACTATTGGAAACACTACTCAGAGCAAAGTTAAGTTGTTTTTTCCCGCAATGGTTGTTTTTCTTCCAATAGGTCAAGCATTAGAGCTGTTGCCTTCACATACCAAGGAAAGATTTATAAATTAAGGAACAACAAAAGGCCAAAAGAATTTCCTTGAACTTGTTACAATGCCTTTGCCTTCTTTCTCAGCTGAAATTCCCAGCATTTGTCACTAATGGTTTCAATTAAGAAAAAAAGGCAAGAGTTTGTCTCAAAGGCTGCTATTAAAATGCCTATATCAGACAGGTCAAGGACTCATCTTTAACCTATCCCAACAACATATTGATGTAGGCTGGTGCAGCATTGGAATTGGAGCCAGAAAACCTGGTTCTGCTACCTACCCCCTGTCTGACCTAAAGCAAATCTTACCCGTCAAATTAGAGAATCGAATGAGATAGTCTCCAAGGTTCCTCCCCAGAAGCCACTTCCCCTCTTTAAATCTCAGTTTTCTCATCTGTAAAATCTAGAGGTTGCATTTGATCATCCCTGTTGTCTCTTCTGATTCCAAATCCTATAATCCTGAAACTTTAGTAAGGATAAATTTATCTGAGTAGCTAATTATCACCTTGGTAGAAGGCCCAAAGGAAAAGAAACAGAAGAAAGTTAAGTTTTGAAGGGTCAGTAATTGAGGCAGGAAAGGTCTCTCAACTCATGCGAAGTGGTGAAGCTTAGGTGTGATTCTTGTCCAAACACTAGTTTATTTGTCTTACGCAGGACAAACAGTAGTTTGGACAAATCTCAAGTTCCTTTTGAATACACACAGAATATCGCCTATAGAACAAACGCATAGGCTTCAAGTGGGATTTTCTAAACATGATAATATAACTCTTTCTTTGCCATGATATAAAACATATAAAACTGTTGTTATTTCCGTGAAGACTCACCCTTTCTGATGCCATTATGAATTTTCTTAACAAAGATACTAGAGTGTACAATGGTTTGCCATTTCCTTCTCCATTCATTTTATAGCTGAGGAAACTAAGGCAAACAAGGATAGTTAAGTAACATGCCCTGAGTCACACAGTTAAGGGTCTGAGGCCAGATCTGAACTCCAGTTCTTCTGACCGAGGTCCAGCACTCCATCTACTGTGCCACCTACCCGCCCCATGTGAAAGTGACAAATGACAAATGATAAGAATAACAACTCATATTTATGTTGTTCGCTATACTTAAAAGCATTTCAAAAACATAATCCACTTTGATTTTCACCAAAATACTTTGAGTAGATAATGAAAATATCCCCATTCAACAGAAGAAACAGCCAGTTCAGAGAACAACAGAGCTAGAACAAGAATTGGAAGGGTGAGGTCCTCAAACACCATTTCAACCCCTTCAATTTACAAATGAGGAAACAGGCACAAAAATTCAAGTGACTTGTCCAAGATTATAGAGTGAATAAGCATCAGAGGCTAAATAAGAACTTGGTTCCTTTTGCTAAAGTTCACATTGTTAGAAAGGAAAGAACTCAAGGACTCAAACTCAGGACACCCAAGGTCAAATCTATTGTTCCTTCAAAGCATGGTCACAGCAAAGGAAAATGATAACTGTTGGAGGGGATATGAGAAAATTGGAACATTAATGCACTGTTGGTGGAGTTCTGAACTGATTCAACCATTCTGAAGACCGATTTGGAACTATACCTAAAGGGCTATAAAACTGTGTATATCCTTGGATCCAACAATAACTAGGTCTGTATTCCAAAGAGATTAAAAAGAAAAAAGGCAAAGGTAAAGGACCTTATTTATACAAAAATATAGTGTTCTTTTTGTGGTGGCAAAGTATTGGAAGGTTAGGGAATGTCCATCATCATTTGAGCAAGGGCTAAACAAGTTGTGGTATATGTCTGTGATGTGTAAAAAATAGACTTGAATACAGGACTACAATCCCCATGAGCCTTTGCTCCACTTCCCCAGAATGCCTTGTAATCTCACCTGGGCCGAGATCGAGAAGGTATTTAAGCTGATTCAAAGGCTTTTGAGTGGCTTTTTTCTCGCTCTTGGACTTCCGTTTTGGGGCAGGCCTGGCTTTTTTTCATAATGTAGGTGAGGTTGTGTCTAGGCCACTCTATGGCCTGGACACGTGTTTCTTACCCTGTATTTTCTTTAATCCTTAATCTTCAATAAACCTCTAAAAAAATATAATACTCCTTGCAGAGAGAAACTAATTTCTACCTGCCTCAGTCTCCCCGTCTCCCCTAAATTTTAATCTTTACAGATGGAATACTATTGTACTATAATAGACATGATAAGCAGGATGAAAATGTCTAAGAACTGATGCAAAGTAAAGTGAGCAGAACCAGGAGAAGAACATTAATCATTGTAACAGCAATATTACAAGGATGACCAACCATGAATGACTTAGTTATGTTCAGGAATACAATGATCCAAGACAATTATGAAAGACATGATGAGAAGTGGTATCTACATCCAAAGAAAGAACTGATAGAGACTGAATACAGATTGTTTTCCTTTTTTAAAACGGTCTTTCTTTTTTTGTTTTGTGATTTCTTTCACAACATAACTAATATAGAAATGTGTTTTATATGACAACACATGTATAACCTATAGCAGACTGATTGCTTTCTTAAGGTTGGGAAGGGGAGGAGAAAATTTGGAACTAAAAAAAAAGTTTTAAAAAATTGTACTTGTAATTGGGGAAAATGTTAGTGCTTCTAACTAAGAGCTTTTATTTATGTGTGGGGAGAGGGTGGTAGTGGGGAGAGAGACTTCTCATTATTTTGAAACTAGTGTGACCTCACAGACCCTCTGAAAGGGTCCTGAGAACTCCAAGGTGTCCAAAGACTTAACTTTGACAAACTCTGCCCTAAAGTAAGTCAAGGGAAACATTTTTCAGTGGAAAAGAGCAGTGGACGTATCCATAGAAAATAGGTTGTCTCTAATCATTGTTTTGAAGGAAGAAATATATATTACAGTTTAAAAGCAAGTTATAGAATTGGAATGGACCAATAGTAGGACCCCAAAGAGATGAAACAAATTTGTGAAGCAAAATTCTTTTTGGAAAAATATAGAAAAGGAAGATATAATCAGGAACAATGAACTCTTAGGCTTCTAAACACTTCCCAGTCATAACTTCACCTTTTTCCTTTAAGGGTCCATACATTTCATCTTCCTTTCATTTTCTAGCACCCCTTTATGCGTTGTCTTCTCCCATTAGAATTTAAACTCCATGAGGACAGAAACTCTCTAATTGCCTGTATTTGTACACCCAGAGGTTAGCAAAAAGTAATAAATTCTCTGCCTATCAATTTATGTCTGTCTGTCTGTCTGTCCATTTGATCCATCCATCCATCCATCCATCTTTCTATCTATCCAAATCTATGGCTATAAACCCCTTAAAGATAATTGCTTGGGTGTAATTTAAAGTAGTTGCTTGAGTGAAGGCTATAAGCTAATATGTTTGAATATGTTTAGAACTATGTTCAGAGTATCTGAATGTCATATCCTTTTGAAAACTTTATCTTCTGTAATGGCATATTTCATTTTTAAGATCAAAAGCTATTAGGCATCACATCTGATTTTTCAAAGTGTATTATCAAACTAGGTAATGTCAAAGAACAAGAGGTGACTGTTATAAAACTGGTTTTCTCACATAATTTGGGAATTCTTTTGAAGTTGATCTAAAATATAGCCCCTCAAATGTCCTGTGTGGCACAATAAATCAATTACATTCCATTGCAAGTACTGTGCTAAGTATAGAAAGGTACATGGACAGAAAGGAAACTGTCTTTAAGGAGCTTACATTCTATTGGGGGAAGACAAATACATACGGTAGTGAATACAAAGTAATAAAAACTTTCAAGAGGACACAAGTGTTCAAGAAGGGTTCATTTGATATTGTTGTTGGCCCCCTTCCCTCCTCCTGCACATACTCTCTCTCCTGATTCTTCTTGTCAGTTGACTGCAGATTCATCTTCCACCTCTCTGCTACCTCAATGCAGAAACCCTGAAAAATTCATCCTGGACTTTACCTTTTCTCTCTAGACTATATGTCTAGATATCCTCATCAAATCCAAAAGGTCCGATTATCATCTCTATAAAGATAACTCCCAGAAATCTTCACCTCCAAGAATAGTCTCTCTCCTAAGCTTCATACATGTATCACCAATTGCCTCTTGGATATTTCAAAATGGAAATTCTACAGATATCTAAAAGTCAAAATGTCCAGAAAATAACTCTATACCCCCCCCACTCCTTACTTTCACTATTATTGCCTTTAATTACAGTCAAGGTACCACCATCCTTCCAGTAAACCAATTACTAATATTTGGAACACTCTCTTTACTCTCCTCAGCCCACATGTCAATCAGTTACCAAATCTTGGCATTTCTAGCTTCACATCTTTTGCATGTGTCCCTTCATTTCCATCCTCACCTCTACCACCCTGAATCAGGTTCTTGTCACTTCTCACCAGGACCACTACTTCTGTTTTTGATCTTCCTCCCTCTCCCCACTACAATATGTCCTAGGGTGTTCAGTCTATAGGCCACTCAGCTCTCCTTTGTGACTACAAGAAAATAGCAGGCACAGTGACAGTACTCCCAGTAAACTGTCTAAGCAGGTCAGCTAAATCAGATGGAGGATAACTAACGGGGTCCAAACATGACAATGAGTTAAGAGGATGTCCACTCTATTCAAGTGAAGACATACCTATTTGGTAGGGGCAAGTAAGAACAGTTTGTTCCAATGCTCATGAAGGTGGTTGAAGCAGACACTATGGAGCACTCAGAGCTTGGTTAGACATCATTTACTTCATCCTTGGTCATTGCCAGTCATCTCAACTTTTGTCTTGCCATTGGACTTTGATGATTCTAAAAGAGAAAGTGATGCTGAAAACTTTGTGTACCTCTGTGTCACTTAAATTCAATTCATGGTGTTGCAATGGGCAAGTCAACACATTTCCCAGTGATGTCATTTTGGTCCTCTTCAAGTATAAGCAACAACAACTATCCATAATATGTCTGCCTCATAAGTTCAAAAATGATTTTCCTGAAGTACGAGTCTGATCATGTCATTACATCCTACCTCCAAATAAATTCCATTGGCTTCCTATTGATCATAGGCTCAAATATTTTGATATTTTAAGATCTCTACAGTACTTTTCCAGTTGTGTGTGTATGTATATGTGTTTTATTTATTCATTTATTTTACTCCTCCTCTCAAACTCTGCTTATGAACATTACTGGCCTCTTCAATATTATCTGCTATGCTTCTCTTATCTCTGTACCTTTGCATTAACTATCCCCCATACATGGAACTCATTCCTTCTTTATTTCCGCTAGCTAAAATACCTGCTTTCCTTCATGATTCAGTTGAAATTCCATCTTCTTCAGAATGCTTTTCCTGGTCCCCTCAGTAGATACCCCTTTCCAAAACTACCTTACATTAATTCTGAATATATTATGTATATGCCCATATATATACATATATATATATATATATATATATACATGTGTGTGTCTTTCCTAAATGAAATCCAAGTTCTACAAGGAGACAGATTATCCCATTTTTGTCTTTCTAACTCCAGCATTTTAACACAGTACAACTATATTCTCCAAAACAAAAATATCTGTGAAAAGTGGAATTGTTTACATATATTTTTGCAAACCTCTTTAATGTCTGGCTTATTAGAGGATAACTGGATTCTAGTATTTGTTTCTACAATCGATCTGTTGCAATGTGTTGTTTTGATTGAAACACATGAAGAAAAGCGAGTTTTACATACATATGTGTTAGAAAAGAGAAAAATACTTTAACAGGCAAATAACATCTTCATTTTATTACAAAAATAGATTAAACCTTTAACCTCATGAAAGTGTCTTGAGGACCCCCTGAAAGAATCTCAAGAATGCCCAGGAATCCTTACTAATATTAGGAGCCAAGGAAGCATTTTTCCATAGGGGCAGAGAAGGCAAGTTTTAACCTGGACTTGTTGAATGTGAAGACCCACAATCTCAGAAAGAATTTCATTCAATTCATATAACTCATTCAGTTTTTGATTATGTGGGGAAGATTGTCATTTGTTGGGCTGTTACCAATTGCTGGCAGGCAGAGTTGAGGTAGATATTTCTTCTTTACCATCAGTTATTCATTCCTGAGGCCAATTATTCCCATTACCCTGAGGTCTCTGACACGCCTAGCCTTAGATGTGCCCATAAAATCAACCAAATAAAGCATATCTGATTGACTATAATAGGAGGAATATATAAATCAGGAATAAGTTAGTTGGCTTGTAATTAACACCACTCCAAATCTTACTCATTTCTCTTTTTCAGAATAGTGGGGTGAAGAAAAGAGGACCATCTTAAATTTCCTCTAAGTCAGTTCTATCCCTACTACCAGTAACCTGTATTTATTTCTAAATCATTGCTGCCTTTGAAAATGAGTCAGGACTGGATGTGTAACCTCAAGTGGTTGGGGGGGTGGGAAGGAATGCCAACAATGACGCACTAAAAACTGGAGGAGGTTGCCTTATATATAAGTACACACTATATCTAGATCATAAGCCAAATAATTTCCATTTTGTGGTGGAAAACAAGAGTGGTAGTAGACTGACATTAGTAGCAGATTGACAAGTCCTAGCTGTGATTTCACTCTTGGGTTTATATATATATATATATGTGTGTGTGTGTGTGTGTGCATATGTAGGTGTGTAAGTGCACATATGTATGTACATATATTTATATAGTCATAAAGTTAGGTCTTAAGGGGCTCAAATGGATTCTAAGGTCAACATTAGAATGCCAAATGCCTGCCACCAGGAATTTAGCAAGTGGAGTTTGTATTTAGATTGTCTCTACAAAACTTTCTAGTAGTAGCAACTATTGCTCTTCAGAGTTTTATAGGTGGAGAAATTGAGTCACACAGAGAGATTCAATGACTTGCTCCAAATTATCCCTGGCCTTTGAGGTTCTTTTTAAATAGTCATTCATTAAACCACTCTGGATTTCCTAAAATGGTCTCATCATATGACCTCTGTGTGTGTGTTTAATATTAGGACTTATTGCTATTATTTCTCCAAGAATAATTTAATAAAATATATTGTGGGAGAAAAAGAAACATTATTGCACTGTTCTATGGCATAGCAATTCAATAATGAAAACTCCAAATGGACTATGATCAGCAATCTCTTTAGCAAAGCTGAAGATTTTAGAGAAGGCAAGGGAAGGATGTACTTTACTCATTACATCCTCAAATAAGACAAGTTTCAATGTAAAGAAGTTGTTTCAATTCTCTTGCAATCCCAAGACTTCCCAAAAGGACTAAAACCAGTGGTGAGGACCAAACAAATGATTAATTTATTAGTTTTATTAGCATAATCCTTGCCAATTAGGGAGTGAGGAATAAGAGCATAAGCTTTGTTTTAAATCTGGTTTTGATTGAAATAAAAAGGATGGCCACACTCTCTGATCTGGCTGTGCACTCTACCCCCAATTTAGCCCCACCTCAAATCAAACACTCCACACATCATCTAGGCATTTAAAACTTAGTTAGGAAAGATGGATGGGTAGTGAATCAAGATTTAAAAAAAAAAGGCAAGTCTTGTTTGTATGAAAGAGAAAAGTTTGTTCAAAAACACACATAAAATAGCTGCCACTAGTTAAAAGTGGCAATCTAGCCCGGAGGCAGAGGTGAGCCTGTCCAGGTGCTGCAGTGGACAGCGGTAGAGAGCACAGACTATCTTAGTGTGGGACCGCAGGAGGTGAGTGACGTGCTCAATTTTCGTGGAGATTCAGTTGCCTCCCTACTCTAAGTGCTAGAACTCCAGGTTCGGATCCTAAAGCGGCGAATACTCCGGGCTATCCTCGGTGCCCTGGGTCACTGATTTCTAAAGACTACCCAAATTAAGCCGGTTCGGTGATTCTCTAGATGATGATGTAAAATAATGGGTCCTTTCAAACAGCACCGTTTCTCTAGTTTAACTGGACAGCTAGGGAGCTGAATGTAGGCTGAGCTGATTACACCTAGTCCCCAGGTCCCTACTGGTTTGGGGAGCTGATTTTTTTTTTTTTAATCCAGCAGTTTCACCTTAAAGATAATGCCTTCACAACCAGACCTAATTAATTGACTAAATGGCATCCATTTATTTGCAGTCCTGTTACCCTCAAACATAGCTAAAAGCCAAACAAACTCAATCTTTGCCCAGTGGGGAGGGAAAAAAAAATTTTTTTTTTTAATTTTAGCCTTGAGTTGCAGACTCTTGAGTGTATTCAAAACGCCCAAGTCTCCCAGTTCTGCTGTACCGGTGGGGCGGTTGCAAAACGCCTCTCTCCCTCCCACCCCACGCCTGGCTGCCAGGATAAATACATACCCACCCCCACCCCCAAGATTCCCGTGAAAGCCGGTTAAAAACACCGACACACCTTCCCTGGAATGGAAGGCACACCTTCCCCATGGAACAGCCTCTCCGGAGTGTGCATCCTGTATAGGATGTCTGTAGCCTGTATTTTCTGACTCTCGGGCTTTATGGAGGAGTTGGCGACTAAATGTGTCAAGGTGCTCGGATTGAGGAGCGGAAGGCTGCCCACTTATTAAGAAGGGCTCCGAAGTTGGAGAGCCCTCAGCCACAGTAGGTTAGTGCCAGACCCGAGGCACCGTAGTCCAGATGTTCCCTCCTACCCTAGAACAAGAAGTGTTTCCAAGCCTTTCGGACTGACTTTTAAAAAGAAATTTAAAAAAAAAAATCAAATTCAGACAAGCCTTGAGTCCCCGAAGCAAATGAACAAGAGTGGGTGGACGTACATTGGAAACAGCTAGGTTATGTGAGCTCTAATTGGGTGACCCCACCCGGGCCAGAAGACTAGAAAGACAGGGGGAACGCGTGTGTGTGTGTGTGTGTGTGGGGGGGGTGTGGAAATGTCACATGCCAGCCAAGACGACACAGTTATCCAGTTCATTTCTGCCCTCGTTTTAAAGATTAAAAAAAAATGTTTTCCCTGAGAGTATCCGTTCCTTTTTAACTTTTAAATCTCATCTTAATTTATTGAAATTTCATTTTGTTATAATGTATATTTTATGTTTTGAGTTTTGAGATCTCGAACTCCCTCCTCTGCCTTTTGACTTTGTTGAGTCTTCTAGCAACTCTACTGAGCTGTGGCATACAGAATAACTACACACATGGACGTATATACACACTCAGGAGAATCTACAGCTGAGGCTGTTTGTCCCTGTTACACTCCCTCTCCCTTTCCAGGTACTTTTCAAACATTTGGAATCACTAACCCCTTGGCACCAGTCCCACTGGCCTCGATTTTGTCCCAGAGTTCCCTAAGACAGGTGGGGCTCCGCACCTCCCTGCTCACGGTAGGCACTTCCTCCTTGCTTCCTCAGAAGCCGTAACCTGAAGCGGCCGCCTGAGGGTCCCGGTGCCGGACCTCCTAAGGGTCCTGATGCCCGCCTGCCTTTCCAGGGCAATGCCTTCCAGGGCGGTGGCCTCTTTTCTGGACCCCTGCTTCTTGCCATCTGTATCAGGCTAGATCTGATCGTCAGAAGGGGTAAGGTATGAAGAGCCAACAACTTCGCTCTCTATTTTCGGCTTATACAATCTCTGTGCGCCTTTCATCTTAGGCTTCACCTCCCTTCTCTTAGCCCTAGCTTTGATACAAGTTTCTCCTCCTGATGACCAAGACATCGTAGATCTTGCTTGTTGAACCTGGAGAATAAGTGGAGGAAGGGGCCAAACTCGAGCCCCGGGCTAGTTTCTCTTCTGTTGCCCCATTCCCCAGGTTCCAGAAGTCCTAAAATCAAGTAGGGTGCTTTCATTGGCCTGGTAGGGTCTGGCCCTTTTGTTATTACCACCTTTGCTCTCCCCACTTTCCCTAAATCCCAAACCTAGGAATCAAAAACCGGAGCGTCTCCGGGACACTCCAGGTAGAGAAAGGTGAGCGTTAACTATCCCAATAGCAAGTTTACTTTCCACTTAGGCTGGTGTCTGAGACTTTTTGTCTATCTTTGTCTGACCCAGCGGACACTATGGATAAGTGAATGAGATGTAGAAAACCCTCAAAGACCCTTTTAAAGACCCAAACTTTGGGTTGAGAGTCCGGGAGACAAATGACTCCAGTCCTCCCCTGCTGCCTCCAAGTCAAGATTTCCAGACATAGTCTTAAAATCTAACTCCAGTAGTAGAGGGTTGATAAAACCTGATGCTTTTATCCCCAAAGGGGATGAATTTCGGCAGTTTGCTGTGGTCTTTTGGATTGAGGACAGGGATGGTTGTGGAGCACAAAATGGGAATTTGGTATAAGAGAAATTTCAAAAGCATTGTGGTTGCATCTTCTTTAGTTAGTGCGGCAAGGATTCCTTCCAAAGAAATACTTTCTCCCTGGCTAGTTGATGACTTTAGAAAAATTCACGTCTTTAAAAAAAAAAATGCTTTTAAAAAGAGGGTGGGTAACTTCTATTTGTGTGTGAGAGAATGGCTACCAGTCATAAGTGTTATTCCCACTGCTCATTCCTTCTCAAGCCCTTTTCTGCTTGATTCATCTAAAAAAAAAAATAGACCTCTCAACTATTGATTAGCTTTGCTGACTGAGCCGTATTTCTGCGGTCCCCTATCCCACCCTATCTCCTCTGACTCCCTTGAAATTCTTGGAGCATTGAAAACACCAGTTTCCTCCAGATTCCTGAGCCCCTTGGGATCAAAGTTCACCACACTTCCTAAATCCTTTTTATCAATGCTAGTTCCATCCTCTGCCCCGCCCCCGCCACGCCCTGAACAGTTAACAAATCAATAAAACGATAGCATTCGAATTGAGCTAAATTGGCCTACATCTCTAGTCCAATTTGGAGACTTTTACGAAGCTTAGATTTTTGGAAATGGCCATTTTAGAGTTTTCCAGTTATCCCAAGAGGGGGGAAAAACAGCGAAGGTAGGTAGCAAAAGAGTTTTCTGCGAAGTTGTCAGGAAGGAGTGAGCGGTGGTGCATGTCCTCCAATGTCCACTAGAGGTCACTGGCCCCTCGCGGTCTTAACTGCACCGAGTTCCACCTCCATTTCCTCTTACTCAAATTAGCACTGCGTTAATTAACACTGTAGTCCATGAACGGGCGTTTCTCTCTGTACAGTACATCAGCAGGGCTTATATAGACAAACCATACCAAATCAAAACCAAAATCTCCCAAACAAAATACCTTCAGCATGTACAAAATGGGAGGCAGGCGTCTGAATAACCAGGGGACAAGGTATAGTGCCATCACTCTTTAACTTTTCCTCTTGTTTATTTACTAAATTGCTCTTAAAAAAAAAAAAAATCTCTGCCTCCACAGGTTCAATGGGGCTTGTCATTTCTCTCTGGTTCTCCGAGGCTTTTGGACAACAGATTTCTGATTCCCAATATAAATGGTATTGAGGACTCCTGGCGTCGCGTTCTCAGCCTCAGGATTCTGGAGGTGAAATGGGCTCAAGCCTGGGCTGTCTGAGTTTGCGGGATGCAAATGAAACCGAATGATGAATATGTACTTGGATACGGAATAGAAGGTTAGACGTAGGTCTATTGTCTTTGATTTAGGCGTAAAGAAGAAATGGGGACTAGCACAGAAACTATCAAATTTCTAAGAACTATGGCTTGAGAATGGGGGAGGGAGACGTAGGTGAAGGAGGGAAGAAAGGAGAGATAGAGGGAAAGAGGAACGCAGTTGACTAAAGAAATCTTTGAGCTCTGGGCTCTTGGGAGGGAAGTGTTCGGGTTTACCTGTCCTTTTTAATGCGTTCTTCTGTCATTAGATTCTTTTAAATACCTGGAATACTTTTTCAGATCTCTGCTGTGCTTGAGACCTAGGACTTAATGTTGTTGTTGTTGTTGTTTACGTAGTTCAAAGAGCGTTTTCCCATGTGAACTGGAAAGACTAATACACTTGAGAATAGAATTAAGTCATATTTTTATTCCATCAGGTCTTCCAGGGCTCCTATACATACATGCAAACACACCTCACATATATGTCTTGAAAGACTTAATGGTTTCCTCAGGAAACCTCAGGAAATCCTCAGGAAACTATTTTTGGAGGAAAATCCTGCTGAAACATTTATCTGCATTGATAATATATGCGTTTCCTGGAAGAGAAATGCTGGCAAGCTAATTGGGAAGCCGGAAAGGTTTCGAGATTCGAGGGCTCGTGTTTTCCTTTTCGCGTGGCACTCTAAAGGACCATACTGCACTGGATCTAGCTTAAAACTTCGGGACGGTTAGGTTTCTTTGAAACTACACCTGGTCCGCTGGGTGTTATCACATATTTGTCTCACATATTTAATGAAGCCCGCATTCTTTTAAAGAATCCAGAGTCCGAGACTAGAGGGAGAAGGGGAAACAGAAAGAATGGGATGGAGATGGACGTTTTCCTCTCAGGAAAAATTGAAGACCGACCCCAGGACAGAGAATTTGTTTCAATCTCTGGTCACTTCAATATAGATCTCTTTCTTCCTTGGGCTTTCCTGGGATTCTTTTTAAAAGCTAAGAACCCCGGGAATGGGGGCGAGGAGGGGGGAGCGAGAAGTTGTGGAAGCGCTTCTATTCTAGAGGGACCTTCACCCCAAATGTTCAAGCACGTGACGTCGAGGTGTGTGTGCCCCTTAGATGCCTTAAGAAGGGTGGAGGTGAGGGGTCACGTGCTGTAGGATAGACTGAGCGAAAAGGACTCAGTTTATGAGCTGAGAAAACGCTACAGCGATAAAGAACACTGTCTTTTGTTTCAGTAGATAACTGACATGGGGGGCACTACTTGGAAACTTCTGCTAACGTAAAATATCTTCACTGCTGGGGGGGGGGGTTCGGGGGAGCAGGCGTGCTGGAGCAGAGCATGGAGAAAGCATAAGTTGCTCTCTTAAAAGGTCCTCCCTCCCTCGCTGAAGTTCAATAGTCCTAACACTCAAGTGATAGAATAGGACAAATAAAATCCGACCCAGGATCCTTTGCACAGGTGTGTGTATATTTGAATTGGTGGGATTATGTAATTAATTTGGCAGAGCCAGACTCTTACCACCAGGAAATTAAGAAGGAGGTGGAGTTCTCCCTCCCTTTTGAATACTTCTTGTGTCAGATGCCCCCATATGCAGCAGCAGGAATTATCTGTGGGAAAAAGCTAAGTGGCAAGGTGAATGAGATCACCAATCCTAAGGCCAGGGCCCCAGGGCAAGTCCTCCCGAAGCCCTCAGGGGAGTCTACCTTCCAGGTCCTTGCCTAGGCCTTGCCAGTAGCTCACCTATGCGATTTCCCGACCCTCCCCATCCCTCACCCACCTCCACTGCTATTCTTAGCTTAACTTCTCACGTGCCAGGGACTTGGTCCCCATACCCATCAACCTTCCTTAAAGAAACATTTGTGTATGTGTGTGAAAAAATTTATTATTTCTATCTTAATTACTTCATGCCTTTTACTAAGCCACTGCAAGACACTTTCTAGTATTCCCTTCGTGCGTGGCTACTTGTGTGTGCATGTAGTCTGTTTTTTTAATTCCCTGCTTTTAAGAAAAGAATCTTTTAAGGGAAGTAATAGAAAACTACGTCTTGGATTCGAAAGTTTACCTGCAAAGTGCCTCCGTGTTCCAATGCTCCCCAAGCTAAAGTCAGCCTATCAAAAAGCACTTCTAAAATGGAAACTATTAAAATCGGGATTATTTTTGTGCTAAACCAAACATAAAAATGTGGATGATTCCTTTTGGGTAATTTATGATTAGATTTTAGAGTGGTTCACCTCACCCAATCTTTATTTTAATGAGAAGAAAACTTTTAGTTGTCACCATTTTTCCATTTTTCGAATCCATCCCTTTGAAGAAGCCAGTAAGTATGTATGCTGCCAAAGGGATAGAATATTGCGACTCAACTCGATACTCTTCTTTAAGCCTTTTCAAGTCTAGAAAGGCATATCCATGGAGTTTCCCAAATGTTCATCTATTGGGTATAGTCTTAATTTAAAATTATAGACTATGAGAACTAATTTATTTTTATATTTTTATATGACTAACGAGATGGCTGCATTTTGAATAATCCCCAAGCTATGTCCAGAATAGAGTTGCCATTAAAGTGATATAAAGGGGAAAAACTAAGGCGCAGTGAGTTACGGCACCACTTGTGACGCTAATAGAATAGAGGATCTAGTTGCTGATGCGGTAATATAAACGATAGAAAAAAATATATATCCCACGTTACTTAATTATTTCTGATGAATTGGGGATAGTTAGTCATAGTTGTAATGACTCAAACAAACAAACAAACAAATAAATAAATAATGAACCAACAGACAAATAAAAAGTGACCTCTATCGAGATTAGTTACGATTATAAGGGACACTGTCAGGCAATGCTTGGCTGGGCTTTTTTCTTTTTTTTTTTTACCTTGGTATTTACATGACCCCAAACTGAGACTGCATTAATTGTCGCACAGACTGCAGAGATTGTCTAAATGCAAAGTCCTGTAAGGGATAAACATTGAGAAGATTGAGCGTCTGTGAAATAAAGTGTGTGTGGTAAAATAGTATTTTAACTGGCTCTGGCTAACATATTTTTGCTAATATAATTTGATTTTTTAACTTATCAAAATAAACAAGAAAAACATTTTTAAAATGAGAGCCGGTGATATTAATTCTTAAAACAAATACTATTTATTTGTTGATAAATAGTTGATCTCAACAGCTGAAGACCACATAGATTCTCTTTGAAGGAACTGGCCTCAAGTTGTAATCAGTTGGTCCTGGGCAGACTTGACTTTGAAACACATTTTTAAGTGAACAGGTAAAACGAGTGTGCCCGAATCTTGTGTTGTGTTGTTGTGTTGTGGTTTCACTTCATCTTTACATTTAAAAACTTTAGATGACTCTAAGATCAACTATTAAGTGATGACATTTCAGAGCCAGACTTGTTTGGTTGGACTTTTCTTGAAATCTCATGAAGGTACCAGTCCGGACTTGATTTTTTGTATGATAGTCACTTCAATTACTAGAAAAAAATAATGCTGAAGACATGATGAAAAAAAAAAAGCCATGGGAACCTAGGGTTTTATTTTGTTTGTTTGTTGTTGTTTTACTGAAAATTGTGGAACCTACTAAAATTGAATCTAGTTGGAAATAAGTTGACAGTGCAAACCTTCAGGTAACTGAATTTAATTATGCTTTTCATTTTTAAATGAGTTTTTAATACCTGGTGTCCTAAAGCACCAAGAACTTGGGTCCCTTCCCCAGAGAATACAGGAGCGATTCTTTTATTAGAAACAAACTTTATCTCATGGTCTCAAATAAAAAAGTAATTCTATTAAAATTCCAAGAAATATACAATAGTTTAAATTTAAATAATTGTTAAACAATCTTTAAAAGTACCCTATTCTCGCCCCCCCCTCCACTGCAATATAGCTCAAATGTTGTACATTACATGTCCATCTACTGAGAATTCATAAATGTTTGTATAGTTCTCATAGGGAACATCCTAATGGCATTAAATGAACTTGTAAATGTATGTGCATGTGTGGGTAGGGGTTGGTCTGAATTTACTGTGAGAGTAAGCTGTGGATATATGCTATGCTGTACCACGGACCCACTGTGTGCACATTTTTAATTCCCTACATACATCCTCTATGCTCTGTCAGAGTTTAAAATGAATTTGTGTTTTTAAAATATGGACAGAATTGAATTAATAGGTTATACAATAATCTAATTGTTTAGAAGGGGAACATTTTTTTTATGCAACCAAAAATAATTTTTAACAATAGCTTTCGTTCTTTTTGAAGACCATAATTGAAATGAGGAGTCATTAGCTTCTTTTAGTTGTTATGAAATAATATTTGTCAGGTAATTGCATCCTAAAACTTGTCAACTTTTCAATAAGCAAATATTCACAACTTTATATCAATAGATAGATAGTTATGTAACTTTAGAACAACCATAATCTTTTTACTACAGTTCACATACACAAATTAGTTGTTTATTGTGTCATAGAGTACCATCCTTTGAATGGAGAAGGGAGGGTTATCATAATACAAGCGCCATTGTGTACATTAACAGACTCTTATGGAAGGATGTAATTGAAAATATAAGGGCTTTTCTTCCCCTTAGAAGCAGGTGGATTTTTTGTTTTGTTTCCTTTTGTTTTGGCTAACATTTTATTGCATGTCATCTATGATGATAAATGTTAGCATCAGAATATTGGTGCCTATTAACCTTCTGTAAAAACATAAGATCTCACCTACAGGTCAAAAAGGAAATGCAGAAGGAAATTATCATGTTTGAAGTGGTGGTTATTGAGAATACATTTGTCCCTTCACTTTTAGTGTGTTAGCGCTGGGATTTTTCGATAGTGTACAGTAGATAGGGTCTGGGTCCTGTCTATACTGTGTTCGTGGCTATGTGGCTTTCTACAGGTCATTTAAAAAAAAACCCACACCTCCCATATAATCTCTCTGAAGCTCTATTTTAATGTATTTAGCAAAGAACTACAGGCCTTCAGCATGGAAAAGCACTATCATTTATTTTAACCCAGTCACTCTAACGAAGCATCTGTTGGTCACTTTGGGCATCCCATCCCCAGCTGAAATCTGGGGGAAAAAATACTTCATATCTTTTGCTAGAAAAGCAAACCGAATGCCGCCATCCATGGTGAAAATGTTTTCCATTCTCCTTCCCCGCCTTCACCCCCTGAAACTATTTTTCTTTTTAAAAGGAAAACAAAACAGAAAGCTCTTTTTGTCCTTGGGGGGTGAGGGTGGGGTGAGGTGGGGAAGATGTTGACAGGAAGAAATCCAGTTGAAGTATTCAATAGTACTATCAGCTTGGTGCTCACGCACCTGAACCTGCCTTAGCCTGCCTTAGCAGTGCCCTGAATCACTGGACTTTATTTCCCGGGTCTGTTTTCCTTAGAGACTGAATCTAGAGGTTATACCTTCTTTCTCTCGCTCCGAGCCTTCGAGCGCACTCCCGAAAATACACACACACACACACACACACACACACACACACACACACACACACACACACACACACACACACCCCGCTGTGAAAACAGGGGTGTAGTAATAACGCGAATAAAGACGGTTCTAAAGTTAAAGATGGGCTAGTTGTAGGATGGACTGGGAAACCGTGCTGTCTGGATAGAGAGCAGCCGCTAAACGCAGGGCTAAGGCTAAAGTGCAAGTATTAGGAGTAAAAAGAGCCAGGGATGTTGTCGTACCAGAGTTACCCCCCTGGATTTGGTGAGAACCCACAACAGCTGCAGGAGATCCTACATGGCAATGAAAGTTCCTTCTAGATCTCTGTGTGCCCCTATATTTCTTCCCCATTTTCTCTCATTTCGCTGTCTTACACACACACACACACACACACACACACACACACACACACACACACACACTCCTATTCCTAACGTCTGCACACTCTTGATAAGTGTATAGAGAAACACAGGAAGGGGGTCCGGGCTTGCACAGGCTTTTGTACTTCTCTGGCTTTGGTCATATTGGAACTGACGCACCGGCTCCCCCTGGAATTCTGGAGGCGTCTCATTCATATTGGGTGGGGAACAATTTATTCCTCTCTGTCCCATCCCATCCCATCCTACTCCACCCTGCCCCTCCCAACTCTCCTCCTCCTCCATCTTCTTCACCATCACCATCACTTTCTGATTCTCCACCTCTTCCTATTTTTCTTTCTAGCGTTCTCTCTCTCTCTCTCTCTCTCTCTCTCTCTCTCTCTCTCTCTCTCTCTCTCTCTCTCTCTCTCTCTCTCTCTCTCTCTCGTCTCCTCTCCCTCCCTTTCTTCCTCCCTCGCTCCTGCCTCCCTCCCTCCTCCTCTCTTCCCCCCCCCCCTTCCTTTTTTTTCCTCCCCTCCTTCTCTCCACTGAATTATCAGGCTTTGGCTCTAAAAGTCACAAGTAATCCTCATGTGTGTGACTGTGAGAGTGTGTATATGTGTCGTGATGAGAGGCTGACGAGAGGAGGCAGGATGGCAGACTTTTGCACACAGACGGGGAGAGGGAACTTGGAGCTCCTGGGCCACCATTTGCATTGGCATCATTTGGGGTAAGTACTTGGGGGTAGTAGCCGCAGCAGATTTCTCTATCTGGGAAGGGTCAAGTTCCTCCCCTGTCTCCATCGCCACACACACGCCTCAAATCGCAAATTCCGAAAACGTAAGGAAGGATTCGATAGTGTTCTTATGATTAACTACGGCTAATTAAATATGATCAGAAAAATGAGAAAGGAAAGGAGATAAAGGAACAAGGATGAACAGGAATAGAAAACTAGGGAGGTCTCGGTTGGAAACCAGGTAAAGAGGGCTAGTTACTCTCCGCTCAGAATGAGATGCTGCCCTGGGGGCACCTTGGTCCATATTCGCTTTTGTACTTCTAGGATTAGAAAGCGAAATGAGGGGCTATAAACTGGGAGTCCAGATGCTTGGCACTCTCTTCCCAGCGTCCAGTCCCCCTCCTCCAAGCTCTGACGTCTCCCCTTCTGGAGCTCGAGTGCATACACACGCACACATACTTACACCCTTCTTTACACACTTGCACTTAGCTAGCATGGGTTATAATCACGGAAAGAGAAAGTTTGGTGAGCCCAGGGCCCAAAAGCCCAGCAGCGGGACACAGGGCTGAAGTGGGGGAGACTGGAGATGAAATCTGGGGTTTCTCTTTTTCCTATTAAGAAAAAAAATCTTTCTGTTAATGAAAAAATATTTATAGGAAAAAGACTATTGGATTACTATGTCTGATCAGCTGATAATGACCTGCCTATAGGCTTGTTAACACACCATACACACGCACACACGCGCGCTCCCGAATACACGCGCACACATGCACATATCATTTATCGGGTATTGTATGCAGTTCTGAGGGACATCACGTGTAGGCATGAATCCGGAGGGGAGGGTGGCAGTGGTTTTTAAACGTGTCGGGGTTGTGTAAGTGTTTTAAGACGGGTGGGGAAAGTAGGGGCTACGCACAGAGTTAGAGTTCTGGGTGTTTTCTGTGGCTGGATGTGCGAGTGTTTAGTATGGCGTTGTCAGCTGGCGATGGTTTCTAAGGAGAGAGCGGTGCCAGGGGCGTGTGCCATGAATACACCTAGACACTCCAGTGGTGACATGGGAATCGTTTGTTTGCTTCGGAACGGTGACTACCTAGAGGAGACTGAAATGCGGTTAGGTCAACTCCCTGCGGTACATTATACTTGTAGCAGATGGTTCAAAGAATAGAAAGGGGGGTGGGGGCGGCAAGGACCGAGAGTTTGGTTGCTTGCTTGTTTTTCATAGGAAAAGGCAGGTTCGAAAGAGCCCCACCCTACGTTTAGGAAATACAAGGATAGCTCAGGAATAAATTTCACAGGAAATGAACGAATTCTTCTTGAAATCGATAGCAGCAATAATTATGTTGATGAAACGTGGTGAAATTCTTACTCACACACTCACACACGCACACACACCTATAGTGAGCGGGAGTCAAGCCAATTCGTGCTCCGATTTAGTGTTTAGTTTCAGCCCTGTATTTTGGGAAGTTGTTTTGAGGGGACCCACCCCCACCTCCTATCTACAAGCCTCCAACACCAACACACTGATCTTGAAACCAAAGCACACAGGTGCCCTTTGAGCTCCGCTCTCTAGAGTCCTAACGTAAATGGGACCCTGTGGATTTCCCTAGAGCTGAAGGAGGCCAGACAACACTCGGAGTGCACCAACCCATTCCCAGAGCTGATTGTGCAATCTGCCTCCTGGTACAGGCATAGTCATTCCTTACTAGTCTGCCAACCTGTAAATTGATAGGATTTAAAATGTGCTTATATATGTGTGGATGTGTATCCAGATCATTACAATTAATTTCATGCCCAAAGATCAACTCAATTCTGATATATCTTTACTTCCTTATCCCTTTGCAACGACAGAAACTGAACACCTAGACAGGCACATACCAGAGGGTAGGTATGACAAAGAAAAAAGGAAGATCTCCAAAGGCAGTTTTAGATTTCCTTTTAAAAGAAAATAGAGCTTTAAAGAAAACATAAATCAATGGAAGTGTTATCAGAAACACATCTGCCTAGCCCCATACCTATACTAATATAAAAGCTAAGGGAAGAAATACAAATCTTATTTTAAGAATTTTTTTTCAAAGATCTAATTTTACATTCATGTCAAAAACATGTCAATGGTTTAAATGGATATAATGCCAGAAGCATTGATGATTAAAAGGTTCATGGAAATTACACCATTTTCAACACAAAGTGATAGATATCCATCTTTTTGGTATCAAATGCCAAACCAACAGTTTCCATAATCATTAAAACAACTGAGCCACAGAGTGCCATAGGGAGAGAAAAGAGAAGATAGTATTCTGGATGAAGTTTAGTAGTTAGGATAAAGTAAAATCTATAAACTTGACATTTCCTTCAATAGGAAGTATAATCAACTTCCATAAGGATCTTCCAAATACTCAAAGGTAACTCAGAATATGAGTCATTTTGTGAAAGCTTGTTGTGTATCATATGGAGCAAGATTTTTATTTAATAAATACTCTTTTCCAGGAATGTCACTATTTTAAAGGATATATGTTTTCATCCACTGGGATGCAAGATTCACTCAGAAAGTATCATTTAATCCAGTTGTATCTTGTTATTATTAACAAACATTTGCCTCATAAATACTATTCTGGGGCCTGTTTGTGACAAAATCTAACAACAGGGCTTATTTGGATCTACAACAAAAACAAGTGAGAAAAATTCCAAGAATTATTGCTATAGTACAAATTTCCCTTAATCAAAATATTACAACCATCTCCTTAAAAGAAAACACATCTAATGTAAAGCCCTGAATTTTTAGTTGGATATGTGCTGTATGCTCATTTTATTGATAAAATAATTCCTCTACAAAATTAATATTTTGAGATCGCAAAAAATACATGAAAAATATAGATTACTCCCCATCTTGATCTTAAATCAAACAACTTTACAAAGCTAAAGTAGAAATTTTGCATTCATCTTTAAATTGAAAGAGAAAATTTTAAATTCTGCTTTTGAAATGAGTATTATTTCTGTTTAAATACATTCAGGATGCAAATTGGCTTCATCACAAGAAAAGCCTTAGCTCCACCCCCATCACCCCCATTCTTCTGAAGGATTTTCCTGCTTATTCTCACTGGTTAACACCACCAGCAAAACTTAATAGATTTGTTTTTTGTTTAGGCCCAAATACCAACTCAAAAGAACCCCCCCCCCCCATCATCTCAAAGAATAGGGTGGATCTCTAAAGATAGGAAGGGTGGGGTGGGAAGAGCTATCCTGGCCTCCTTATTATCCACAGGATTTCTTCTCAACCTTAGACATACCTGAAATTGTTTAGAAATAAATAAAACTAAATAGAACAAATTAGTTGAGGAAATAATTTGCACTGGTTATAATTTTTAAAAATCTTATTCGTGTTAGGCTTTTTTGTGTTGTAATTTCACCATCATATTCAATCTTTAGCTATTAAAAATTAAGTGCCTACTAGCACCAAAGTATTTAAACTACAGCTCCATGGTAATTATTCAAGCATTTTTAAAAATCTTGTCATTTCTTTGGGTTCTACTTTTTGCTTCATCATTCATAGTATTGTACAAATAGGATAAATCTGATGATGGAAGGCAGAATCCCACTAAGAACTGAGCATTGATGCTGAGAGGTCATTGAGCCAGAGTTTACTGCACACTCTGTCTACTCTTCTTTTAGCTTGCAGTGTCTGTCAGGTGTGTCCTTGGACCCAAAGATCTAACCCTTTTAGGGTTAACTGATATATAAAGCACATAATCTATCTTTAGCCCAGAAGTAAGAAGGAAAACTTCTGAACTTCAAACTGGAGCCTTAGGTCATAGGATCCCAAAGCAAAGGATCCTAAAAAAACCCCTTCCTTTCTTCCCTTTCTTTTTCCTTCCCTTTCTTGATTTCTTTCTCATTGATTTTTTAAAGGGTGTGTTGTTAATTGCATGTCAGTGCATTTTTTTCTTCCAGGGCCTCAGAGGTTGGTGGGGATCATGATTTGGGGATTCTTATAATGGTGGATGGGTCTATATTCAGTCTTTTTCTGTCCTAAGATTTGGCTTTCCACTCTTCTTCACTCTATGTTTCCGTTTTCACATCTATAGAACTCCCTTAGGTTTAGATCAAAGACAGGGCTGGGCTTGCCCTTTGCGAAGCCTCCTAACCACCACCCCCATACAGCAAAAAGCCCCCTACTACCATCGCGAGTAGCCTTTGAGGTCGGTAGGTGTCGCTCTTCCCCTGCCGGCCAGAACTAGAAGCCCGGAGCTGGCCAGGGGCAGTGGTTGCCCCGCCAGGTGCTCCTTCCCCAGAGACCCATTAGGGCAGCAGATAGCATCTCGGAGCAGTAGAAATTCACCTTGTTCACCTGGTCTCAACACCAGGGATTTGGTTCCACTGGCCAAGATGGAAAAGTTACAATCAGAGGAGAGGAATAAAGGAGCTTCTGGTCAAGACTGCCCTAGAGAAGTTGAGAGGAATGTGGAACCTTTGGGCAAATGCCGCTTCCCTCTAGATCACAAACTTTCATTCATCTCTTTCCACCTCCTCTGGGCAGTTTTGGATTTGGAGTGCCCTAGCAAAAATCGGAGACTAAGGGCTTAATCAGCTCTTTAAGACAGCTCATTAAAACTAAGCAGGATTATGCATTGGTTCAAATCGTAGCTTCGTACATACTATGCCATAGGGAGAGTGAACAGCCTCTCTCATCCCCTACCCCAAATGGAATTGCTCTTTAAAAAAAGAAAAGAAAAGAAAAGAAACACATAGCATGGCCTGCTCGCAGGTTTGTTTTTTTTTTTTTTAGATTCGGAAAAATGAATTCTAATTGGATGTATATCCACCCCCTTCCAACTCTACAGTATTAATATTTTGAGTTATTCTACAATCTCACTAACAAAGTGTTTTTCCCTCTGAAAATCTAGCAGTTAACAAGTACTGCGGATCTGTTTTAAATTCTGGCAATTTATAATTATTCTTCCTTTCCTGGCGTCCTGTGGCTCCCCTGATCTCTCTGCTTTAGTTTGTCCTTCCTCTAAGATATTGTTCGTCAGCATCATTCTTTTCGTGTGTGTTTCCAAAGGAGATTTGTCTTCTGGACACTGAGAAGTGCATTTTTACAATAGGTAGATTCTATAGGTAATTGCACATTTCATTATGTTTGATATTATTGTGTACAGGAAAATCATAGCTTTCACATGAAAAGGGAGGATCCTATTTATTCCTATTGGATTCTGATCCCCTCGTTCTCTAAAGATCGGGACCAAGTTTCAAAAAGGAAGTCTATTTGTTTAGTTAAAACGTTGTTCGTCAAGATTTTCGTACTTTTAGCCATTAAGACAGTTTTTCAGATGTAGACTTTATTGATATCTCTGCTTTCCATAACTAAATCGAATGGGGGAAGGGACCTAACAACAATAATAACCTCCCCCAGAATTGCATTTCAAGTACAGAATGTCTTATCATAAAGTTAATTACTAAAGCTGGGGAACGGGTGGATCTTGTGTGGCTGTGATCTAGGAGATAGAGGAAGGTTTTCTTTTCTTTTTTAAAATAAAGACAAACCTAATTTTAGCGTAAAACGAATATGTTGTTAATAGCATTATGAAAATGGGAAGCTTTTGAGCTACAAAATTAACTTCCTTCTTCTTAAATCATACCTCTCACACAATTCTAAAGAATTATTTCTGAATAAGCCAAAAATAAACAGTAACACCTGGAGGGAAAATATGTGTAAAATATAAAGGTGTGAAGTTTTAGTACGACTAAATTTTTAGCTTGGAAATGTCCAAATTCCGATATTTGGGAAACTGCCCTCCCTTTTCGGTTTTTTTTCCCCTCTTCTCTCTCTGATATCTCTATTTGAATTTTTGATTCTATTTCTATTTTTCTTGGGATATCTCAGTCTGTAGGTCATAAATATCTCTGTCTCCGTCTCTGTCTCTGTGTCTGTCTCTGTCTCTGTCTCTGTTCCTGTCCCTGTCCCTTTTCCCGTCTCTGGTTCTGTCTCAGTGTCTCTCTCCCCTCTATTTATTGTTCAAATCCTATCAGTCAAGTTAGTATTAAAGTGGCATGTCCCTGGCACAGCAGCTGTCCCTAGCGTTCTCCCTATGGCACTTTGGGGCGGTGGTGGCGGCGGTGGCGGCTGGAAGGTGCAGGGCCAGAGAGGTGGTCCCTTTTGCAGAAAAAAAAAAACTGCGTGCAGAGGAGTTGGGGTGTGTGCAGGGTTGCGGGGCTTATTCAAATGCCGCCCGCTGCTGCTCTGATTCGCAGGGACTCGGCCTCCATATGGTAATACTGGGCGGGAGGGGGGAGGGGGCGGGGGGAAGAGAAGAGGGGAGGGGGTGGGGGGGGTTCAGGCTCGGCTAGCACAGCAGCCGGGCTGGGACAGAGCACCGGCACCGGCGGCAGCGGCGGCAGCGGCACTCCCCACCCTCCAGCAGCACCCACCCAGCCACTGAGCCACCGGCCCCGGGGTAAGCAACAGCTCACACACACAGCAGCGGCGGCGGCGGCGGCGGCGGCGGCGGCAGCAGCAGCAGCATCTGTGACAGACAGTTCAGGCGCTTCGGGTTACTACCCTGAGCCAATAAGGGAAATTAGAGACAGAAAAGGAGATTACATAGAGATCAGATATAGAATGTAGACCTATAGGTGTATTATAGACACAATACACGGACACACATGCATTTGCCTAGACCTACATATGCGCATACAGGAATCTAAGGCTACACACTCATCTCTACACTTGAAAATCTCTAAACACATACGTCCATAACTGCTATGTGTGTGTAGGTACCTGAATGAAAGCATGCAGGTGTTGGTTAAAAACAAAACAAAACAAAACAAAAAACCCTGGACACACACCAACTCAGGTTGAAATTTCAGCCAAACTATAAAAGACACCTCCCATTAAATCGCTTTAGTCACCTCTATGTTCTCCAACGTTACACGACAATATACAATTCTGAAATCAGTTATGGAATCCGACAATTATTCACAAAATGTGCCGAAAATGTACTTTAGGGAGATACTGTTGCTATATATGGTAAGGTAAGGACTAACCTAATGGCTGAGTTTCCGTTTTTTAATGTTTTACGTGTAGCCATCTGACCACTTTTTATTGGGTGCCTTATCAAATGAGGACTTTAGTGTAGGGCTTGTAAAAACTAGATCTAGAGGCAAAGCTGGCTTTACCAAAGGAATTAAGGTCTAGGTGCTGAGAAATGAGTGCTGGAGAGTATGGAATGGAAAGTGACACACTGCTGTACATTGGAAAGAAAAATAGTGTATGTATTCGGGATAGCCTTGGGGCAGGGCGAACTCTTGCCCTAGACGCTCATGCAGGTAAGTCATTCATAATAAAACTAATTACCTGTGCATGTACTTAGTCTAGTTTAATTGAAACTCCATGTGTGCATGTGTTGCTGTTCTGGGCTTTGTTATTATGGATTCATTCATTTTTAAGTAGAGAATTTGGATATATGAGAGAGTGGACTTTTCTGTTTTTATTCTGCTTAAAGATATGACAAAAGCAGATTGTCCACAAAGGGGGAAAAACAACTCTCACTAGCAAGACTGCTGCTTTAAATATAACTCAAGGCCTGTGAATTTAAGGACAAAAAAATGGCTCTCTCTCTCTCTTTCTCTCTCTCTCTCTCTCTCTCTCTCTCTCTCTCTCTCTCTCTCTCTATATATATATATATATATATATATATATATGATATTTATATACTATTCACACACATACATATACACATACATGTATAATATATGCAGCAAATGAGGATGCTTTTTCAATTGAGGCTTGGCATCTAATTTCAAGCCATACCAGTTAAAAATGAAATGGAGAGTATATTATTAATGTTAACAGTTAAGGTACGACATACAACATGGTTGAAAATGTCTTCCTTTCAGAAAGCTGTCTTTTCCTGGGTCTACACATTTTAAAGAGAATATTTTGAAATGAGACTCCTGAAACCAATAGGGCAATAAATGCGTAGATCGCTTTGTAATTCAGCACGGAAATATTAGAAATTCTTGGAAACAGTTCCCATTACACGCATTATCTAGAATGCCTTTGCCCCCCAAACTGTATTTTTGCTAATATGAAGTTAATTGGGCGATCAAACTTTCAGCCATGAGCTGTTGGCATTATCACCGATTAAGGTATATGTCAGGAAAATGTGTCTCTTCTTTTAGGACCAAACAAGCATGGTGTGCGCCTTGCATTCCATATATTAAAGATGTGCATATTTGAAACCTTAAATAAACAGAAGCCAAGGAGGAACCTGTGCATAAAATATAGCAGAGATAGCAGAGATTCGGCAAAAAAATATATCATAGTCAAGAAAAAGAAAAATAGATAAAACGATAGAACCTGAACTTTTAGCGAATTAAAAATGCAAATATACCTTTACATATGCATCAGTATTAAAAATAATACACGCTGGAACCAACAGGAGCATCAGCAGCAGGAGGAGGAGGAGGAGGAGGAGGAGGAGGAGGAGGAGGAGGAGGAGGAGGAGAGGAGAATGGAGGCGCAGCAGAGACCTGATTATGCATAGCTGGAGCAGCCTCCTCTCTAACCTGTTCTTCTCTGTGCAGTGCTGCAGGCCGTCCTCAGCCACCCACAGAACAGGAGCAGAAACAACCTTCCCGAAGGCTACATCGTTTATTTTTCTTTTTGGGGTTTTGTTGTTGTTTTAGGGGGGTTCCACTCTCCCTTTAATTAAAATCTTCAATAAAAGGCGATCGCGCCTGGAATGCACAGTCTCCTCTTCTGCAGGATTTGCATATTTTTTTAATGCCCTAATTTCCTTGATGTATGTAAATGTAGCCGGACGTAGAGTGAGACATGGAGCTGACGTCAATGGACGTGACCTCGCTGCTAAACCTTGAACGTGAAGCTGGGATGGGGGAAAACACGGAGAGGGAGAGATGCAGACAGCAGATCCGGCAAGCCGGAGTGGCAGCGGCGGTGGCGGCAGTTTCAGCATCCGCAGCTGCAGTCGGAGCATCCAACCCAGCCGCTGAGGGGTCTTGGAGGACCGGTGGCTGCGGCAGCGGCGGCGGCGGCGGCGGCGGTGACAGTGGCAGCAGCCCCAGAAAGACCTGGAGCAGTAAAGGATAGGAAGCTGGCCTGGTGGGAACAACTGCATTCTCCAGTCGACTTGTTCAAAGCCTCCTCGCCATCGGTTTTGCAACAATCACAAGCTGCCAAGCGCCTCCATTCCGTCAAATAAACATTTTAAAAAAACCAAACAAACAAACAAACAAAAAATCCTTGCAAAACTACAACAACAAACAAAACCCCAAACTAAAAATTAAACAAATATCTATTCTCAGGTAATTCTCGGAAGACTTTGAAAATGGAACATTTCGCTTCTCTCCACCAGAAGAGGAGGGGAAGAGATCATGCAACATCAAATTTGTTCCTAAAATATGCTTTAAGATACACGTGTTCTCAGTAGGTAGAGGTAAATCGTCCAATTAACTTATCAGTGCTTCTCGTTTCTGTACCTATTTACCTGTCGACTTAACGATTCTCATAGTTCTGCACTTGCGGCAATGACATTGTGGTCGATAGTCGGGAGTGAGGCAAGGACTTGGGAAAAGAGGAGAGGGGGCCAGGCAAGGAAAACCGCGTGTGTCTGTGTGTCTGTGTGTCTGCGTGCGCGTGTGCACAGCGATCTTTCCAAGTTCCCATTTGTAATGTGGCTCTGGAGGCCAATCTTGGCCATCTCTGCGCTTGGCTTTGGCTCTGGTTTCACCCTTTTGAAGAGGAAGGCCAAGGGAGGATGGGCACTCTAAGCTAACTCATGTTTAATTGTTCTGAAGAAAAAGCGGGGTAGGGGCGGGAAGGACAGAAGAAGGCAAAAGATGGGCGAGAGAGAAGAGGGCTGGCTGCTAGGTTTTCTGAACCTACTCTCTACACTCCAAGAGGACCATTCACACCAGCCCTGATCTTTTGCTTGCTTCTGCCTGCTCTCTCGACCGTTTGCTGTCTCCATAGCACTGGGAGGTTTTGCCAAGGAGGCTGCAAATCTACAAGAGGAGCAAGGACACCTTTCATTTTCTTTTAGACCTTCCCCCTCCCCCATCCTACCCATCCTAGTGCCTAGAAGAAAATGAAGTCAGCGTGTGACCCGCAGACAGGGAGAGTGAATGACAGGCAGCAACTTCGCGTGCACTGCGGGCCAGCCCAACCCCAGTAGCTTGGCACAATGCCGCCTGCCACCTGCCTCTGGCCTTCCTTTCTCAAGACCTGGCGGGCATGGAACTCAGCACCTATAAAGGCGGGGGCTCTTTGGAGAGGAGGAGGAGACGTGCCAGCACGCTGGTGCCCAGGGGAAAGCGAAAGGACAGGGCTCGGGAGGGCCGAGGGGCAGGATACGAGAAAACAGGGGCGGCCGATAGTCCCCCCTCCCCCCCCCCCTGCCCCAAGCCCTTCATCTCCGCCGCCAGGGCAGGGGTTTCTTTTTTATGTCTCAGGAGCAAGCTATGTTTTTTCTGGCATGCCTAGGGCCACAAGGGCACACACATGTGTGTGTTTGTGTGTGTGCTTGTGTGCGCGCGCGCGTGTCTGTCTGCGCGCGGACAGGCCAGAGAGCGCGCGCCTGCCAGGCGGTGGCGGCTCCCGCCAAGGACATGCTTGGCTGTCTGTCCTCGGGCTGCACTTGGCGGGAAATCTGTGGGCTGACTGGACTGTGCTCTCCGCCTCTGGCTCTCATTACCGCCTCCCTTCTCCCTCCAGCCTCCACATTTACATATGGGCCCTCATCTGAATTTTTACTGCGTCCCTCCCCCCTCAGCCTGCCTCTCATTACCCGCAAACGCACAGACAGAGACACACACAGAGACACCCACCACGCGCGCGCGCACTCGCGCGCGCAGACACCACACAGAGGCTTCTGCAGACAGGCACACAGCCTGCTGCACATCCACAGCCACCCACTAGTACCCGTAGCCCCTCACTCTTCCACTGTGCTCGCATCCCCACTTAGTGCAATATCTGACAAACCATTCGACACAATCACACGTACACACACACACACACACACACACCGACCCACAAGCACACATACAACCTCCTCCTTTATATTCTTTCACGTAAGTACACTTCCCAATTCACATTTATCTTTCCTCCTTTCCCAGTCACCTCTCTATACAAATACATCTAGCAAAAATACTTCTCTCTCTCTCTCTCTCTCTCTCTCTCTCTCCTCTCTCTCTCTCTCTCTCTCTCTCTCTCTCTCTCTCTCTCTCTCTCTCTCTCTCTCTCTCTCTCTCTCTCTCTCTCTCTCTCTCTCTCTCTCTTTCTCTCTCTCTTTTCCACCTCCCCCCATCTCTCCCTTTCTAGCCCATACACTTTCCTTTTCTTTCTTTTCCTCAAAGAGGTTCTGGCTCATCTCAGGTACCTTTTGAATAGCTTGGGCCCATAATGAATAAAAATATTTCGCATGTTTCGCATGTCTTTAACCCAAACACATTTAACAACCACAACAAAGGGGGGGGGGGCTTGAACCAGGAGACCTTTCTTTACAAAAAAAAAAAAGTGCAGGCAAAAGGTCATTCTTCAAGTTTGTAAATAGAATTGCCGAGAGGGAATTCTAAAAGAGAAAGAAAAAAGAAAAATGCTAGAAACCCATAAGTTACACAAAATGGTGCTTTGGTTGGAGAAGAAGGGGGGGGGGGGGGGGGGTGGAAGACAGAGAGCTTGCTATTCTTAAAAAGTGAATCCAAAGAAGCCAAGAGAGAAAACTGGAGGGGAAGAAGGGAGAGGGGGGAGAAAAGGCAGAAAAGGCAAAAGAAGTTTCCAAAGAAATGTGTGCTTTCCCTCCTACAATAGGAAAATGTAGCCATGGCTCTTCTTTAGACTAGACATTTCTAATTTGTTCCGTCTGTCAGAAGGGGACTATGAGAGGTTTGGTGCAAATTCATTATCTCTGGCAACGCATAACGTATAGTAGGAACTGAAAAAGACCGTGGCAATGGATGAACAATAGGGCTTCAGTTCATCAGCAACAAAAGCATTGGGGAAATTGGTTGAATTTCAGAGCACGTCCTCCTCAGCAGAGAGGGCTGGACTAGACCTTGGCCAACCCCCCCAAAAAACTTGCAGAGCCTCACATACAACACTTCACTCTCTACTCTGGGCTTAGGGAGCAAATATCTGACAAGGGGGGGAAAAAGTTGTGTTTTTTCTGCTGCTTCTTTTTCGCCCCCTCCCCCACCTCCGAGATGGAATCAGCTCTATTTAAAATATTTTAGACTCAATCAAGCAAGAATAATACTATGGAATTTAGCGGCAGTTTTAAACAGTGGCGAAGAGAGAGACGTTCTGAATTTTTGGAGACAAGAAAGACATCTGCAATTCTGTGCTTCAGTGGGGGGCTTGACTATGGGATCTTTTCCTCCTGCCGGAGACTTGAATCGCTACTCGCTAGATTTGAGGGCAAATTGATCTTGCAAAGGAAGAAAACATGTAAGTATCTTTGTGGAGCGTGCAGTGGGGGGAAGGTCTGGCGGAGCTTTCATCGTGTGGTGGAAAGCCCACATAGCCTGGGGCTCGTGCCCGATATATGTTTTCTGGCTCAGGGAGGGATCTAGATGAACGTGAACTCTACTTCATGTGTCTAGGGGCCGGGTCAGGGGGGACCAGCTCCTGTGCCCCTTGAACAGGTTGCTTTCTTTGCTCTTCTCGAACTTCGACTGGGGACTGGGCAGCAGAGCTTATTGCCAGAGAGTGCTTCGGTGGGTTACCTTAATGATTCGTACTAGTTAATTGATTGTGGCCTTAGGATACTAAACCTGTTGATCTTGTGAAAAGTGTTGACTGGGATTATTCATTACTCAGCATCGAGGCCCCAATTGGAAAAGGATCCTGGTGCAAGGTTTAGTTTTGAAAGAGAAGAATTTCTGTGGCTGTGAATGTGTGTTTCTGTTTTCCACTAGGTCCAACGTGTATACAAATAAACTTTGTGTTCCAGGGTTTGGGGCACATATATGTATATACGAGTCTTTACGTACCTAGATATATCTATAGGTGTATACAAATATGTAGCATTATTATTATTAAGTGGATCCCTGTTTCCAGATTCTAGAATTGCAGTTATCCGGCAATGAAAACTTGGGTTTGCTCATATCCTACTGCAAAACTTATGTGCAGGGTCCAATTAGATGAAATTGATTGGGGGGGGGGGGGCGGCAAGATTTTGAAAGTTGAAGAGTCCCTTTCTTGGGTTATTCAGGATACCGAAATCATCAAAAACTTGTGTTGATTACTGTTTTGGTCAGTTTGAAGAGCTTAATCACACTGTAGTTTCAGACTCTGTCAATTAGTAGATCCGGTGAAAAATCCGCTCGATTATGCTTAACTTAGCCCAGAATAAGCTCCGGACGGCTCTGCTTTTGGTAGCTTGGGGTGCAAAGGGACTATGCCGCGGTGGGTACTGGGCAGTGTATTTGCATTAGTGTCTGAAGGGTTTTCTTTTGCAAATGTAGCCGAGGTCGTTGAATAGGGAATGTGTGGAAGGGTCATTTCAACAGTAGAATTGATCAGAACTTAGACAACAGTGCCCTATCATGTCATGGCCACGGTCAGGGGCCCAGGCTGCTACACAGGTTGCAGCTGCCACAGGCCGAAAGGACAGGGTACAATCGAGTTTCCTTTCGCCCCTCTTGCCCACCTTGAGCCCCCAGCCCACCCCACCCCTATAGGACCTTGGCAGTAGTAATTACAGCTCTGAATCCAATCGTGAGCTCCAATAGACAACATAATTGAACGTGTGTAGTACCATCATATTACAAAATCAACATCCTCACCCCCACCTCCATCACAAAAAAAAAATCAATGGTAAAATAAGGCAACCTATTTGGGAGAGTAGGAGGCTACTTAAAGACTGGGTGTGTGTGTGTGTGGAGGGGGGGGTTAGAGGGAATAAAGAAAAACCTACCACTTTACAGCAATCATGTTTTACATTATTCATTGATTTATAAGGGGGGAAGAACCAATCAGAAAACACAGACATAAATGCACATAGCCCATGTACAGTGACTGTACAGTAAACTATTTGCATATTTCTAATGTGTTAGACACTTATCTAAGGGTTCCCATTGTTTGAAAAACCTGAAAATTCAGTCATGAAAATGTTTGGAAAATCGAGCATTTGGCCTATCTGAAAACCCTTGTTAGGTTGAAGGGAGTCTCCCTGTATGGCAGTTTGCAATTTCGAATTTCTCATGTCTTTTTTCAGATTTTTCACCTTTTCTTCCAAACTCAAAAATATTTGAAATCTCAGAAGCCTACCAGATTCTGCATATTTTTATTATAATTATTATACATGTCTCCATTTACATGTAAATTACCATATTTAACCCCTTGGATGCTGAAGCACAGTGCATATTGTAAGTCTGATATTTGGGAACTTAATGACATTTTAAGGAAATATAGAAACTGCAACAGTTTACAGAAATGTCTTACTCTTTCTGCATTCCCCCATAGCACCCTTTTCAGCATTCTAAACCAAATAGACACTAGTATATGTTAAAACTATGACCATTTTTTTTCTTGGCTATTTTTCAGATGACACTACAATGAAGCATAAAATGAATAGACAAACAGCACAAGCAAAGGTAATTTTAAAATTAATATCTAAGAAAACCCAAATGACAGAACCTAAAATGTACTGTTTTCTATGTAGCATGCCCATAGTATTTCATGTAGCTCATATACACAGCGTATGCAATATTCAAAATTCAAGAAAACCCAAGTTTCCATATTTGTAGTTTGGATTTTTATTATGTAGCCCTTTGTATGCCATATATCAACCATAACACAAACATAACCTGTAATTGCCTATAAAAAAGAAATTCTGGATACAGAGGAAATAATAGGACACTTTTATTAGAAAGCAAGCTAGTCAAGTACCTTACTTGAGCTATACAAATAGCTGTAATTAAATGGCTTTTATATAGGAAATGGTTGCCTTGACTGTATTAGTGGACTGTGGTTTACATCTATGTGAATTACACAAACTTAAGTATGAAAGGGGGATTCCTGCCATGGCCTAATTCTTTATATACTCCTCAGTAGCTGAAAGAGGACTCAGATATGCACTCTCTATTTACATGTGTAGGAAATTATCTATCTGATTCCAGGATTTCAATAGAAAACCATAACTTTCCCATTTCACTTGAATAGAGATTGTTTATTCCAAGAAAACCAGGATGTTTCACTGTATGTCACAGCCATCTGGAGACCTATAAAAAGATTAGAAAACAAGCATGATAATCACGTCCTAATCTACTGGCCATTAATGGGAATTTATTAGAGAGTGAGCCGGCAAGCCATTTGGATTCAGTATATCTTTCAATATGCAGATTCTTCCTAAACTGGTCTTCTGCCTCTTAGCTATAATGACTGAAATGAAAACCTGTAGGTATAACTAGTTTCTCTTAACCATTTAGAATGAACATATGACAGACATTGCTAGTATCTTCAGCACGATTGCTCCAACTTGTCTCATGTTTTAGGTGATAATATAGTCCTTGAAATTGTATATGAAGGATGGTTATATAAACCCGGGCAACATTCACAATAATCAGGGATTCAATGTGCAGTGTTTTGAGGATATCCAGTCTAAAAGTCCTAATAGATGATGGAGAGTCAGAAGATTTAATTGGGAATATGGCTAATGCACAGTGAAGTTATAATCATCATGCTGTCAATTTTCACCACCTTGGGTTCCAGTAATTAATCTACAGTATTATGTGGCAAATATAGTGACGAGTCTTAGAGTCAGTTGATATGGGTAGGTGGAACTCCTGAGAGTGGCATATGCTATTGAAAGATAACATTTCTTATACCTTTAGGGTGAAATTGTCTCACATGTATAGTATGTTTTATATCTAATTTCCTTAGAATGTTTCTGGATTTCATGTTAGAAACCAGATTTGTGTATGTAGATTCCACACATGTGTGGAGGGTACAATACACCCCCCCCAAAATATTTACTGAACATATACACTCATGGAGGGTATAATACACACCTATCACACGAGTACATACCTATTAATATATAAGGAGAGTGTAATAATATACATGCATTCTAACATACCTACAGAGACCTTGACATACTGAAAGACATTCTGAGTAAATCTGTTCAAGATCACATGTCTGCTTTGTGTAATACACAAAGTGAGATCACTAGTGAGTCTTTTTCTAGCTAATGGAAAACATCTTCAACAAACTTAAGATCTACCCAATTTCTGCCAGAAAGACTCATTAGAATCGTACATGATGTCTGAAAGAATCATGTGCTTTTCCACGTATTCCATTTCTAATCCAGTAGTTTGTGTTTTGACCATGATCAAAATGATAAAAGAAAGTTATTCTATGAGTCTTTCCTAAATTGCATGTTGTTGTTTGCATATGCATTTAATGCATAACAAAAACCACAGATGGGCCTTTTCCTACCTCTTCATGTTATAATATGATATAACAAAATGTAACAGAATATTTTAGACTCATACAATTTTTTTAATTGGGAAAAACCCTACTTTAGAGATTACCTAATCTATATCCTGCCCCTCATTTTATGGATGAGGAAATTGGGGCCTAAAGAGAAGTGACTTGCCCAGAGTCCATTTAATGGCTTATTCTCTATATTTCATTCTGGGCTACTTATTTTAAGAAGTAAGCATTTAGGAATGGCCTCTACAGGAAAATGTATTATCTTTATAACATATTCTTAACTCCTATTTTAATACCTTTAGCAGTATTTTACACATTAATCTGAGGCCCTATCAGGAGTACTTGGTTTGTCTTCTGTCAGCTTTTTGATAATGAGCTTTTGCTGTCCAATTGGATAGTCACATGTACGTTTGTAAGTAGGTAGGTATACACACATGCTTTATATATGTGCATATAATTAAATTGAAAAAAACAGAATATGGTCATTTTAGAGGGATTTTTGCATGCCAGGGTAAAAATCAATCAACAAAAAATAAGTAGACTATAATGGATTAGCAGAGTGTGGACTGAACATAGAGACTTGGGACATTCTCTTTTAATTTATATTGTAAAGTACAGTAACATCACCAACCACAACTCATTATAATTATTGCAACAGTGTGTATGCATGAGCTATACTAAAAATACATCTTGTGCTATGCAAAAGACAGCCTAGACTTGCCATTAAAATCACTGGCTATTTGATAAGTAAACATTGTAGCTAGACTACATAGATAGAGCTCCCCAATTGTTGGAAGAGAGAGAATGAAAAAAGGAAAAGAAGTCTCTAAATATTTGTACTCAGTCTTAGAAAAGTTTCACAAAAAGTAAATAACTCATTAATTTGTGATACAAAATTTCTTTTTGAAGAGAGTCAGAGATGAGGATGGAGAGGAGGGAAGAGGAGGTGGACTAATATTCGTAGACTCTAGGTCTTATATAATCCATATTTCATGAACTAAAAGTACTTTTTCACAGCTGTCGAGAAATATAAGCATTTTTCTCTGTAAGGAAAAAAATGATTAAGACAATCAGAAAGGGGCCAGAATTTTTATTAAGGCAAAATGCTTTATAACAATATTAGACAGATATTACTTCTATGTTTACCTGAGCTGAATTCCAAGGCACACATACGAACAGCAACCCACAGAAAGACATACATACAGTACAGATATTTCAAAATACACTCAAGTCAGACTCGACACTGCTGCTTACAGCATATCTCTATACACTTACAGACCAAAATACCTTGCACTATCGCCATGGTGCAAGTACCTGAAAATCACTAGAGATACAAAACATGCCTGAGATGTGAAGCCATTAAAAACACAACACCAGAGCAAATTGTCAATGTAATTACACATCGACTTACTGCGTAATACAGATCTGATTCCCAGACTCAGAAAGCAAGGCCCTGCTTTAAGCAGTAGCAAACTGCCTCACATCTCCCTGCCCATGCAGTCTGCCAGAAGAGAAACGCAGGCAAAGACGTTACCCAGATCTGAAACGCTTTTATCTGTCCTTAGAGAAAGATTTCTTCCTGTCTTTGGATATTAGAACGATCTACACTAGCAACAAGAAAGGTAAAAGGCCGCGGGTTGATTTTCCAGGAGCAGTCGGTAGCGCTAGAGGAAGAGATGTTGATTGAGAAAATAGGGATTGTTGTAGTGCCGCTGCCGCTGCTGCTGCTGCTGCTACTGCTGCTGCTGCTGCTGCTGCTACTGCTGCTGCTGCTGCTGTCCACGCAGCAGGCGCGGGGGCAGATCGCTGATCACTGATGCATATCAATAACCGTGTACTTGAGATTTCTCATGACATCATCATTACCTTGGTCTCCCGCGGTCTCGAACCTTTGACCTTACCGGGCTGGTCCACATTTTGGCACTGAAAGCCCCTCCAATGATGGCCCTTTTCTCCTTCTTTCAGACCGGGGGCAGCAGCACGCCAGCAAGACGGCATCTTCTTCTCCCCAGCCTAGGAGCCCTGTGAAATCGAGGATCTTCCCCCCTAAAACACACACACAAGATATTTGCAATCAAGCTGCCTCCATTTGGTAAAAGCTCACGGTGCATAATCCAAAAGGATCAGGAGCAGATCCTTGAATCAGCTTGTCACTTCTTCTATAAAATGGGATTTTTTTTTTTGGCCTCTTTACACTGCGCTGGAAATTGTCGATGGCTTTATACATCTCTATAGAGGGAGGCTAAAGAGTCTTTCCTGAGAACGAAGCAATTTACAATGCAAATAGAGGCCTGTGAAGGGATGGATGCTTCTCACTTTTAACAGCCTGATGCACCCTAATAGCTGGTTTTATTTTCTGATATTAATAGATGAATTGTTGATTCTCGCTGCCGGAAATTACTTGCTGAAAGAAAAAAAAAAGTTCGGAATAAACTTTGAAGGCAACAGATCTCCTTTGGATGTGTATTAGCTGCACACACACCCCAACCCCAAAACAGGTCACAGTTGCAAGAAAGGATGCTTCTTTCAAAGCACTCTCTAGTATTCTTGGAGGAAGCAACTCGTCTGATTGTCTGAAGGAACCTGGGAGTCTGGATTCTAGCAAGAGCCAAGTCCTGTGAGGGAAGTGAGTTGTTATCTTTGGTTATCTAGCTGTATGAGTGTATTGGTCTTCATAAAGCTAGATAACCGAAAGTAAAAACTCCTTCAAGATCTTCGAGGAGCGTGTGAAAATGAAAGAGCACTTCAAGAAACAGTAAAAACAAGAAAGGTCAGGAATACTTATTGAATCTAACGTTTTTACGGCTAAAGGTGGGATTAGAGGAAGTTAAATGACACAAGTAGACCAAAATATGAAGTTGTCAGATGCCTCGGGATGAGTTGTTAAAAGCTAAAAACAAATTTGTAGTTCTTATGGGTAAACAATGCATGTCCAACTTTTACTGTTCTACGACAAAAGTTCTATTTTAAGGGCTGGTCTTGGTTTTGTTTTGTTTTTGTTTTGTTTTATTTTTTCCTAGAAAGATGTGTAGAGGCTGTTGAGTATCTATTTAAAGAATGACTTTATGCAGTTAAATGACTTATACAGTATAAGATGCCCCCACCCACCCAAACCCTCCCCCGCAAAAGCACAATTTGGAAAATTTGTCTGGAAATCTCTAAAACTGCATTGGGGTTACATTTCAAGTGACATGAAATCAGGCTTGCCAAAAAAAAAAAGTTTACACGGGTTTAGGGAAGGTTAATAATTTATATCTACTGAGGACTTGGTGAAGCTGCAGAAAATGAGAGGAGGAAAAAAAGAGGGATGGCTGATTTTTATTCTTCTATTCAAAATGCAAGGACAGATGCTTCTCTGTTCCAAGAGGGTTTCCTTGAGGAAGCTACTGAAGCAGAAAGACATGATGGAGACGAGATCGCCTCCCCCCTTGTCAAAGTGTTAAAAAATGTTCTGTGTCTTACTCTGCGCCTAGCATTGGAAATGAAAGTGACATTTACGCCAAAACCCACGTGTGCGCCTCCTCTTTTTTTGTTTAAGGATGATCAGATCTATCCAGGAAACAGCTCTGGCATCCCAAACTGAAATAATTAGGACGTATATAGACCTGACAAAAATGGAAAGGGGGTGGGGAATCTGAGGGTCTGTCTTGCCTAATTGATTCCGCTAAACGGAATGCAGGAGATGTGAACGGCTGGACGCTCCTATTCCCACGCTCGGGGGCAAGTGGTAATGCCGCGCCCCGGCAGCCTATGACAGACAGCCCTGTTGGGGGGTGGGGGTATGAAAAAAACATCAAGTGCACCACACCATACTCATCTCCATCGCTTAAGAAAGTAGAGGCATTTCCCACCCACAGCCATCTGCAGGCTCCCAAGTGGGAACACCAACTGTTCTCTCGCTGCTGCATACTGTCTGTTTCTGTTAATTCTATAACCACTGTTTAATCTGCCCATAATTAAGTTTGGCTTTTCTTCTGGAGTTGAGATTTCCAATATTTAGGATAAAGAAAAAAAAAACCGAGCATAAAGTAATTCCAAGAAGTCTCCTTATTTGTAATAAGTCTGACTGCTCTTTGTGTCAAATTGGCAGGTATCAGATTTTGGCCTTCCAAAGCAAGTTCGGGTTCTGGAAGGGGGATTTGGGAGAGGGGATGGGGGTGGGGGTGGGGGAAGAGGTTGTTGGTGTTGTTTTTAATCCCTGTACAAAACATTTATCATTCTACCTGCTAGAGAGTGGCTACCCCGACAAATGTTGAGGCAGCAGCACTGTTCACAAATGTAGAAGCTTTATCTGAGTATGCCACGACACATACCCTAGAATAAAACTGCAAAGTGTTCAACATTACAGGAAGCAGATTACAATAACTCAAGGATCAAAGGCTGTTTTGACAACCCACACTTATATGCATTTCCAATAAAGAGCCATTTTCTTTAGTCTAAGAATTACTATTCTTAGAGGAGAACTTTGGAGGCTTCTTGGAGGCTTGTGTCGCTAGTGTATCTTTAAACACTTATGTTTGTCCACAAATCATGTAGTAAATACATAAACCTGCATATGTGCTTAAATACATATACACAAACCATGTACATATGCAGGGAGAAAAATCATGACCAAAATGGCGTGTTGCCTCCCAAATGGGCCTACATGACTTTCAGTTCAAAATGCAGCCTCCCCCCCCCAAAAAAAAAATAAATATATTTTTTTTTTCTTAGGAGACATTTTCCTTGGTAGTTTTAGCTCCTGGCAATATTTAGGCCTCTAGGAGTATTCTATTTTCAGTTAGCACTATGGCAGACTTTATTTACATAAATTCCCACTTTGGCTGCAATACACGTGCCAAACTTTTACTACTGTAGTGACCGAGGAGAAGACCCTTGTTTATTTACATTTGAAGCTCTGTTTGTGCAAACAACCTTTCATTGTTAAGTGCCTGTATGCCTTTCATTTACTTCATGTCCAGGGGTGCTATTTACCTAGAGCCATTGTCTACTACAATTAACATTTACATTACAAAGTGTGTGGTTTTCTTTCTCAAGGAGGTTCAATTAAGGCAATAAGATGTTTGCTGGGGAAACCTATTGTTTACTGAAAGCACTCAATGGAGTCAAATTACTTAAGCTTTTGCTTGCGTCTTGGTCTTTTATGTAAATGTGTTAAATATAACATCTAAGGAAAATAAACAATATTATAATTATGTGTTTGCCATTGTCATATCAAACTTGCTTTGTACCATACTAATGTTACATGACTATCAATCAATAAAATACATTTCAATGTTATTTTTTTTTTGCTGTTCCACTGCTCTGCTGCAACATGTCCCAATTTTTCTTTTTATATTGCACATCAAACTTCTGACATTTTGTTTTTGTGTTAAAGGAAGTACTGTATATCGGCTTGTGTCTGAACAGTTTTAAAAGATCATCTATAAAACGGCCTTATAATAAGGAGATATTTCTTTGAAATTTGAAATATTGCAGTGGCTTATAGATTTAAGTCAACAGAAGTGTAAATATCAGTTAAGTAGTTCTTTGAAAGCTAGTTTTAACATTGGCAGAAACCGGATCAAGTTTATTTAGCATACCACTGCATTGTCAAACAGTTGGAGTGAAGTTGCAGGTTGCGTGAGTATGCATGTTAACTAGTGGGAACCAAGGCTTATTCTTTGTGAAAGGGGAGCAGCAGATTGCTGTGCAAGGCCAATGTTAAAAAGGCAGCTGAATTTAACACCATCTGGAAGAAAAGATCCCTTCACGACTTTCTCACACCGTCAGACAAAACTAGTGTCTCTTGTTCTGAGCCCTTGTCTATGCAACCATACAATACTGAGTCATTATACTTTTGCTGAGAGAAAATTTGAGAACACAATATGGGTAACCAGTGAATGACCAAGTTTCATTGTGCCCGCTTAAGTCGATTGAAATCTACGTCTAGAGCAATGAATGGTAGTATTGTTTTCCTCACCAGGGCTGTACTAAATGTCAGCACAGTGTAAAGAAAAACTTGAAGTCTGCAAATAACTTACCAGATCTCAATTATAATATTTTCCCACACTAGAACTAATATCATTGCGAAGGGGTACAATGAAGGGAATTTTTTTTTTAAAGAGTCAAAAATAATGAATTTACTTAGAAGTTATTTTGGTAAGATAAACATTTTAATTTTCTGTTGGATAGTAACTTGAACTCAGGTTGCAGACTAGGTGGAGAGATAGAATCTATTACAAAAAAATTCATTTCACAAAGATGTTTCTTACATAATTAAAACAAAATAAAAATACTTTCCTCAATTCTACTACTGCCCCACCCCCCACCCCCAATAAATAGTCTAATAGTCTCTGCTGTATAGTAACTATTGCAAAAGTTCAGCATGGAACTGGTAGTGTGTATCAATGTGCTGCCAGCTCAGGTTCTGGTTTATATTTTGACAAACGCTGCTCTTCCAAAGTTTAGCATTATGATTGACATTGCAAAGGGACAGAGCAGACATACATTCCCAAAGATATTCAAGGCACTGTTCAGAGCCTCCTGGTGTGGATTCCCGTGCCCTTAGAAATGCTCCCCCTGCTTCCCCTCTTTTGAATTAACTTTTTCATTTGCTATTTTTTTCCTGTTATTTTTGCAAATCAGTTTTTATCTTAAGGCTTAACATTCACACGGAAACCATTTGGCAGCAAACAGTTGAGAAGAAGAAAAGGAAGTGGTTCAAAAAGATTACAAGGAGTTGATTATATATGTTTTATTAGGATGTCTGTTTTAAATATAATTGACTTTGCAATCTTCTTATTGTCACCAAGTGTCGCATAGTTCTTAACATGTACTTGCAAAACAATGAGTAATTGCTGTTTTGCTGAATAATACATCTGAGTTGCCAATGTCAAACATGTTATTTTGTATATTTCTAAACAGGAATGTTAACTGCAGGTTTTGACATTCAGCATTCTTTCATGGAATACTTAGAAATAGACCACTAAAATGATACCTATAAAAATAAACACAAAGATAGAGCATGACCAAAATTTATTAATCCTCTTTAACCACAAAATTAGCAAAGAAAAGTAACTCAGCGATAGAATGATAAACACTTTGAACAGTACCTAGAATTTAAAAAAAAGAAAGGAAATCCTATAGTAGTCAGAGTTGTGTTGCAGGTTTGTGAATGGGCATATTCGCCTGGGCATCAACCCCCTACTGAACTTACCATTAGTATGCATTGTAATGAGACAAATGCATTATTTATATTTGCAATGGCTTATTTTTCAAAATCTGCTTTTCTTCCACTGTTTTTAAACAGTGCTTACTTATTATATATGGTATTATTAGTGCTTTATTGCTTTCAAAAAAAAAGAAATGAATATAAAATTCTAATTTTGTGTAGCCTTTGATTATTACAAATACAAGAAAGAAACAATTGAAGTAGCCAGTAAATGGATGTTTATTGTCTTTAAAGACTAAATACAACTAATGAATATTATAGGAAATATTTATATAGTAAGAACAATGACCTTTAAAAACTGAGCAAATAAAAGGGTCTTATTTTCTTATGGGCCTAGAAAGTATGTAAATAAGATGGCTAAAATTTTCTAAGGCTTTGTGTTATATTGGTACCAGCATTATGATTCAGGGAAAATTAACTGGGAAACTTCCTCCTCCCTTTTTCATTTAACTAAAAAACTAAAAACAAACAAACAAACAAACAAAAACCCCAAACCATTGGAATACCTTTATTATGTCCAGATTAGGCTTTGAGATTAACAAGCACTCGGTTCAAGAAAATAAATGAGCCCAAGGAAAAAATGTAATATTTTTTTTAAATGTTCCGTCGAAAGTTTCAAAAGTGAGAATTCACTTCGATTATCTGTACTAAAGTGTTACTGCAATTGGACATGTATAGTCTTTTCTTCAGTGTCTGAGATTTTAACAGGTGGCTTTGTTAGCCTACTTTTCTGCTCATCATTCCTTGCCAGCATAAGTTAAACAACAGAAGCCAGGGAGATTCATATCAGCTTATAAAAGATACCTTAGTCTTTAGAACATTTTTTCTTCCTCCTGGGTACTATTTGACTTTCTTATGAAATTAAGAGCCAGAGATGGGGAATGGAAATGAAAAGTATATTGGTGCTGTTATTATTGCTAATAATGACTCTGCTGACGGTTTGCCCTTGGTACAGGGTAATGTTAGCTAGTGTATTTTTTTAAGGTGATAAACCTCATTTGCAGGCAGATGTGGCCTTTTGCATTTGGAGGCAACTGTCAAGCCAATAGAAAAGAATCTTTAAAATGTGAATGCAGGTACTGACTCTTTGGGGAAGACAACTAGTTCTGAGACATATTTGTTTAAAAGGAAGCATCACTGGATAACATTTTAGCTGAGCAACAGAACAGCGTCTTATTGCGTTCTAAAAATAGACAGGCTTAGCAGCAGGATTGCAAGGTGCGTGTCATGGGAGGTGGACTGAGGATACAGTAGACTCTGCAACTGCAGAGGCAGCCCGCCCGCTGCTGGGCAGCACAACACCGCTATGTGACCGTCCCCGGCCTGCCTCCTACTGCAGCAATAGCGACTCTCCCCTCACCTCAGTGAGAGCCTCTGATTGGTGTTTCCCCGGAGACGGACTGCCAGAGCTTCGCGATCTTGTGCGCCTGCGTGCTCCCTCCCCAGTTCGCGGTTCGCGTGCTCGCCTCCCTTCGCGGGAGCGCGCTGCAGTCTGGGAAGTTGTGATCTCCTGCTACTCCTCCTCCTCCCAAGTTCGGGAGCATCCAAGTTTCTGCTATTTCCCCTCCCCCGCCCTGTATTTGCTGACTGCTTAGCTTCTCTGCTCAACTCAGTTCACTGTTGATCAGTTTTCACTTCCTCTTTGTATTGCAATGTGAGGATGCTCTGAAGATCACTGATTTTATCTTCCTCTCTTTTTTCCCTCTTCCTCTTCCTCCTCCTCTTCTTCTTCCCACACACACACACACACACACACACACACGCACGCACGCACTCACGCACACCTTGAGGGAGCTTTTGACCCATTCCTTCCTTCCCTAAACTCAGCTCTCAGTTGCAGAGTAATTGAGTTGTGATTATTGATTTGTCATGATGTCACCTTTATTTTTTCATTCACCCTGGAAAATCTTTTAGCTTAGAGGCACGAGATAGAAAGCAGGCTTTCTTCGTTGGCATCTCCTCGATCCAATTAGCCACAGGGCCCCTTCCTCCTGTAGCTGAGAAGGTGTGATTAAGAGCTGTTTCCGGTATCTCACTTTCTCTTTTTCTTCACCCGTCTCCTTTCTTAGTAAAACATACATTGCTTTGATGAAGATTTAGCAAATATGATTTCCTATAAAAAATTATATAGTGGAGGGAGGGCACATTTAACTTTTTAAAGAAGCAGATGCTTTTGTACATGTAGTCCGCACTGGGCCATTTAATGTAGGTACGCAATACAGCAACTCTTTCTTCCTACTCTTCTTCCCCACTGACACAAAGGTTCGTTGCTCATCTTTCCATCATTAGATTTGCTAGAAATATTAATCTTCTTGTTTGGTAGGTACAGTATGTATATGTATATGTATATATATATATATATATAAACTTGTTCAGAGATTGCTTAAGGGGGGAAAAAAAACCTGGGTCTTAAGCACTTACTAAAGCCAGTTAATAACATCATGCATGGACATTTAAACTTGTTGTAAGTTCCAGAGAGGATTAGAGAGAAATCACGCTGTGCGCAGCTAATGATACCATCTTAACTCTTTAACTGGGAGCTAAATCCACCTCGTCTGGCGCACGAGCTCCCTTCTCTTCGTCCGTCCCGCGTGAGTTAAGGAGGAAAGAGAAAGATCGCAGACAGCTTGACACTTACTCTTGGAAAAGGGGAGGAGGGAGGGAAGGTAAAGGGAGATATTCGTTTATAGTGAATTGCAGGTAATATGCCTTATTAATTGTACCACCCTAAAGTTTAACGTTTAAGGGGAGCGTTACTATCCCTTGCAGGAGCATTGGGGGCCAGCAATGAACTTAGCTCCTATGTTGTCAAACTTCTTAATTCATAGGTGTAAGCCACAAGTGATGGGTTTTCCTTTTATGAAGTTTGTAGGAGAATGATGAGGAAGGCTAGCTTTCTGCATGCAATTTCAAATCAACAATAAGGTCTGTTGGGTGTTCCGGTGGTAGAACTTTAGTACCTTGTTAACAATAGCCGCCTTTTGCCTCTAGTTCCCAAAGTAGCCAGTCAGTCCTCTCTTTTCCCAAAGTAGTTATTCAGTATTTAACAAGTAAAGTTCGAAGCAAATGATAAACGACTTGTCATACACTTTCTTCGTTACCTGGATTTAGATTGATTAGAGTTCTAAGAGAAGTAGATCTGAGTTTGTGTAAACTTTCTGACAGGACAGATTAGAAATAGTTTTAGCAAAATGTTTTGCAAGTGTTGGCACGTCATTAAAACACACATGCATACCAGCGTTCTTTTGATTCTGTCGCTGACTAACTTAGGTCTTGCCTTCATCAATGTTTCTTGCTTAAGTGCTCACTGAAAGAGGAAAACGAGGATTTAACTGCAATATTTCTTTTCTTTTTTTGCTGTTTTCTTTGGAAACCTTTCAAACTTGGTGAAAGGTAGATTTCTCTTTCCCCAAGTGATTGGGCAGTAAGTGATTGGAAAGTATTAAGGATTGATACTGATGACTGACTTTTGGAAATAAATATTTTCTATGATCTACTGAGTTAGATTAAGGGAAAAGAGAGGAACCTTTTCTCCCTTCAAGTCAGGTACAACAATTACACTGAGCACTTTCTATATTGAAGAATTAAAATCTGTTTATGGGGGGGGGGTAAAGGAGCAAAGGATTACAGGGAATATTATGAAAAGTAAAACTTCAGCAATAATAAATAACATTGGAGGTGAAGTTTCCTAAAAGTTTAATACAGAAGGTAGATAATATCAATGAATAAACTTTTTGACTATGGTTTTGATAAGAATATCAGGCCTAGTTTGGTGGGGTACAAAGTTAACCTTGCTTACAGTGTGCTTTATGTGGAGACACTGCTTTCATGTAGACAGAGCAATAGAGTTCATGTAGTTGCAAGTCAGCACCTCACACCTGCTGGTAGGAGTCAAAGCCAAAGTATAGCTAGAGTGAGGGTGTTTCTTTTTTTTTTTAGTTCAGAAAAAAAATGTATTTGTAAATTCTACCTAAAAATATCCTTAATTTTTATTAGAAACTGATGTAATGAGTTTTAGACATGTCCTATTATGCCCCTAACAACAACTGTTTCTTTATGCTTTGCATACAGTAGGCATTCAAATATAAATTTGAGTTTTTAAAATTTATGCTCAGAGGACATGTTGGACCAATGAAAGTACGGTTAGCCTTAGACATAAGAAACTTAAAGTTCAAATGAAAGAAGATGTTGAAAATATGCCTTCAAATATTTTTAAAGCAGTTGTGGAAATAGTAGGTTTTGGGGAAAGGACTAAGTATTTTTGAAAATAATCTGATTCATGTTCATCTTTCTGGTTTGATAAAATAACTAAAGATATATTTTGTCTTCACCTTGTGAATTGTTAGACATACTTATGTATAGGTATTAGATAATATAGGTATTAATATAATGATATAAATATTACTTGTAAAACATTTTGGAAGAAAATAATTATGTAGGGTTTAATTACTTTGTCTTAGAGAATAGTTCTTAAGACACTTCCTAAGCATGAATATAGTTTTTCACAAATGTCTCAAAATAAAGTTAGAAACTGCTGAGTGGTTCAGTTCTCCACACTGAAGACTAATGCTCAATTAGAGTCTGAAGCCTGAGTTTGTAGATATGACCCAGGACTCCAATGATTCAAATAGCACAGGGCAAATCCTGCATATATTTCTGCCCGATTTGTCTCAGATGGACTAGTTGCTAAGGGAGGATCCACAGCATGACTGAGCTAACAGAAAGCAAGTCACCTCTTCAATAGGGAATCCCTCCATTTGCATTCTGTGCTCACTGACATGATAGAGGACTTGGGTTTCTGTCATTTTTCTGGACCTCAGCCTTAAGGTCTATATTGCCATTTCAAAAAAAGATAAAATAAGCCAAACATTTAGAAGCTAATTACCATCATTGTGCCAAAACTATTTTATTACCAACTGGAATTGTGAAGTTTAGCACATTTTATGTGGATTTTCACTTTAGAATGTTCTGTTAAAAATGATGTCTACTTCAATGCAGACTTTTCAAATTCCATTTTGTAGTTAAAAGTCCCATTCTGCATAAAATGTAACTAAAAGGGGAAAAATATATTTATGCTTCTAACATTTTAAAATGACCACATACTGCATTGCTAGATATTACACTATCTTGTGCATCACTACATTATTAACTTAATTTAATGCTCAGAGTCATTACCACATTCATGGGTGTCTTTCTGATATCTCTCCAGTCCACTGGATTTTGAAGTGTGATTATGTAAATTTTTTACTGATAAATAAATGACTATAATTGTAGTTGAAATACCACTCAAATTCTTAAGACCATGGCATCTAAATAATATATTATGCATTCCTTAATTATTTATCAAGACTAATTCAAAATAACTGTAGGGCAAAGCATACATTTATTTTTAAATAGCACCCCCTTTTTTGTACCAGGTTCAAAAATGTTCCAGATGGCAAAAAAAAAATGTGGAATGGGGGGGGGGGAAGCAAGAGGTTTGGAAAGAGAAGTGTGTAAAAAGAATAAATTTATCCCTCAGATGTAAAGCTCTAGATCAGTCCAATAATACTATCTTGATGATGGCCTATTCTGAGGCTTTTATGCCAGGCTGGTGGTAGATAAGTTTACAAAGAGATATTTTTTTAAAACATGAATATAGAAAAACTTAATTTAAAAAATGTATCCCTCTAACAAATTGCAAAATAAGATCTCCCTTTCTCTTGCTATTTTATGAGTACAATGGAAAATTGTGATCCTTATAATTGTATAGAAAGATTAAGGATATTCCAAACAGATGGTGCTAAATGTAAATTATAGTTAACCAACATTCAGTTTAGATGTAAAAAAAAAATCCACAGTAATTGAATACTGGAATATTCAGTGTGTCTTAACAGCACAAGACTACATTAAAAAATCCTGTCTTACTGTACCTTTCAACACAACTCTGTGCCTGTATGTATGTTACTTGTGTCAATTCCAATTGCAAAATCTACTCTAATCATGGTGTAGAAATCATCTAAAGAATTCCAAGTTCTGGAGCTATACTCATTCCTTTTTATTCTGCAGACTGGCCACACCTTATCTAGCTGCTAATGAAATACAGGAGATTGATTGCAGAAAATCTGTGAGGGGATATTTGCTGTACCATATATAGTAAGCCCTGTTTGGTGCATTAGCATTTTGCCATTTTATGCAAATTCAGGGAGAAAATGACTCATGTATATGATTTAATATGCATCAGCAATAACTCATACCATCCTTATAAGAAAAAAGAAATTAAAAATTCATTAGAAAACTAGACTGGTGTCACGACATGGTTAAAACATTATTAAAGCATATTTCAATGTTTTGCTTACACCAGTGTTCTCATCATGGTGCCACCATTTCATGACAAAGGCCGTAGAGGAGAAAACATTCAACTTAAAATGTCTGCTGGCACACATCGCTGGATTTGTGTGTCACTAAACAATGAGCGAGCATAGCCTGGAATGCCAACTATTTAATTAGCACTTTTGGAAGCCATGCATAGAAAATAGCTCATTTACATGCATCTGCTTAGCGATTATTCCCATAAAAAGCTACCAATTTTTTGTTTAATATATCGAGCATTCTACTACTCGACCAATGAAAAAATAAAAACACATATTATTTTAAAACTGTGAAATTCAGAGATTTAATTAAAACATGCAAAAGTCTTGATATTTCTCTTCAAGGTATATTTTAATTATTTAATTTAACCTTAAGTGTGCCATAAAAGGCTGGATGCAAGTAATAATTAAGAACTTCAAAGGGCAACGGAAACCCTCTAACGGTCCTTGGTTTAATTAAAGGCTATTATTAGAAAGCTTTTGAATATACAGTTACATTTAATGACAAGTGGTGACTAGTAAATGCAGCTTTTGAGAGATATGTGTCTTATTTCAAATAATATCCATAGACTCTAGAAAGCATCATTCACTGCTATATTCCATTTTTAACGTGAATGGCATATATTTCTTAAAATGCATATTTATCTCATTTCTAAAATATCTCTTCAGAGCCCTTTACTTTTAATTTTTCATTAATTCTCTTCCTCTCTATATACTTTTTGTAAATAAAGATTATGTTTCTGAAAAAAATTTAAATGACATTAGCAATGTAAGCAAAATTTTTTTTAATGACGTTAGCAATGTGAGCATATTTTTCAAAGTCAGTTCTGGGTATATGTATGCTTAGCTATGTACATGTGTGCATGTGTGGGTTTGTATACATCTATATTAAAATAATGATATCTCAACACAATAGATAAAAATTTTCTTACTTGCTTCACTTGTGAATCTGACTGTTTCTTATCCAAGTCACAATCAAGATAGAAACAAGACTGTATTTGTACAAAATTTATGTCCATTCAATTTCTATCATTAAACAGTAGGCCAAAGAAAACAGGTAATCATAAACAAATTTCTTAACATAATAATCTTTACAAAATTGAAGTGGTCCACTTATACAACTTCACTATTAAATTCAATTATATAAATTCATTAGAATAGTTGGTTTGGCCAAAATGCATTCATTTATTGTGGGTTTGGAGGAACTGAGATAAAATTCAAGACAATTAAATAGTTATATACACACATATACATATATTATCAATTGAAAAGAAGGAAAAAGGTTTTAAAGTCTATTTGGAATTCTGCACAAATTCCAACATAATTATTTCCTGAGTATGTCTAAAATAACAATTTACACATATAATACAGACATGAAAATTTAACTCATAGTGAACTCTTGGGCAAATTTCCTACCATTTCCTGTATTCACTAGAGCACAAAATAGTAATTCTCTGGTTACCTATATGTGAGTGTGCACGAGTGTGTATATGTTGTCCTTTGTATGAGAAAATCATGGTACCAATGGACCTTTAGTAATGCCCGCATTTGAGCTTTTGTTTTTCCATTAATGAAGATAAATTTGGCATATCTACAGCCCAGTTTTGTTTTGTTTTTTGCCTTCTCCCCTCTCAGGCAAAAAGCATTTTTTTGAGGTGGCTGGCCAGGATAAAGCATTCATTCCATAGCCATGGAATAAAGCCAAGCTAACTGGCTCTCGAAGGGATTGAACCCCAGTCTCAGTGACAATAACATTCTCTAAGCAAACAAATGAAGCAGTACATGTTGATACACTTCTACATTTAGGTAATGGGAATGTATTTTATTTTATTCTGTCTAATCTGGGGTGACACAATACTTCTAACTCAACAAAATGCTTAAATTTGGGGGCTAATTATAGAAACAATAAAGGTGAGCCATTTCTCCTGCTGCCTAAGGGAATCTTTAACTATAAAATAATGCTGATAACCCCCCAAATGGTACCTACCTTGCAAGAATAATGGACCTAAATGATTCCCTATGTAGACAGAAGATTTGAATATATGTGTTGTAGTAAGAGAAATGGTTAATTTCAATTACATTCAACAAGCATTTATTAATACGGTCCTCTGTAGAGTGTGCTAGGTGTTAGGGATGTAATGACTAAACAAAAAAACAGCTTTAGGGCATTTATATTCTGCCTGAGGAGAAAGGGGGAAGGGAAGAGAGGATGCAACATTTACATAAGTAAGTAAAATACAAAATAATCTGAGGAAAGAAATAGCAGAGAAATCTGGAAAGGCTTCCAGTAGAAGATGGCCCATGAGTTGGAGCTTAGAGGAAGCGGAGGTCTTTCAGGGGTGGCAGTAAGGAGGGAATGCATTCTAGAACAGTTATGCACAGGCATAAAAAGATGGAATGCCACATCAAGGAACAACAAACTGGTTGTTTTGGCTGGAATGAAGCGCGTGTAAAAGGGACTAAGGTGAAATGAATCTGGCAAGGTTCATAATGATGAGCTTTAAATGTCAACTGAGGAGTTTATATTTTCTCCTAGAGGCAATAGGGAGCCCTAAAAATTCTTAAGCAGAAGAATGACATGATCACACCAATGCTTTAGGGAGATTATTTTAGTAGCTATGTAAAGGTGATATTGGAGAAGGGGGAGCCTGGAAACCGAGAATCTAATTACAAGACTACTCCAAGTTGCAAGAGAGAAATGATGGTCTGCATGAAAGTGGTGGCCATGTGACTCGTGTATGACTCTGCATTTGAGAATTTTATGAAGCTAAGACTGATGAGAATTGGAAACTAATTAGATATGGGAGAAAGGTAAAGTAGAATAAAGAGTTGAGCATGAATTCAAGTTTGGGAACCAAGATGACGAGAAAGATGGTGTCATCCTCTATAGAAATGGGGAGATTTGGACATAGGTTGAATTTTAGGGCTGGGTAAAGGGAAAAAGAAAATAAATTCTATTTGGACAACTGAGTTTTAGATGTCTAAGGGATATCTAGGTACTTGAATGAAAAGTTTTCTGTTTAGGTTTTCATACTTGGGCAAAAAGAAATAAAAATATATCTTGAGAACTCACTGTTTAATTAAATGTATAGGTGCACATGTAAAAGAACGCAGTTGATAGAGTATTTGCTGTGTGCCAACTATTTTACTACAAGGATTTCTTTTAAAATATGTTATATATAGTTTTATTTATGCTAAGTATTTCCCAATTGCATGTAAAAATTTTAAAATGACTTTAAAAATATTTGGAGTTTTTTGAGGTCTTACCCTCCCCTCCCACCCTTCTTCCCATTTTGAATAGGCAAAAAAAATTTATATTGATTATACATGTAAAGTCGTGCAAGATATATTTCTATATTAGCTATGCTGCAAAAGAAAACATAGACATATGAGAAAGAAAGCTATCCACATCCAGAGGAAGAACTGTGGGAAAAGAAACACAGAAGAAAAATAACTGCTTGATCACATGGGTCCGTGGGGCTCTGACTGAGAAAGTAGACTCTAAAAGATCATCCTAGTGATCTAGGAAATGGGTCTCAATCCATGGCACATGCTAAACCCAGTGGAATTATGTGTCAGATATGGGAGGGGGCTGGAGAAAGGGTAGGGAAGGAACATGAGTCTTGTAACCATGGGAAATTACTCTAAATCATCTAATTATATAAAATTTTAAAAAGAAATAAAAAATAAAACATAGACAAGAAATCACAAGAAAAATAAAATTTAAAAAAGTATGCTTCAACCTGAATTCAGAGTTCATCAGTTCTTTCTCTGGAGGTGGATAACACTTTTCATTATGGGTCCTTCAATTTCAAGATCATTGTCTTGATTAAAGTAGCTAAGATTTTCCAGTTGAACATCCTCACAATATTGTTGTTACTGTACATAATGTTCTTCTGGTTCTATTAATTTCACTTTTCATGAGTTCGTATAAGTCTTCTCAGGTTTTTTTGGAAACCATCCTACTTATCATTTCTTATAAAACAATAGTATCTCATCACAATCATATACAACAACTAGTTTAGCTATTCCCTAAATTATGGGAATTCTCTACAATTCCCAATTCTTTGCCACCACTAAAAGAGCACACACATATATGTGTGTATATGTATATATATATATATATATAATTTAATAGATTTTTTCCCTTTTTTTGGATATCTTTGGGATACAATCCTAGTAGTGGTATTGTTGGGTCAAAGAGCACAATTTTGTAGCCCTTTGGGCAAAATTTCAAATTGTTCTCCAGAATGGTTATACTAATTCATAACTCTACCAACAATGGATGTGTCCTAATTTTTCCCACATCCCCTCCAGCATATTATTTTCCTTTTATGTCATGTTAATCAATCTGAAATGTGGAAGGCATATCTCAAAGTTGTTTTAATTTATAGTTCTCTATAATTGGTAATGATTTAGAGTGTTTTTATGTGATTTCTTCTTTTAGAAATTAACTGTTTGTATCTTTTCACCCTTTTCTAACTGAGGAATGGCAGTTATTTTTATGAAATTATTCCAGTTCTCTGTATATTTGAGAAATGAGGCCTTTATTGGAGAAACATGTAATGTTTTCTCCAGTTTCCAGTTTTCCTTCTAATTCTGTTTTTTATTTTTGAAAAAGTTCCTTAATTTCATGTAATCAAAATATTAGTGTTATTTCCCATGATGTTCTCTGCCTTTGGTCTGGTCATAAACTGATATCATTTTTCCTTGCTTCCTTAATTTCCTTATGATATTACCTGTTATATCTAAAGCATTTATCCATTTTCATCTTATCTTGGAATATGGTGTAAGAAGTTGCTCTTTGCCTAGTTTCTGCCAAATTACTTTCCAATTCTCCCAAGCAATTTCTGTTCTTACTCTTAAAGCTTGGATCTTTAGGTTTATTGAGCATGAAATTACTATAGTCATTAACCCCTTAGGTATTGTGTTCCTAATATATTTCACTGAGCCACCATTCTATTTCTTACCTAGCAGTAGATTGTTTTTAGTGACTAATACTTTGTAGTATAGTTTGAAATTTGGAAGTTTTAGGCCTCCTTTTTCACATTATTTTTAAAAATGGATTCCCCTGATATTCTTGACCTACTAATATCCTAGATAATTTTTTTCTAGCTCTATAAAATAATTCTTTGGATAATTTGTTTGGTATAACACTGAATACATAAATGAAGTAAAATTGCCATTTTATCATATTGGTTCCTCTTACTCACAAAGAATCAATATTTCTCTAATTGTTTAAATCTGACTTTATGTGAAAAATGTTTTATAATCATTTTCATATAATCTCGGGAGTTGTCTTGACAGGTGGTCAAACTTCAAGTATTTTTTATTGTGTACAATTATTTTAAATGAAATTTCTCTTTCTATCTCTTCCTGCTGAGTTTCGCTGATAGTATATAGAAATGTTGATAATTTATGTTTACTTCATATCCTGCAACTTTGTTTAAGTTATTAATTGTTTCAACTATTTTATTAGTTTATTCCCTAGAGTTCTCTAAGTATACCATCATATATCTTCAGAGAGTGATATTTTTGTTTCCTCATATCTTATTTTTATTCCTTCAATTAAATTTAATGCCATAGTGAGCATTTCTCAATTCTCAATACTGAATGATAGTAGTGATAATATATAACTTTAATTCACCCATGTATTTATTGAGAAGGCTTCACATTTATCTCCATTACAAATTACTTTTGTTCCTTGTTTTGGATAAGTACTATTTATCATTTTAAGAAAGGTTCTGTTGATTCCTATGCTTCCTAGTACTTTTAATAGGACTGGGTATTATATTTTATCAAAGGCTTTTTTTCTGCATCTATTGATATAATCTTTTGATTTTTCTTTTTATTGATGTCATTCATTATTTGAACCAAACCTTCATTCATGATGTAAATTTCTACCTTGTTATGGTGTATAAACTTTATGACATATTACTGTTACTTTCTTGATAGGGTCTTATTTAAATTTTTTTGGCATGAATATCCTTTTGGGAAATTGGTCTATAGTTTTCTTTTTCTCTTTTGGCTTTTCCTGGTTAAGCACCAGATTTATGTCATAAGAGGAATTTAGTAGGATTCCTTCTATAACTTTAAAAAATATTTTATTTTCCCAATTACATGTAATAATAAGTTTCAACATACATTTTCTTTCACAAGAATTTCTTCAAATGATTTCTCTTAAAAGAAACAAAGGAATATACAGATCATCAAATTCATCCATTCATAAAACAATTGAACAGGAAATTGTCAATGGATTTTCCTTTGGAACCCAGTAAGCTAAATATATTTTTGGAAGCTATGCCATTTTCAGATAGAGTATATGTTAGGTCCTCCATTAACTGACTCTCTCAGACCATTAGAATCAGATTGAACATGTACTTATTGCTTGACTTGGAGAATTCTAACTTCTTTGGAAACTGAGTTCCTACTGTCAGTGTTCTACAGCAATAAATATTTAAATGATTGGTGGCATAGTGGCAAGATCCCTGGAACTGGAGTTAGGAAGACCTGAATTAAAATTTAACCTCATATACTTATTAACTGTAAGGCAAGTCATTTAACCTCTGTCTCAGTTTCCTTATTTGCACCTCCTGCCCAAGGTTGTTATGAGTACAAAATAAAAGGATATTTGTAAAGCACTTTGCTAACCTTAACCACATTAGAGATTTGCAAAGTGCCATATAAATTCTTTGCTTGCTTGATTATTTTTCAGTTATAGCTGACTCTTTCTGACCCCTTTTGGGGTTTTATTGTCAAAGATACCAAAATGGCTTGCCGTTTTCTTCTCCAACTCATTTTTATAGATAAAGAAACGGAGGCAAACAGGATTACGTAACTTGCCCAAGGTCACACAACTAGTAAGTGTCTAAGGGCACATTTGAACTCAGGAAGATGAGTCTTCCTGCCTCTAGATCCATCTAGATCTATCTACTACACCAACTATCTGCCCCTCTAAAAATTCTAGATCATATACTATTATATACTAGATGATATACTCTCATTGTTATGCTGAAATATGCTGAAAAGTTGATGTAAATCTAACTTTATAATAAGGGAAGAATGAGCATCACCAATAATCTTGGCAATAGACCACAAACAGAAACAAAATAAGTAACTCTCTAGATTAAATTCATCCATCCAAGTCATACTCAGTATTTCATTAAGAAGGATTTGCATGGAACTGGAGAATTCCCATCATACAAGTCAATTTACTTGTGGTATCATATTGTACACGATTTACTATGCTGCATTAAAAGCAGCATCTATATACTGGGGAAAGAAAACCTGTGAGAGCACAGCTAATCAATCAAACTAACCACAAGTACTCATTGAACCCTTCTTAGGAGCTCGACTCCTCTGCTAGATGCTTTGGGGGAGTCAGAATAAGGATAAGATGATGCCCTTGCCTTGGAGAAACTTGAAATCTAGGTAGGAGGACTAGGCTGATGCATGTGAAATGGTTAATGAAAGATATAAAACTATATGTAAATGCTGTGAAGATATCAGACAATGCAAGTGTTCTAGGAATTCACAGGGCCATGATATCAGCAAGACTTTGTAGGAAATAGTACTTGCAATGGGTCCTTGAAAAAGGGGAAGAATTTAGACAGGTAAAAGGGTTGAAAAGGATCATTCCAGATGAGAAGAGAAATTCAAGTGAATGATGAGTGGAGATGAAAGGGTGTATACTTGACATAGTGAGGAGGTCAGCCTGGCAGAAGGAGAAAGTTCACTTTAAATGAAAGCATCAATCATAAAACTGGAAGGGGCCTTAGAGGTCCCACAGTTCAATCCCTTCTTTTTATAGATGAGGAAAAACTGAGACCAAGGAAGATTAAGTGACTGACCCAGGGTCATACAAATAGTAAGTGTCAGAGTTGAAATTTGAACTCAGTTCATGTTGCCTTCCAAGTGAAACCTGATTATTGGAGAAATTTGTGCCTTGGAAATGAGAGATACCCTTGGTTGAAGAAAAGATCAGGGAGCCACTCTACAATGAACAGATTACTGATGACATGTAAACTATGTTTGAGAGACAATTATGGCAACTGTATGGAAGACAAATTGAAGAAAGAATTTGATGTTAAGAAGGACAGATAGGAGGTTACTGCTAGATGTTGTGGGGCATGGGTTCATGAGGGACTTGAATTTAGGTGATGGTTTTAGCAGTGGACAGAAAAGGAATGACCATAAGAAATAAGAGGGATTAATCAAAGATGATGATTTCAAAATTTTGAGCCTGCGAGATTGGAAAAAAAGAGGAAGGTTTGGTGGAAGAGATGCTTTCGGACTAAAGATCATAAGATCAATTTTAAATATTCTGAATGTGAAGTTGTAATGAAATAGTCCATTGGAAATGAATAGGAGAATGGAAATCATTTTAAATAGCAGATTTAGAAAGACAGATTCAGGCAACAATATCGTGGAGGCTGAAATTCTAAGGTTGAATGAACTCTCTAATGGAAATATTGTGAAGAAAGTACACACAATTTGGGGAAATCATCTTGGAGTAGACAGAAAGAAGTTATGGAATCTTACCACTTGTCACCTGTGAATGTGTTATTTTAATGTAACTAACCTAAATGAGTGTGGAGACATAGTCTTAAATATATTACTTTTGCAACCAAAAATCATTCTGAAGGAAATATTGAAGTCTTCTGAAATTGAATGTGTTATACATAAAGTCAGAATGTTTTGGGAAACTTATGTGGTTTTCTATGCTCTCAGATAACTTTGGGGATAGAGATGGGGGAGAAGATATCAGGAGAGAGAAGATGAAAGAAAGAAGAAATGCATCTATTTGGAGGAGATTATAGATAATTTCAGAAATGATTGAGGATCTAGAGATAATTAAAATTTCTATTAATAAAACCCTATTACTTTATAAAGTTCTGATTAGAAATGATTGCTGAGTTATCTAATTTACACTAAAGTTTGCAGAAAACTTTTTGAATACTTTTCCCCACAATATTATAAAACTATATATTTAATATCTGCTGAGTTGATAACAAATCTTGATCTGATCACCTTTGGTTGACCCTATTTAGTTTACTTTTCAAGACAAAAGTAGAGTGAGTCGGGGAATTGCTCCTATACATTTGCTTCAAATGCTTCATGGATATTTCCTTACTTACATGCTGAAGATGTAAACATTAATATAAGAATTTATTTGACTTCCATGTGCAAAGATGGCACATCATTGAAGGCAGGGTTTAATCTATCTTGATAAAGGATTAAATGAAAATAATATTAGCAATATTGTTACATAATTATATTATTGCATATTATATTAAATGACAATACTAATATTACTATTATTAGGCAATAATAAAAGCATCTTGCATTTGTATCAAGCTATTCTATTTGTAATGCTTTCATATAAGCTGGCTAGATAAAAGAGAGATAGAGAAGAAAGATGTAATGATGGAACCAAACTTAAATAGAATGGAAATAAAATTGCTTTGATAATACAGTAAACAACTTTTTTATGAGAGCTTGTTCCATCTTAAATTCAATGGTCTAACTATTCAATAATATTATCAATCATTTTGTAAGGATTAACAATTGTCTTTTCTGCCTATGGTATTTCCATAGCACTTCAATACATGATAAACTTTAATTTGCAGATTTAAGAAATCAAATAAAAAAGTTGCCTTTCAAGGCCATTCATAATGGGTCCACAGAATAGTTTTGAAAAATTTTAATAAAAATAATTAATACAATTTTTCTTAATACTTTCTAGATAGGTATTATATAAAGTAATAATGAGAATATAAACAAAATTCTGGAATCTATTTTAAAATGAAAATTAAAGCAGTTAGTTTGCCTATATAAATGATGCTCATTAGAGTATAATCCATTGGTCTTTAGGACATTATTTTCCAATCGACACAAATTAGTTTATTTTTATTTTCATAATTTTCTTTTAAATAATGTATTTGAATTTATTTTTAGAGAATGGTCTAAAATATGTATTATTAATGAGAAAAAGGAGTAACTCAGTTTCAGAAAAATCTGTATTTCTTATTTTGTATTGGAATCCCAGAATTCTAAGTTAGAAGACAATTATTCTCAATTCTACCATATTTTGAAGGGAAGTATCAGTTGAGATTTGAAAGATTTCATCTGGGAAAAGGTGTTGTAAATGGAAAAAAAAATTTAAAATTCTAATAGAAATATTATCAAACAAATTTCATATCTAAATTTTATATATTTTAAATGATACTATAATTTTGCATGTATCTATTTTCCTAGATGCATTATAATTTCAGTTTTTTTAAAAACATGTTTAAAATTTCAGTTTTAAAATGAGTTACACATAGAATAGTTGTCACATATATGATAATCCATTGTTTCATAGAAGCATTTCTTACTGTTGAAATTAATCAATCAACCAATCAACAAATACTTAGACAGCACTTAGTAAATTAAGAACATTTTGCTAGACAACAGGGATGTAAATAGAGTGGATAAAGTAATAGCTAGGTGGCTTAGCAGAGGTCTTGGACCCAAATTTGGCCTCAGACATTTCCTAGTTGTTTGACCCTGAGCAAGTCACTTGATCTCCATTGCCTATGCTTTCCTGCTCTTCTGCCTTGGAATCAATACACAATATTGATTCTAATACATTAGGTAAGGTTTAAAAAAATAAATACAATGAATGAAACAACCTTTACTTGAAATAAGCTTATATTATAAAGTGAATAAATCCAAAATAGTTAAGCCTGCAAGCACAGCTTCTAGAGTTCAAATCTGGTCTCAGACACTAACTGTGTGACCCGACCCTGTTTGCCTCAGTTTCCTCACCTATAAAATGAGCTGGAGAAGGAAATGGCAAACGACTCCAGTATCTTTTGCTAAGAAAATCCCAAAAGGGGTCTTGAAGAGTCAGGCATTATTAAAACAACTGAATAATAAAAAGTTAAGTAAGAGGCACTTCTGAAGGGAGACACTGGCTGTTTTTAAGATCAGGAAAGACTTCACCTTGAAGGCTATGCTTCAGTTGTGTCTTGAAGGAAGAGAAGGATTCTCTGAGGTGGAAGTGAGGAAGGAGCATTCCAGCCATGGAAGATGGAGTGTTCCATCTTGAAGAATGGAGTAGGCATTTGGATGATGGAGGAGTCAAGTTCAAGACCAGTTCATAAAAGGTTTAAAAATATATAGAGGAGTTCATATTTTCCCCTAAAGATAATAGGAAATCCCTAGAGTTTAATATAAGAGATGTGACATGATCAGATTTATATTTAGTGAAATCTGTTTTGACTTCAGCACTTAGGGCGGACTGGCTGCAGTAGTAAGAGAGTTGAGGCAAGGCAACCAATCAAGAGGTCATTGTAATAGTTCCAATGAGAGCTGATGAGTACCTGAATTTAGGAATATGGTGATTGACTTTGTGGAGGACAGAATCACAAGATTTGGCAACTGACAACTACAAATGCCAAGAGAGAGTGAAGTTTTGAGGATTATGGCAAGATTATGAACCAAGGAGATTGGAAGGATAATGGTGCCTTTAACAGAAATATAATGTCAGAGTGTAGGTTGGAGAATCATTATATATCTAGGGGGAAAAGTGAATACTAACATACATTCAAAAGGGATATATTTTCTAACATGCATGAATAACATGAATTAATTTAGTTTTCAATTTAAATTTATTCTTTCCTGAATGATATTTTAATTGATATGTTAAATTTCATACTCACTAATAAAACCCTCTTCTAAAAAGAACCTTAACTGTTTCTTAACAAAATATGCTAATGAATTACAAGATTAAGTAATATATTCAAAGCCTATTTATAGCTTGCTTTTAGATCACCAGGAAGAAATGTGATGAAAAAAATTATACTAATAAATAATGGAAGCAACCCAAAAGATACAAAGTGCAACTACAATTAGATTGTTTTAGTTAAAGGAAGCATTAATTTTGAATTTAATTACAATAATTCTACCAAAGTGGCTTTTCAGAGGTTTCTGATTTATTTTCACTGATCATTTTACATTTATAGAGTATGTCCACATTGAAACTGATGAAAACAAAAGTTATTTTTCCAGTTTGGCCAGAGTAGGTAGAAAGATTTGCTAATTTTAAATGCTTCTATTAAAAGTTTCTTTAAAAGTCTTTATATTATAGTGTAATTATTACAATAAAGGTCAATTTAAATATTCAATATAGATCATCAATTCAGTTGATGCCATCATCATGCCCAGCTTCTGTCAAACTATCAACTGCTTTATTCTTAATCATTCTAGGTAGATTATCACATAATGCTTTTATACCTCTGCCATAAGGTCAATGGTGCTTTGTTTTAATTTCTTAAAATTTAATGTTTAATCAAATATACTTCATCCACAATCATGATTACCCAAGTAAACTGTACTCTGTAGGACTACATACAGAAAGTTTTTGGACAGCAAATCAAATCAGAAAGTGGGGAGTACTACTGAATTAACTTATATTGTTATTGTATATACATGATGATGGTTAAAAAGACCAGATTAAAAATAAAGTACGCTTTGATTTATCATTAAACATTTATATAATTAAGTAATATAACACAGAAATAGACAAATGATTCTGTGGTTCACTGGAATTAAAAATCAAAGTGATTCTTAGCAAATATGATCATATAGGTTCAGCTTTTCTGATAATCATTGACAGCAAATCTATATACATCAGACTCCTAAATGGAAATCTGGACCTAATGACATATCTAAGTTTAAAAAGGCAAGGAAGAATGGGGCAAACAATAGATGATTTTATTTTTATTTATTTATTTTTTAATCTTCATTTTCAGTTTTATTTCATGCTCCCTTCCTTCTTTCACATAATTTACACTCTAAAAAAAAGAACTGGTCTCCATGCCTTTTCCAAGTTCTATGTCCAAGTTCTTGACCTTTTTCTTTTTTATTCATATACTTTCCTATGCTTGACAGAACTCTCTCTATATATCCAATAGATGATTTTAATCTTAGCATTGTTATGTGCTATGGAGATGCGGAAAGATACCAATTTTAGTGATTTATTCTTTTAAATTTTTTTCATTTTGAATTTAAACACTAAAAATAAAGAATATTCCCAAATACAAAGAATACAAAAGAAGAATTCTGTATGAAACTGTGAATTTCCACTTCATAGCACTGACTTTTCAAAAATATATTCCATATATTTTATAAATCACTTTCAAAACTATCCTGTTTGTCTGTTCTTCCTTCTTTTTTATTATTTTATTTATACTTTTTACATGTTAAATTTTTATTTATTTTTTCCATATTATTCATTTCTGTAAGCAAACAGTCCCATGGATGTCTGTTCTTCCTTTTGTGCTTCTTTCTGATACTTCCTGCTATCTTTCTCTGTACATTAAAAAAATTTCAATGATCTTTTAATTTTGTTGGCATAAATATTGACTGTCACATCCAATTAAAAACTAAGAGAAAGTAATAAAACAAAACAAAAACATAGTCAAGTAAAATCAATCCACACAAAAACCACATCAGAAAAGTTGTGTCTCTTTCAGCACCTTGTGCCCATTGTTTCTCTGGAGGTGGGTAACATACTTTACTATACTACCATGGGAGTTATGGTTGGTCATTGTATCATTGATGAGACTTCTTAATATTTTATTATTGCTTTATTTTATTTTTATTTATTTATATTTATTTTATTAATGCTTTAAAAGTTTTTCATTATATTAAAGGCCCATATTTTCCTTTGTAGTGTACAGTACTACTTGCAACCTTGCAGGGCAAGTTATTCTTGATTGCAAGATTATATCTTTTGTTCTGGGGAAAATAATATTCTAAGTTCTCCCATCATTTAAAATAGAAACAACAAAGTCTTAAATTTTCCAGACTATAGTTTCTTGTTATATGATATACTTCTTTCTGAATTCTTGCATTTTTCTTACATTTAAGATTCCTCACAATGCAATTGCTTCATAAAGACTTTTTTTTATTTTAGCATATAAACTCTGGATTTTGGCTATGATGTTTCTAGGATTTTTTTATTTTAGGGTTCCTTTCAGGAAATAAATTTTATTTAGGAGGTAAATTCTTTATATATTTACTTTATCCTCAGATTCTAATAAATCTGGGCAATTTTCATTTAAGACTTCTTGGTATTGTGAAATCACATTAGAACCCAGGTTTTTTAATTGTTTCTTTGTTGTTGTTTTTAAAATGATGGTTTTCTAGGAGACAGCTGATTCTTAAGTTATTTCTCTTTGACCTATTTTCCAAGTTGGTTGTATTCGATGTTATATAGCTAACATTTTCTTATATTTTCCCAGGATTTTTATTTTATTCTAATATTTCTTGCTGCTTCATGGAGTCATTGATTTCTGTTTAGTTGATTCTGTTTTTAGGGAGTCTCTTCTGTGGGTGAGGTTTACCACTTTATCTTCTAAGCTATTTATTATCCTTTCATTTTTTTCTTCCTGAAGTTTTATTTCATCTTTTACCATTTCCTTTATTTCTGTTAGGTATTTGTAAAGTCCTTTGCAAAATACATTTTTTTCTTTTATAATCTCTGCTTATAGTTACAGAATGACTTCTTCTTTTGGAAGGAATCTTTATGTTTATAACTATTACTATTACTTTTAGTAACCCCTTCCTCCAAGGGAGGGACTCATCTCTTCAGCTATGTTTTCTGAGTTGGGGCTTTATGAGAGGATCAGGCACTCAAATCCATACATACTTCTGAGAGGGATCTTTTTGTCCTTCTTGGTCTTTTCCTGGGTCTGCAGGGATTTTACTCTGACTTTTTTCTTGGGATTTGGCCACCTGGATCTTTGAGATTTAAAGCACTAGATTTTTAGGATCCTCTCTAGTGTTCCAGGACAATGTTAATTAAGGACCCTGGAATCTGGGTCTAACTTGTCTCAGTATGCAATTTATGTTTTGCTTTAGCTCCTTGGGATTTTCAATTTTTCTATCCTGAGGCTTTCTCTGATCTTATTGCCTCCAGACCAAAGCCATGCAGGTAACAGATGTTGTGTATCTGGCTGTGCTGAGTCTGCTGTGAGTTGGTGCTGGCCAGTGACCTACTTTCCTATAGCCCTTGGGCGGACCTTTTATGAAGTTCTGGTTTGAAAGAAGACTCAACTGTTTCTTATGGAGTCTCTTGATTATTATTTGCTCTTGTGTGAAGTTCCTGATGAAGTTGTTACACAGGGATTGGGTAGTTTATCTCATGTTCAGGCTGCCATCTTGACTGGAATTCTATTGTTTTCATTCTTGCCAACATGTTACTCAATAAAAATTGTATTCTAGATAATTATTTTCCTTTTCCAAAATAAGAATTATTCTCCTTCCCTGTTCCCCAACCAACAAATATGAAATGAGTATTTGGCATTAAAAATGCGAGAACTCTAGGAAAGATTATTGCAACGACTTTCATTTTCTTCCTAATAAGTACAATCTCCAGTCATTCAAAGGGAGGTAAAGGCAAGTCAAAATTAAAATGAGGAATTTTAAAAAGTTGTTTTTTTTGCCCCATTTTGGTGCTCATATACCTGTTAAAACAAAACAAAGTAAGACAAAATAAATATCAAAGAGTTGTGTTAACTTTTCAAATTTAAGAAAGGCAGAAGGAAATATTTTACTTAAGAATAAATTAATTGACAGTGGAAAACAACAGTTGCTTTGAAAAATATATTAATATTGATGAGAATAATAACTCATTTATAATGCTTTGGAGTTTCCACAGCACATTACACACACCACCTCATTTGAGCCTTACAGCAAACTCTGTGAAGTAGCTACTGAGAGAACATTTTTCCAGTTTGACAAATCATACTAACCTTGATTCAGAACTGAAAAGGACCTCAGAGACCTTCCACTCTAATCTCTTTGTTTTACAGTTGAGTAAATCAGATCTCGAGGAGGCTAAATGGCTTGTCCAGAATTATAAAGGTAGTAAGGAACAGAGACAAAATTTGAATTCATATTTCTGATTCCAGTTCCAACACTCTATCCAACAACTCCAAGAATTAAGCAAAGATACGAAGTTTTACATCTGAATCAGTAGTACATTAGATGATCTGTTGATAGCTTTGCTTTTCATATTCATTCAAGATCAAGATCACGTTTATAAATATTTTCATGATTCAGGGCTTTTTTGTGTGTTGACATATCAAATGTTAAGATATAAATGCATATGTGCATATATGTTTATTTTTACAGGTTAGGAGATAGTATGCACATGTATGATCTAATAATAATAGCTAGCATTTACCTAGGGCTTTAAGGTTTGCAAAACACATTTTGTTAAGTGAAACAAAGGTTGGGAGAGTTGATTTAACTCTCTATGTTGCCACGTGGAGATGTGACTGGAGATAACAGATATGTTTCTATAGGAAAGGGGTGGTGATGGCTTGGAGCAAAGCAAAGCAAAGCACAGTCAACCTGACTTAATTCTGTAAATGTAGGTGAATTCTTTATTGAAGAATTTATTTTAAGGGGGTAAGCTGGGTGGCTCAGTGGATTGAGAGTCAGACCTAGAGACGGGAGGTCCTAGGTTCAAATCTGACCTCAGACACTTCCTACTGTGTGACCCTGGGCAAGTCACTTGACCCCCCATTACCTAGCCCTTACCACTCTTCTGCCTTGAAGCCAATACACAGTATTGACTGCAAGACGGAAGGTAAGGGTTTAAAAAAAAAAGAATTTATTTTAGGGAGAATAATTTTATTGTAGGGAGAATAATTCCCTTAAATACAAATAGAAAAGATTTAGTAGATTCAATCAAGACTTTGCTTTAAATTTTTTTTGGATCTCAAAGCCCCCCTCCCCCCAGTTATTAATTTAATTATTTTTCATGTAACCATTTTGAAGTTGCCTCATAGCTGTTGATATAGACAGAACAAGAGAAGAAAGTATGGGAAAACCTAAAGATCTAGTATCCTTAAGTTACTGTATTCATGGTTAGATTTTCTTGTATTTGAGGCTTGAACCTCCTATTCAATCTTATTTTGGACCTTGGGGAAATGGGAAGGAGAGGATAAGTTTTAAGCTGATAAAGTCTGAACTCTGCACCAAGTGCAATTTGGCACTGCCCTTTGTGCCAGTCCCAGGGTCAATGCACTTCTGTACCTTGGATTAATGAGTGCCTACATCATAATGACCAAGTCTTTTAGTTTAAGGATAAAAGGATGCTCTTTTCTTGCCTTTAAAGGTTGGAAAACATATACAGCCCAAAGGTAAGCCCTAAATTTCAGACAGTTACGAAGTAGCAAATTGGACTGTCTCCTCTACAGCTTGGCTAAGGATTCACTTTCTGTTATATCAAGAAAGGGGAAAAAAAAGGGTTAGAAATATTATGAGACTTTCTAATGAGTCTCTCTAAGAGCTAGAGTGTTGAAGTAGGGATAACATATGGGTCATATGAGTTTCTCGACTAAAGAAGAAAAGAGGGGATGATAACAAACTACTCAGAAATAGAAACCAAGTTCAAGGTGTTGTTTTGGCTGTTAGGCCTTCTTCAGGCCACAGTCTAAAAAACTAACATTTTTCTATTTCTTCTTCTGCCTAAGGAAGGCCTCAAAGACAAAATGTTGCCTTTAACTTATTCTGTATTCCACTGAGTATTTTAGAGACTAGAAAAATGTTGCTGGGGCAAAAATGATAGGGCACTGCAAGATCAGAAGAAATCTGACATTATTTTTTCTTAAATAAGTAGACCGAGAACTTCACCCACAGAGTTATTCTGAATTCAGGGTTTTGGCCAGGGACTTTAGCAGTAAATAAGTGTGTCTCTGACTTCAACAAGTGCAGTTTCAGATCTGTTTTTTCTCTCTGTTTGGTCTGCCTGAGCATCTTAATATTTTTTTCCAGGTATAATTTGTTATTTTTAAAAATAATATAAATTTCACACACTTGAGACCCATCTTCAAATATTATTTCACAATTTTATAGAAATAGATTTTGCTATTGTATTATATTTGATAGCTAGAAAATATTTTAAAACTACATACAAACACTGTCACAAGAAATATGTAAAATCTATATCATATTGCTTACCGTCTTAGTGAGGGGGGAGAGTTGAGAAGGAGGGAGGGTGGGAAGGAGAGTGAATTTGAAACCACATTTTTAAAAAATGAATGTTAAAAATCATTTTTACATGTAATTGGGAAAATAAAATATTATTATTAAAAACCATTATTAGCAAATTAAAATGTTTTATTATACACATGTTTGAATTTAATTTATGTAGAATATTTTAAAAGAAAATAATTTGGAATGTAGAAAAATTAAAACAGGAAAAAAACATGAATTCATAAATAACCAGGAGGCCTTCATTTATTTTTATTTGTCTCATGGTCAAATATAAATGGGTTCACCTTTGTCAGACAAGGCCTTATGCATTCAGGAATTATTCCATTCTTTGGCACTTTATTTGAAAGTTTAAAATACAGTGTAGAGGTTTCATATTTCCAAAAATAAGAAGGTTACAAAATTACACTGATGGGATTTATAAGACACTTGTTTCTCCATAAAAGAATTAGCATTATTCTTCAAGTATTTAAAAGATAATATAGATAATCATTTTGAAATGTCTGTTTTGCTGTACCTGTTAGGAGAGAAAAACAAATAATTCTGAACAAAAGTTGTACCTTTGAAAATAATGTACATTGCTATTTGTTCTAGAAGTTCTTATGAAGTATATGAATGAAATATAAAATGGAACATGCTGAATGTTGGATGGCATACTATTAAAAAAATGAGAACATAGACTTTCATGAAAATTTTTTTGAAGTCAATTAATGGCATTAAAAAACAAAGTCTAGAGTTGTGATTTATTAGTATAAATATTCCCACATAAGAAAACTTCTACGGAACCAGATCAACATTTCCTCAGCAATTTATTGTTTTAGAAAGGTGCCTGGGGACAATGAGAAGTTGTGGTTTGTCCTGGGTCAGGCTCACAGTATTGTACCTGCCAGTGGTAAAACTTGAACCCAGAACATCTTAATTCAGACTGGTTCTCTATTTTAAATGTGTTAAAATCATCAAAGGAAACTGATGATCTGGTAAAGAATTAATTCTACCTATTAGAATAATCTCATCATTGCCACTTTAGTAACAACTTTGGAGTCATATTAAGTTATCTAACAGTTATAACAAGGTATGTAATAACTGGGGAAGTGGGAAAACAGTATTGAAATCCATATTAAGTGGGTTACCTCCAGAACTACATTGCATTTGGGATTCCAAAGGATTTCTCTTAGACATGAAAAAAAAATCTATGTTTTAGGTCCTGTAGACACACAAATAAATTTAAATGTGTCCTAATTTTATACAAATAACCTCTACAATTTTCTGAAACAAATTTACTTAAAATATCATGACTGCTCTGCTAATCTGGGTAGCTGTTCCAATAGCCAATGATTTTGGTTGGTCACAGACTAGTTCTCAAAATCTAAAAGATATTAGCAATCATATTTCTGAAAACAATCAGAAAAACCATAATTTCAAAATTCCTGGCTAGTATGGTTGTCACCCAAAAAGTAAAAGAAAGTAAAAATATTTAACTTCATCAGAGTGAAAAGGTGCTCAAGAAAGAGACTGCCTCCCTGATTGGTCAGATTGGACCTTACCAGGTGATTGTAACTTGCTGAGGGCCATCATGTATACATATTGTGGTCCTACCTCTGTGTTTCAGAAACCAACATAAAATCATTAACTCTAACAAAGTTCCAAGTTATTGTTGACAGGGTTTAAAAATAAGAATATCATTTAATTCCACATGGATACACTTAATTCTCTACATTCATCCAAAACAGGACAAGATTTGCAAACCCTTAATAACACTGTTGTGGTGTCTACTTTATAAGATTCAGAATAGCATGCTATTCTTGAACATTATTATCATTTTTATTCATGTAGCAAAGGACTGGCCATGCTCTGACAGAGAAATTCTCCATGTTTGTGTGTGTATACTGACATATTTATGTGCATATACACACCTCAGACATATATAATATTATATATATATTTATGTACACACTATCTTTTGCAAAGCTTCATTAAAAGTTTTTTAATCATTTAAATTATATTAATTTAATTTTAAAATCAGAACCATTTTAGGAAGTTTGGAACATATGCTTACTGTACTTGAGAGCTTATTATTCATAATTTCTGTAGGTAATTTACTAGTGGAATTTACTACTGGATGATAGATGTTCTCCTGGGATTTCCCTGGATTTCAGTATACTGCACATGCTGAGATTCAGAATATCTCAACCAATTTGTGGTGAACTGTTTGCTGGGAATTTGGTCTCCACAGAACTAGCCTCTGTAAATTCCCTGAAAATAGTGTAAGCATACTATAGACATCTAGGAAGATGTCAGGCTCTAGAATATTTCAATTCTGTATTAAAACACCTTATAAAAGTCATACTGCTTTGGAACCATAGCCAAAATGTAGTTCTGAGTTTTAATTTTACGTAGAGTTTGATTTACACATGACTAAATATACTTTTAGCTCATTTAGGCCAAAGGTAAGTGACCAACTAACTGAAAACACTCAACATAAAAATATTCATTCTACTAAGACGATGTTAGTTTAACTATTGACTCCATAACCTTTCCTATAAAAGATTTTCTCCCCCTAAAAGTGATGCCTGTACTGTATTGAGTCATCTTCTTGATGCTTGATAGTTTTATTACAAAGAACATCCTTAGGAATGTAAGATGATGGTTATTGTTTTCTGTAGGATTGCCAGGTCAGGCTGACCCAGTGAAAAGGGAAGAATGAACTAGCAAATCTGGGCTTGTTTCAATCAAATCAAGCAGTTATTTGAATTATAGTTTGATTAAAAAAATTAATGCCAACCTAGAGGAGAATTTGTATATAATAATAAAAATAACAATAGCACTTATGGAGCAACTTAAGGTTTGCCAAGGACTTTACAAATATTACAAAATACACTCATTCTTGTCCTCACAACTACTCAGGGAAGTAGATGCTATTTTTCTCCTCATTTTCCAGACAAGGAAATTGAAGCAAATTGAAGTTAAGGGGCTTCCTCAGGAATCACACAACTAGTAGGTTTCTGAGGACAGATTTGAACTCAGGTTTACCCATACTGCATTTCTAGGCTGTATAGCCCTGCCGTGTACCTTTGTAAACCTGTTGTTTAAAATTTTCTTTTCTCCCTTTTTAGGTGACGGGATCCCCATTTTTCCTCACATTATTTTAAAGCAAAGGGATCCTAACATGAAAATTACAGTCAGGCAAAAATGCTTTAAGTGATGTATCTTCACTAACTAAGTACTCATTTTCTAAATGAAATAAATAATAGTTTGGGGACTCGGTATGATGCTGTGGAGCTGTGAGAATTTTGTATTTTTTCGATGCCCGTTCCCAAGTCTCCCAGGCCAATCTTCAGTGACAATGTGAACCTGTGGTGGCTACGTAGGAATGGGAATAAGCATGTTTTACTTGAAGAGCAAATTAAGAAGGTCTAAACAGTGCAGTAATGCTCTAAGGAATTGATGGGAGCTTCTGCATGAAGAAGTAGCAAGAAGAAAATATGAAATGCATAAAAACTCTGCACAGCAGTTTTAGAGCTTTGATAAAATATAAAATGTCTTTAACCCCTTTGCTGTTCTTGCAAACGCCTGCAATTCAAGAATTTTATTATTCTGGGGCTAACGTATTTTAAACCTCAATAACTGAATGTTTCCTTTGGGATACCCTCAGGCAAACTATATATTGATTTTCTCAGAATGCAATGTATTTTTCATTAGTACCAAGGTTTGGTGGGTATCTAGTCATTTGTTCACCAAATTCCACTGAAAATTAAAACTGAAGACTCCATTTTGGCTATGGAGCCATCAGAGTATGGACATTACTTTTTCCTATTAGATGTTATTCTGACATTCATGATGCCTGGGGTTTCCTTTAACAATGGTTGTGCACCAAAACTTACCTCTTCAATTTGACCTGCCCCTTTGCGCTAACTACTATTCCCTATTTGCTGGACTGAACCATTAACTACATGATGTAAGACTGGATGACAGATTTGACATTGCAAAGAGAAGCTGCTCTTCAAATTTAAAAAGTTGTTGAGTTACCTGGATAATCCAGATGAAAATATAATTTTTAAGTTATAAAATGGCTATCTCAGGTTTCTAGAATTTATTTTTCTCATGGAGATCCAGGCTATGACTTATAGCTTTTTTTTTTCTCATCAAATGTGTGATAGCTTGTCATGTACTCATGTGCCTTCCAGTTTCCTTTCATCTCTCTGCAAGTGTGTTCTTTCATTATAAACTTCTTTCACTTTTCTGATGAAGTAGAGCCCAAGGAATTGAGCGCTTCTGCTCATACAACATTTACATACAACTTAGATATTTATGAATGTATATACATATATCTTATGTGTGTATAGGCACATATACATATACGTGTAAATATACAGATAGATAATAGATATTTAAGGTTAAGGTTGAAACCCAAACCACATATTTTGTCTGGGGTACCTCAATTAGAAGAGAACACATCTCAATCAGTCAAGCAATCTTAGACTAAGCTTGTACGGGCTTTGATGATTTTTATCCCAACTTAGAGTTCATACAAGGTTTACAAAGAGCTTTCTGTGTATGGAGGTATGTGTGTATGCATATAGATATGTAGATATCTATACGTATACATATAAATGTATAGATAGATTTAGATATTTAAGACTGAGGTTAAAACTAAAATCATATATTTTAGCTGTGATACCTCAATTAGATGAGAATGCATCTAAATCAGTCAAGCAATCAAACATCTTAGACTAAACCCATACATGCATTGAGGATTTTTATTCCAACTTCTACTCTCACAGATACTAAATCTTCTAATCCCAAAGCAAGGCTACACTCTTTAGGCTCTCCTTAGGGGTTATAAGTGATTCTCTTATTTCCATTGGTTTGAGCCTTAATTGTGGTTCTTTTCTTCTTTTTGATTATTTTGAAAATCATTTACTCAGTCTTAAATGGATTTTCTAAAGGAGTATTTCAAAGTTGGTTCAAGTAAGAATGGTTGATATAAAACAGTCCCCAAAATTTTATGACATACTATATTACAAATGCATACAGGGATCAAAGGAAAAGTGGGTTCAGGCTTAGAGTTTAGCAAAATGGTGTTTCACACTGCTGGGTTTGTACCCCAAAGAGATAATAAGGAAAAAGACTTGTACAAGAATATTCATAGCTGCACTCTTTGTGGTGGCAAAAAATTAGAAAATAAGGGGATGCCCTTCAATTGGGGAATGGCTGAACAAATTGTGGTATATGATGGTGATGGAATACTATTGTGCTCAAAGGAATAATAAACTGGAGGGAATCCATGTGAACTGGAACAACCTCTAGGAGGTGATGCAGAGCGAAAGGAGCAGAACCAGGAGAACATTGTACACAGAGACCAATACATTGTAGCACAATCGAATGTAACTGACTTTTTACTAGCAACAATGCAATGATCCAGGACAGTTCAGAGGAACTTTATGAGAAAGAACGTTATCCACATCCAGAAAAAAGAATTGTTGAAACAGAAATACAGAAGAAGAACATATGGTCGATCACATGGTTCTATGGGAATATGATTAGGGTTCTGATGTTAAAAGATCACTTTACTGCAGATATGAATAACATGGAAACAAGTTTTGAACAATGATACATGTATAACCCAGTGGAACTGCTTGTCGACTTCGGAAGGGGGAAGGAAAGAGCAGGGGTTGGGAATTATGAATCATATCAGTGTGGAAAAATATTCTAAATAAAAAAAGATGGGAGAAAAAGAGCAGACTCTTTGGTAAAAAAAATGGTGACTCACAGCTCAAGATTCCCAGAAACCTTTTTCTTCCATTCATGAGGTTCTCAACATTTTTTCCTTAAGCACAGCAGATCTCTATTTAGTCTCTCTGTGGCTCCTCAGGCACCTACTCCTGGGAAGGGGATAGACAGGAGTGCTATTAGGATCCTGATAAGAATAAGGCAAATCAAAATCATTCCAACCTATTGAAGCTTGTAGAGTCCTCTATTTTTATATTTGACTGTATGGGAGCAGTGGAGGGGGGGAGGAAGGAGACTTATACCCAGGCTAGAGTGAAGACTTATTTTCCTCACTCCACCCCTCCCCAACCCTCATCCTCTGGAAATTTTTCCTTAAGAGTATGCTGGAACACTGCTTGTCACTCCCTTATTCTAGCTAACTCAACATTTTGCCATAGGTTTCAGAGGGTATGATGACCTCCCTCAACCAACTGGGACAGATTTCCAGCCTGATATCATTTCACTTTATCCAATGGTTTTCAAAGACTTTCTACCCTTCATTGGTTGATTGACTGACTAAAATAAGTTCTCACCTAAGTAGGGTATTATAGCTAAAGTATGTTAGTTAAAATGTGTGGTTTTGGTTTCAACTTGACTATTAGATATAACTCTATCTTTATCTATTGATTTATATATCTTTATAAGAAGAGACTATATCTTAAGGTAACAAATTTGAACCCAGGACCTCCTGACTCTAGGCTTCTCTCTCAATCCCCTGAACCACTTAGCTGCCCCATCTTAAGGTAATAGAAAGAAAGAATATGTTCTCTTAAAAGAAAAAATCCGTACAAAATTCATACCAAATTATATAACAGGCTAATTTAAGATATATGTATGCAAATACATATATACAAAACAAAACTATCCTTGTGTCTGAAGTGGTCTTTTAAGTGACTTTTCGACTGTAACAGTACCTTCCTTTCCAATGACTATGAAATCCAATTAAAAGCAAACTTGATTTCAAGTCCAGTGACTTGATGGTACTCAATATATATTTGTTGATTGATTTACGAGCAACATCCAGAGACTGCAATACAAAAATCGTCCATATAACATCTAAGTCAGTGTTCTAATGCTTACATGGTATAATCTAAATCTTCTTGGAAATTTAGTTACTCTGTATGTTCCTATAACCTCTAAATAGCCTCAGCAACATTAAGTGCTTAAAAAAAACTTTTAAAAGGACAAGATCCAATTTTCTCAATCTGGTTTCCATGGTAACAGTGCCTTAATGTTAAATTTTACCTCTTTTTCAAATTAATTTTTTGGACAAATTCAAGTTGTCTACATATCAAATGAAACAACACGAGGAAGGACTTTGTAAAGTGCAAAGCAATATATACATGTGAAGTGTCAGGGTCCTTTCTAAATGATACATTAATAAAATATATATTTTTTAAAGTGGAAGCAATAGGATTCTTTACCCAACAGCTCAAAGGTGTTTATTTGTTTGAAATAATCAAGTCTAACTCATGGAAAACAGGACTACTGAGAAGCTTTATTCTTATTGTCCTTTTTATCTGCCTTTCCAGTCAGCTAGGTGGTTTCTACTTACTCATTTGTTCAAATTCTCTTTTTCTAAGGATAGAAACATTTCTGAAAAGGGCAAATGAAATTGAGTCCAGGAGTTTGCTACCTTTGGCACATATTTGCATAAACTCTGCTTGCCTCTCGTGCTGGAATTCAGCTGTTTGAACTAGGACCCCTCTTTTATGTGGTATTACCACCCATCATGAGAAGTATCAGGGCCCTTTTGGGGACTACTTACTGACTGGCATAATTCCAACATCGCCTATTAGCCTCAAAGAACAGGCTGAATAATCTCTTTTCATTGGCCACAATTCTTTTTCCAGCTACTATTCCACACAACCAGCTACTGAGAAATGTTGAGTTTAATCCAAGTTACAGCCCATGCTTACCCAGCAAATTAGGACCTACTTTTTCAATAGTATCTTAAAATAGGCTTCTGCTTCATGAGGAATGTTCTGAAGATTAAATCAACAAAATTCCATTATTATGCCATTAAAATCCTAAAATAAATTTATTGATCTCTTTTGTCACACATTTCACTTAGTAGCATGGGAATCCCTCTTAAGTAGAGAGGAGGAGTTAAGAATTTAGAAGAGTTGTTTTCATAAAATATATACCTCCTTAATCTGGTAGAATGTAAGCTCCTTGAGGTCAGGTGTTGGTTCATTTTTTATTATTGTGTCTCCTGGACCTAATACAGTATTTTGTACTTTGTGAGGCACTGAATGAATATTTGTTGAACTATATGAAACCTCTCCCTTCCCCTATTTTGTAGTTAGCAGAAAAGTAGATGGAATGTGAAATGGAAAGCAACATCTATTTTCCATATTTGATATTACTAATGAAGATATACAGAATTCTCATGACAATATAGCACAGGTTTATATATCAATGATGGAGACATGCAATTTATGCTATATTCTAGAAAAAAAATAAAATCTTCCAAATGGAAAAGGACAATGATCACCTTGAGAAGAGAGGTAGTAAAAGAGCCATTTACAATCCCACCTATTGATTTTAGCATTTTTTCACTTGGACTTGCATAAAGGATAGAAATTATGTTTAAAAAAATCTTTCTACCCAACATGGAAAGTTTTGGAAGCCATCAAATTGGTATCTCGCATGAGTTGAAAGGAAACTACTTTTTGTTCCCTCTTGTCTTTTTCCAAAGTCAGACATTCCTTTTGCTAAGACTGTAATGAATACACAGTTTTCCTTTCATGGAGCCCAGAGGTTTAAGTTGTAAAGTACTATTCCCTGAATTTGATCCTGTAACCTCTTCTTGGTTTGAATGTGTGACTATAAAAGTTGTGCATCCAGTGTTAAGAAAAAGTTCTGGGATGGGTATCCTAAAAACCTGGGCAAATCTTAGATTAAGGATGGTGAGAGCTTGTGTGAGTTTGGTCACGTCATTATAGTCCTGTCACCTTCAAAATTGAGATACTAAAATCCACTAGGTGGTAGGGTCTAAAGAGTGCCTTTTTGGAAAGGTCTTGATGATCCTTGGAATACTAGCACATTCTTCTTAACTTGTCTCATTTAACTCATTTTCACCACTCAAATGAGGAATATCCCTGGTTTGTTCAAGAGCAAATTATTTTGCTTACATTGGTATCCCCAGTTGGTCTAATAGCAAAAAAACTGAAGTATAGAATTAAGTTTTATGAAGTAGTCTTGGTTTTGTAAAGCCTGACACTTCTGTAAATATCATTCCCAAGTCAATCCTTATTTCTCCCCCTTTCAAATTGACCTACTATACAGAATGGCTAAAAACATTAAAAATCCAGGTGCGAATCATCCTTTTTTCTAAGGAAGTGAAATAGTGAAATCTTATTAAAAGTCATATATATTTAAATATATATTTACATAACCATTGAAATTTTATTAAAAGGCCTTAACTTCTTCCCTCCTCCCCACTCTCACAGTCTTCAGGTTCACCAATGCTTGTGCATTGTGACCATACTTTTTCACTCTGGTAATGTTCTCTCACATACTTAAAGAGTTCTCCAGTTTGTATTGGGACATTCTGTGTCTGGTTTATAATCTATTCGCTGTCATTGGTTTGGACTATTTCTATTCCAAGATGTGATTTTAATTATTAACTAGTAATAATTCAGCTTTTTCATCATAGAAAACTTAAGCCCATGGTGAGTACAGGAAAGTGACATAAGTAAAATGTCTTCTGTTTGATGACAGGCCATATGAACCTTTTTTCTCTATTCTCACAAAACCACAGAATCTTTCTCTTCCTTTGAATTACTAGCTGCTCACTCCCCTCTACCCCCCACCACCAGGAAAGAGGATATAGTAGATAAAGAACTGGGCCTAGAACCAGAAAGACTTGAATTCAAATTTGGCTTCAGACATTTACTAGCTATGTTACCTTGGGCAAGTCATTTAACCTCTGTCTGCCTCAGTTTTTTTCTATTGTAAAATGGAGATTATAAGAGCAACTACTTCCCATTGTTGTAAGGATCAAATGAAAGAATTTTGATAATATATGTAAAGTATATCATAGTGTGGTAAGCATATAGTAGATGCTTAATAAATGCATGTTTCCTTCCTTCTTTCTTTTTCAGTGCATTTCTGATGAGAAGTGAATCCTTTCTTCTCAGAATGTCTTTCTTTCTCCATCTCTTTCTCTCTCTCTCTCCATCTCTCTCTGTATATCTCCTACATACACACAAACAAAAAAAGCGGGCTTTTCTTGGTAACCAATATCAACAATTTGGAAAAATTAACTGTTTTCCAGAGTCCTTTGGGGGAGGGAGTTTTAGCTTCTATTCCCCATCATTTATTTAAAGATAAGTGATTAAATGTCAAATTGATACTTGAACTAAAGCTGAGTTTGTAGAGGTATCTTTGAAGCTGAAAATGATATTGACTCAAGAAATAGAGCCCGAACTCCTGATTTCAGTGCAGTACAGAACTCTTAGGTGAGTAAACTCTTTCCAACAATGCAGTGCCATAACTTTTCTACACATTATAATCTTAGAATTGCCTGGGCACCTGTAGAGTTTTAATCTCTTGCCCAAGGTCAAGTCAGTGTGTCAGAGATAGGACTTGAGCTCAGATTTCCTAGGTTTGATCTTGGTTCTTTATCCATTACCCCATGCTGCCTACTTTCACTGTACATAACCCACTTAACCATAAAAATCTCTTTAAAAAATGTAAGGGGCCCTAGTGATGCCTTAGACTAATTGTTTCATTTTTGTTGATATTCAGAGCAATTCAATGACTTATCTAGACTCACATAGCTAATTAATGATAGACCTGGAACTAGAACCCATCACCTAAATTTCTGTCCATTGATTAAGTCTAGTACATGGAGGCAGTTCTTTGTCAATGATATTGTAAATGCTGTCTAATATTGAAGAACAAAAGAGAAAAAAAAAAGCAAAATCCTATAGGTTCTTCTTTCCACTTTGCCATACTGCCTTTAGTTACTTTTAGAATAAAGGTATGAGGGGCAGTCAAATAGCACAATGGATAGAGTGCCAGACTTGGAGTCAGTAGGACCTAAATTCAAATCTGACCTTACATTACTTCCTAACTGTGTGATCCTAGGCAAGCCACTTAACCCCAATTGCCTGCCCCTTCTCATTTTTCTGCCTTAGAAGAAATACTAAGACAGAAGGTAAGAGTTTTAAAAACATAAAAATAAAAAAGGTATGGGGAGGGCATTGTTAATGGGAGAGATTTATAAAATATCTATCAGCCTCTCCGGTTCCTAATTTATATAAATAAATATTTATTATTGTTTATGGAAATATTTTACTAACCTGTACTCACATCTATTATTATGGCTTTATTTTTAGATATACAAAAAAGACCTCAATTCATCTTTAAAAACTATTTCCCATCCCCTCCTATTTTTTAAGTAAAGAAATTGGCCCTTGTCCAAGGTCATACTATACGAAATAACTGAATCAAAATTTGAACCCAGGCTATTTCTCTGAATCCAGTGGTCTTTGCACTGTGCTAATTGCCTTTTTTCCTTAACAAAACCTTTCAAATAGAAATTAATTCCCCTTTTTCCTCTCTGCCCTTAAACACCCCTCTATTTTCTTGATAAAGGAAGACCCTCGTAAAAACTTATGATGTAAAAACAATGATAGATTTCTAAAAGAGGCATTATACTGGTGAACCTTGGATGACTTTGCTCTAATATCACCAACTGGGATTTAACTAACTGACCTTGAAACTAGGACTTCCTAGTGTCCTTCTGAAGTATAAGAGAACTTATTATTTGAATTTCAGTTTCAGTTTGCAGCCTTTCATTGAGTCCAAGTATCTACAAAAGAATTAATAAATGTACATTACAGTCAGCTCTTGTTTATACCAAACAAGCCTAGCTTTTAAGTTTTTCCTGATATACACATGATTCAAAGATTCGTGGAATCTTAGGGCTGGAAGGAAAGTTAGAGATCATTTAGACCTTTCCACCCCTTCATTTTACAGATGAGGAAACTAAGCCCCACAGAGATTCATTGACTCACTCATTCTTATTTCCATAAATATTTTTTTGAGCACCTTCTCTGTGAAAGGCACTATGGCTAAGTCTTGTGGGAGATAGGAAGTTAAATATGACACAGCTTCAGAATGTAAAGCACTTACAATATGTATAGTAGGGGAGATAAGGCACATTCACAAAAAAATCAGAGTAAGAGGTAGTCACATAAATACCACATGAGACTTACAAACAAAGCATGATGGGGTTTTAGAGGAGGAAGAGAGCTAATGTGCCAAAGGGGATTGAGAAAAGCTTAATGAAAGAAATGGCCTTTTGAGTTAAGCTTTGAAGAATAGGTATGATTATATTATTCTCATTTTGTCCTTTCAAATATAGGTACTCTTGTATTACATAAGAACAAACTTATGCCATTGTATAGAATGATCACAGACATTAAATCCTATCCATTCCCCAGGAGGGCTCCCAGGATATGTAAATATATAGGTGCACATTCAGGTGTCTTTCTATAATAGAGGGTTTTATCTTTTTAACTCCTTCCTTACCATTATTTCTTTCACATTAATCCTTCACTCTCCCTTTTCACCATTTCCCTTGTGATTTCAAACAAGTCCTTTAACAACTATGGGTCCCAGTTTCCTCTTCTGTAAAATGACCCAGTTGGACTACATAATATCTCTAGTTCTCTCCTGATATCCAAGATCCTATCACCCTCTCCCTCCCTTATCTATTAAAGTAGCTCTTGGATTCATACATTGAGAATTAGATTAGAATTAATTAGAATTAGGCTAGAAATAGGCAGAAACACTCCCTATACTTAAAGAGGTTATATACCTTTATTTTGTGATTTAAAAAAAATCCATTTAATTCAATTTCATAAGTTTTTAAAAGTATTTACTTTGTACAAGGTGGTGTAGAAAGTGTTCGGAGATGTCTAGTACTTCTACTGTGAGGACTTTCAGAACCATTTTAAGGGGCAGCTCATCTCCCATCTCTCACCTGTGGCTCCAAGAACCTTTGGCATGAGCAGTGGCCACACCCCAATAAAATAATTCGGGTAGATGGATCAAATAAGGTTGAGGGTAACTGACAGGCCTCAAGCCCATCAGTGAACTAAGGTAAACTCTGTCCCAAGGATGCAAAAGACTTCCCCAGCAGAACAGACAGATGAGAACCATTTGTTCTAACAGGCATGAACTTATGGAAGCAGTCTCTATTGAATAAGCATTTAGAGCTTGATCAGCCATTAATGACACCAAGGACATCTACTACATCACAGGTCAACATCGATCCTCCAGAATTTTGTCTTGCCACTGGATCTTGATGCCTCTGGAAGAAAAAAGTGAAGCTGATGACTTTGTGAAACTCTGCCTTACTTATATACTATTCACTTTGAGTCAAGACATCACCTCATGATGTCACTGATCTTTTTAGAAATGAAGAACAAGCAGCAACTCTGTGCAAGGCATCATGCAAAATCATTTTTATGACCAAAATATTGTTCAAGCACCTATTACAGCATGTTCCAAAAGTCTTAAGTTTTAAAGCAGTAGTAATATGAGTACTGTTTTAAGTTTTCTCCAAGTAGGATTATTGCTTGATTATTATTAGATCTGAAGTAAACATTTCATTCACTGGTCTAAATTTTCTGACTTATAAGCATCTCTTCAGGTCTAGGATATTGACCAAAGTATCTTGTGGATGACTACCATTGATGAAATCAATTACCCCTCCAGCAATATCTATTTGTAAACATCACAGACATTATTTCTTCTTTGGCACTTTTATTTTCGTATGATTCTTTTTCAAACAACCATGTTGTGTAATGGTGAGTTTTATTCCTTGAGAAGCACATTTTCACTATAATTCTTTTGATTCATTCATAAATCCATCCATTCATTCATCAAAGACTTACTCTTCACCTATTACATATTAGATTCTAGAGGAATTGCAAAACTCTGTGTTACCATGTTTATAGTTTTGCAGAAATTGTATTCAATTAATAAAAATGTATATGACAAGTTTTCTGACTCTAGTCATGGTGATGCCATAAACTAAATAATCAATATAATCATATGCAACCTTGAATAACGCAATTACCTTTATGGCCCTCAGTTTCCTTATCTCTAAATGAGGTGGTTGGACTGAATGATTTCTAGGGATGTAGATCTATAGCTGAAAGGAAACTTAGAGGTCATCTAGTTCAAGTCTCTCATTTCAGAGATGAGGAAATTTGGTTTCAAAGAGATTATGTGATTTTCTTATTCAAAAGATAATAAATGGCCAGGATTTGAATTCCATTATACAACTTTAAGTGCAGTACTCTTTTACTGTACTATGTGGGTACATTGTATACTAAATAAGATTTCTTTTAGTTCTAAATTTCCATTATTTTAAGAGCTATGCCTTTAAGTTTTCTCCCCAGTGGAATCTTTATATCCTTTCATGAAATGTTCATTACAATGTTTTGATCCACAGAACTATTCACATAATTTTTTCATTCATCCAAAAATATTGAGCACTAGATACATAGATAGAGGCATATAGATGATAGTGTTTTGTAGATAATTACATAGAGGTGATAGATGATACATAAGTAGGTAGATTAGACAGACAGGTAGAAAGAAAGAAAGAAAGAAAGAAAGAAAGAAAGAAAGAAAGAAAGAAAGAAAGAAAGAAAGAAAGAAAGAAAGAGAGAAAGAAAGAAAGAAGGAAAGAAGGAAAGAGAAAAAAGAAACATATAAACAAAGAAAGAAAAAGGAAGGAAGGAAGGAAGGAAGGAAGAATGAAAGATAGATCAATAGATAGATCAATAGGTAGATTAGTAGATAATTTTCTAGGGTGACCCTATTTGAATATACAATTCATTGAGTATTCTAGGCTCATCTTAATGTGGGGAACCTCACTATCTTGAGGAAATTCTTCTGTTTGACTTCTTCATATTGTTTCTCCCATGATACTCACAAATATATTAGGTGAACATGTCTCCTTATTTTGTATTTATTTGATGCTAATACTCAAATGATCAATGAACAAAGTTTTCATGTGTGATCATGTGTGTCATGGAATCTTGTAAGATTTTAGCATATATAAGAGAGGCACTTTAAGAAGGCCTGTTAAGGCTGTACTTTTGTTCTCCATCAAAGTTTTGAAATGAAAAGCAATACAAAAAAATTTTTTATGATTGACATTGCATGAAATTGTCTTCAAAAACCTATCTGCTCTTTGTTTTAATCAAGGATATAGTATTACATACTTTTATAATTCTTTTTAGTCCAATTTCATCATTTATAAATGCAAATTTTAATGTTTCATAATTTGCTCCCGGGTCACAGACTGTAAAGTGACTAAAGCAGAACTAGAACCCAAGATTCTCAATCCAGTTCCCTAGTATATACTATACTGCTTCATAAATATGGCAGATTGTCAATAAGTTTGGGCTAATTGATATTTCACAGCAACAGAAGAAATAACAGTATTTGGAGCAATACTGAAAAGGGGTGCACCAAATCTACTTAGAAGCAGAAATGGTCATTTTGTGGAGAAAAGTCCCTTATAACACGATTCCAGCCTATCTGGTCAAGCTTATTATCTATTACTCTCTTTCATATACTCTATATTCCAGTCAAAATGGTCTACTTGTTATTTCCTGCATGTGACGTTCCATTTGCGAGTGCATAATATTTTCTCTATGGCAGGAACATAGTCACTTGTCACCTCTATTTTGTAGAATTTCTATCTTCCTTTAAGACTTAGGTCAAGGATTAAAAAAAAAATGATCTTGAAATTCCAGTGTTAATGTACTCCTCACCCCTGTGAAATTCTGTTTCTGGTCATATTTGCTTTGTATGTAATTTGTATTTAATATTATATATAAACATATATATATATATATATATATATATATATATATATATATATATATATATTCCTCTTTCCCTCCCCAATTTGCCCACCCTTTTATTGGGAAAATTCAAGTTCCTTAAAGGAAGATACATTTGTTTTCATATACCCAATACCTTGCATTGTGTCAGGCACACAGAAGGTATTTAATAAGTACTGGTTGAATGAATAAGTGAAAAAAGCTTGGAAATAATTATATTCAATTTTAATAAAAGAAAGAATTTTCTCATTCCATTAATAGTCAAGGAAAACAAAACTGAAAAATGGAATTATAAAACTCAACCTCTGACAAGGAGAAAAGCCAGATTCCTTTTCTTTATCTTACATTCATATTTAATAGTTGAGTTTGTGATTTTTAGGTATTTTATCCAAGATTTATCTGTCTCTGTTCAGATAACAAGGTTAAGTTATATTTTAAAATAGTATTAGCATCTTCTCTGTTTTGAGGATGACACAGGAGAAGCCAAGAATAGATAGAATCAAGTTTTCTCAGTTTCTCAATAATCATTCCTGTGATTGTCTCCATCAGAGACAATCTTTAAGTTTCAATATTACTTAGACTTTACATTTTTAAAGAGATGAATATTAAAAGTTTATGAGAAAAGTGGTAATATGGGACAGTTAGTTATTCCTGGTCCCACTCCACATTCACCCCACCCCCCATTTATAACACTCTCCATGAACCTTTCTTTTCTATTTTTAAAATTTCAACTCTGGTATATTTTGAAAACCAAAACCTAAGTGTCTTAAATATTGCATTGCATCTCAAATAAATTTCTTTATGTATTGAGCACATTCAGCTACTTTTCTCAACTTTTATAAAGTACCGTTTACTTGCATAACGCATTGAACATGGAGGTAATTAAGTAGAAATCTTGTGAGTCCACTACTGTTTTTGACAAGATCAGACCATTATAGAAAAAAAATGTTTCATTTCATATTTATTTGTTATCCTTCTAGTTTAATTTAGAATTGTTCTCACAATTTATCTAGGTTTTACATGAAGCTACTACAAACTAATTTTCCCTCTAATTTCTTTTTGCTGTTTTGTGATATGTCATTATTCAATACCTTGTGATATTTTCCTCTACAGTGTTTTAAAAATGAGTTTGTATTTAATTTGTTGCCTCTGACTTGTTACATTTTCTCCTTGACTAAGAGATCAAATGTCAGAGGCAATCTTGGCACTTGTTCATCCTCCTTGTTGTAGTGCCTTATTTTACATTGTTTAAACTGCTGCATCTATGATTCCATGAGATAGCAAAAAAAGTAAATGTCTTTACTTTTGTCTGTTTCTCATTTTGTTGTAGTGAATAAATTATTTGAATAGGTCAGATAGGAACCATTATAATTCCACTCATATGTTTAACTCTTTTTCTAATTAGATATTGATTTTTTACTTTTGTTCTAACTAGTCCCAACATGATTGGACACAGAGAGTTAATCCTGAAATTAATTCTTTGTTAATAAACACTTTTCACATTTGCTTAGATATGATCAATATAATTTAAAAAAATGTTGCTTAATGGTTTCCATAGCTGGCATCATATAATTTTTCTAGAAATAAATATTCATGATAAATGTATATATGTATACATATGTACACACACATATATGTATTGATTATATAGTTATGAAGTTTTGGAGTAATATATAAACTTTTGCTTTCTTTCATTTTTTTGAATCTAAACTATATTTCCCTCTTTTCATATGAAATTCTAAATTTCTGTTACATAGCTTGGAATTTTTAATAAAAGCATAATAAATCAAACATAACAATAACAAAACAGACGTTCTTATTTGTGTTCCCTTCTGAAATTCCTTTTAATCTTCTTTTTATTTTTTTAACTTTTTAATTTTTTAATTTCTTAAACCCTTACCTTCCATCTTGGAGTCAATTGGCTCCAAGGCAGAAGAGTAGTAAGGACTAGGCAATGGGGGTCAAGTGACTTGCCCAGGATCACACAGCTGGGAAGTGTCTGAGGTCAAATTTGAACATAGGACCTCCCATCTTTAGGCCTGGCTCTCAATCCACTGAACTACCCAGCTGCCCCCATCTTCTGTTTATTTTTAAAACATTTCATTGATTCTTCTTACTTCTTTCCTCCATCTCTTCCTCTTTTCTCCCTCTGTCTATTCCTTCCTTCCTTCCTTCCTTCCTTCCTTCCTTCCTTCCTTCCTTCCTTCCTTCCTTCCTTCCTTCCTTCCTTCCTTCCTTCCTTCCTTCCTTCCTTCCTTCCCTCCTTCCCTCCTTCCTTCCCTCCTTCCCTCCTTCCTTCCTTCCTTCCTTCCTTCCTTCCTTCCTTCCTTCCTTCCTTCCTTCCTTCCTCCTTCCTTCCTTCCTCCCTTCCTTCCTTCCTTCCTTCCCTCCTTCCCCTCCTTCCTCCTTCCCCTCCTTCCCTCCTTCCCTCCTTCCTTCCTTCCTTCCTTCCTTCCTTCCTTCCTTCCTTTCTTCCTTTCTTCTTTCTTTCTTTCTTTCTTTCTTTCTTTCTTTCTTTCTTTCTTTCTTTCTTTCTTTCTTTCTTTCTTTCTTTCTTTCTTTCTTTCTTTCTTTCTTTTCTTTCTTTCTTTCTTTCTTTCTTTCTTTCTTTCTTTTCTTTCTTTCTTTCTTTCTTTCTTCTTTCTTTCTTTCTTTCTTTCTTTCTTTCTTCTTCTTCCTTCCTTCCTTCTTCTTCCTTTCTTTCTTTCTTCCTTCCCTTCCTTCCTTCCTTCCTTTCTTTCTTTCTTTCTTTCTTTCTTTCTTTCTTTCTTTCTCTTCTTTCTTTCTTTCTTCTTCTTTCTTTCTTTCTTTCTTTCTTTCTTTCTTTCTTTCTTTCTTCTTTCTTTCTTTCTTTCTTTCTTTCTTTCTTTCTTTCTTTCTTTCTTTCTTCCTTCCTTCCTTCCTTCCTTCCTTCCTTCCTTCTCCTTCCTTCCTTCCTTCCTTCCTTCCTTCCTTCCTTCCTTTCTTTCTTTCTTTCTTTCTTTCTTTCTTTCTTTCTTTCTTTCTTTCTTTCTTTCTTTCTTCTTTCTTCTTTCTTTCTTTCTTTCACCCTGTGCTTAGCCTTGCCTTTAAATTCTGGATTGTCAAGGTCTACATTGACTTAGTTTGGAGCATCTTATCAAATTCATAGAATCCATCCCTCTTGCGTCTTCATCTTCTTCAATAAGTACTGGCACAGGAGCTGTAATTTTTTTTTAAATCCTACCTTCTGTCAAAAAATTTATCCTAGTTATTAGTTCCAAGGCAGAAAAGTGGTAAGGGCTAGGCAATTGGGGTTAAGTGAGTTGTCCAGGTTCAAATAGCCACAAAGTGTCTATGGCTAGATTTGGACTCAAGTCTTCCCATCACCATGCCTAGCTCTCTGTGCACTGAGCTACTTAGCTGACCCCCAATTTCTTTATGGTTGTATTTCCTTATATTCATGATGAGAACTACAAGAAAATGACCAAGTGCATGGGATTATACTTCTTGTTGCTTTAAATATTGTTATTCATTAACAATAAACTAATATCACTTTTTAATATACCTTTATAAGAAGCAAGTTATCCTTCCCTTTTCCTACACTTTATGTTCTTTTGGTTTCTTTTATAGAAATAACTTCAATTTATGATTCAGTTTTTCCAAATAATTTATTAGTTATTGGAGAAAGATCACATTAAGCATTCCAAAATTTCCTCTGTCAAGACTGGAAATATGTAGGATCCTGTGGTGAACATGGATTAGAGTGAATAAAGGCTCATGTGTCAATTTTTCTTCAGTGTGTCCTTCACCTGAACTTGATCTTCATTAGGAGACTATTAAGCTTTTATCCAGGAAGATGCAAATATCTTCTCACTAGTCAGGCAGATAAAAATTTAAAAGTGATTCAAAGAATTAGCAATGAACATCACATAAATGCACAGACTGACTATATTTTATTCAATTGCAAGTTGATAAAGTTAGGGCATGTATATTTAAAGTGAAGCAATTGGGGCAGAAAAGAAACTTTGCTTTTTTTTTTACTTTTAAGGTTTTGTGGAATAGGAAGAAGAAAAAAAAGGAGGATAAGAAACAGGTTTTTTTTTTTTTTTCCTGTTTGGATTCTTTCAATTAAGAAAGAGATATGATGGCAAGGGTACTCCAGGCATATAGTTCAACTCAAGAGATGCCTCAAAGGCAAGAGTAGAAGCTATAATAGAAGAAAAATTATAATAAACAAATTTGACTGAGAATACTACAAAGTACCTGTGAGGAAGTAGATAGGTTATGAGAAAAATAGCCTGAATCAGCAAATATAGACTGTTATTGCCAACTCAGCCTTGTTCTCTATGCATTACAACTGGATTGCTGAACAGAGGAAAATAGACTTTCATTGTAACTTCCCATGAGCTAAGTCACGGCATGATTGACATAGTTACGGTATACCTGCATTGTTTCAATGGATGGACCACAAAAAAATTAATTCACCATTTCTTTCCTGATATGCTAGAGTCTGCTTTGTTTTTTACTTAAACCTGGAATTATTTTACCTAAAGCTTGAACAATTTGCTTGATTAATTTTAATTAGGCATTTGGATAATTATATTGGTTCCCATAACTGTTTGTTTTTCTCAAATCTGTTTTGAACAAATGTCATTTTTTTATACATGTAAGACAAATCATTTTTTTTTAAATCCACTGCACTTAAATTGGAAGAACAAATGTCAATTTTGGGGAATTATCTATTTAATAAAATGTAATTATTCTAATAATTCATGCTTGTATAATTATAGAGATAAAGGAAAAATAGGCTTCAACAAATTATTATATGACTCCTAGTGTCAGGCACTTTACCATATGTAATTCTAAATGACAGAAAGTTGGAAGGAATGACTACTACATAGTGTATTACCAAGTCAAGATTAAAAAGACTTTCATGCGTATAATAAGATGAAATTTGATAGGGCTGAATGTAGAGTTTTATAGTAGGGTTAAAAAATCTACTTCATAAATACAAGCTTTCGATAGGGATATGACTAAGCAGTGATTTGTCTGGAAAAG